>NC_090449.1:764653911-764956942 GCF_031143425.1 Pleurodeles waltl | reverse complement strand
TAACTGAGTGGTCAAGTAAGAGATAGCACTACAAGAGTCCTTTTTTTCAGCATCAGAATGACTTTGTAGCACTCACTTGGGCGAGTATTACCCCAGTGGTGGCACACCACCTTGTGTCACCTACTTCCCACTGTCAGTGATTTTGAGTTCAAGCAGTTACCCACCATCTTCAGCTTCAACACGTGGCTGCGCAGACACCCCTAGTGATCTGGAGAATAAAATAAACTGTTCACTTGTGGCTTGAGCCGATGTACTGCTGTCCTACGCTTGAGCCCAGATAATTCAGTCCCTTCTGTCCATAGTTTAGGCAATAGTTAGACCTGACATCCTTGGCGAGGTATTCACTCAAAAAAAAATTGCGTTCACTCCTTCAGTTTTGCTGAAATTGTTTTTTAGCACCATATGCAGCGGAACACTGGTTGTACGCACCAGAGAAGGGGCCGAAATGACAACGACCAGTCATGCTCCAGTTCCACCAGCAAGGGTGCACCGAAGATCCGAACCATGCATTCACGGCACAATGGAGTTGGTGGGAGCGGCTCCATTGCTCTGCGTGGCTGGAAAGAACCAACCACTGCAAATCAGAAGAAATAGCAGTAGTATTCCGCCAATCAAAGCCAAAATGATTAGAAAACCACCAAACACACTTGAAAAGAGCGAATGGGTGGCCGACGGGATGACTCCGAAGACAGTCTGAAAGATGGACACAAAACCAGACCCGACAGCCTTAAAGAAATGAACAATCCCAGTGGTGCTTGAAGCATTGAATATTCTGGATACCAGTTCTCCAAAGCGCTTGGGGAAGTAGGGATTGTATCTTGGCTGATTATCTCGCAATCTGGAGAGCATACGTCTCCTTTGCGGATGTCAACGCGACCTGTTTTTGAAAGAATGGCGCCTTTAGCTTGTCATAGTTCACATTAATAGTATCTATGTGGGGCCACATGTCAGATACTTTCATCTCTCGTGTGGGGGGGAACAAAACATGTCCACAACATGTAACGACCTTCGAGACCGAGATTTCGTAGGCAATTCCTGGTCGCATGCCGCAACAACTTTGATCATTCAGTACCAGATAGCTTCCATTGGAAAGTACATGTAATACTGAGCGAATCAAAGGGATGAGAGTACCCTTCAGCAAACAGGCCAAATTTGCGACCCCCACATTGCAAGGACCGTGATGGGACACCTGCTTGCATATCATGGAATGTTTAACAGCAGTCTCACATTTGCTTCCGCTAAGAAAGACCTCTGTTTCGCTGGTCACACATTTGTAATCAAAGGGCAACTCCTACTATTCCTTAATATAGCTATCTCCTAGTTGCTTGTACCTTCCCACTGCAAGATGTTTCAGGCAGCTTGAGAAACAAAAGGTCGAAATGGGTAAATTAATTATGCCATGTAAAAGCCAGACAGTTGAAGGACTCTCTACTACCGTGAAGGGCAAATATCTAACTGTTCTACGTGAAGCATGGGGAAACTAGCCTCCCTTTTAGCCATTGTCTGTTGTTCTTTGGAAAAATTAAAAGCAGTGAAGAATTCACTCCCGTTAATATACTTCCATGGAATGTGGCCATTTTTCAGTGTCTGTAAAGTCCAACCCAGCTGCATGATAGAACGTAGCTGTGTTTGCCCATGATATAACCGGGACAAGTCTGTCTGCGTAATATCAATAGCAGATGACACTATATTTGATAGTGACAACCGCTAAAGCCTTTTCAAAATTTTCCTTATCTAATTGCCTTAAATGCGCAGCAGCCTCAATCTGTGAAAGTTTCCAAATTTCATTGTACATAGCATATAGAAACCTTTTCGAGTGCTGTTTTCTATGACCCAGCAGAAACTCAAGCAAATCTACATTTTCAGAAAGAGTGTTCAGGTGTTTCTTAACTGCGGCTAACGTGTTGGTCTGTACCCATTGCTCGCACAGCTTACCCACACTGTATATTGTAACTATACCTGTATGTTGACCCAATACAAAGCGAGGGTCTGGCCTGTTAATTGAAAAGACCCCTGAAGAATTAAAAAAACGCACTAGACACTCATTAGTGTCAGTGGGCCATTTTATCCACCCGATGGGACTGCAAAGTGAAGAATTATAGGTACCAGCCCTAACCATTGCGGGGCCAGGCTCTTTCCCTCGTTTGATAGCTCATATCCCAGGAATAATACACTGAGAAAGGCGATCTTGCTTTTCTTCAAGTTGAATTTGTAACAGAGGTCTGCAAATCCCAAAATGATGCAATCGACCCTTGCAAGATGAATGTCGAGGTTGTCGTCTGTGAGATATATGTAATCCAGATAGGATAACGCCTCGGAATCAATATCATGTAATATTGATGTTACACAGGCTGAAAATAGCCCCGGGCTATATTTATAGCCTTGAGGTAAACGACAAAATCGTTCTGAGAGCCAAACGAGAATGCACTTAGGTCCCGATTTCCATGTGCTAAGTTCTGGCAGAAAAAGCCATTAGATATATCTAGTGTTGTTTTATATTTTTTACGCACTATATTGTTTATTAGTGCTGTGCTGTGCGAATTTTATATAGCAAATGTGCGTCTATGACTATTTAAATGTCTATAATCATTGACTATTCTATATAAATGGTCCGGCTTTGCAACGGGGAAAAACGGATTATTCATTGCAGGTGTACAGGGCTCAATTACTCCCTGGTACTCAAGCTGGGTGAGAATTTCCGTCACCAGAGCTTTTGCTTCATGTTTGACAGGATATTGGGGCTGCGGTTGGGGTGTAGACTTCTAACGGGAATAACATGACAAGGAGACTCCTTGTCCCAACCTGATTGCGATATAACGCAGTGCCTGCCATTCAGCAGCATAGACTTCTTTTTCTGCTTCTGGAACAAGATCGGAGAAAGAAGGCAAAATAACATTTCCCCATGGGGGAGCTTACGGACGTGTTCAGGTGGCCAAGCTCTTTCGGCCAGTAGGATATCACTAGTAAGTTCATCCCAAAATATCACACTAATGGTGCGCTCCCCGTCTCCCTCTATCTGAATTTTGAAATCATAAACCCTTTCGGGGGAGAACGTGGCAGTCTGCTGTTTCAACTGCGATTAAATCGCTAGTTGCTGTCGCATCCAGATGATCTTTCAGACTCTGGCGACATAGCGTGACCTCTGCTGCGCTGTCTAACAGAGTCACTGCCCACGTCTTGTTCCTCAACAGTGTTTTCAAGTATACTGGCATTTGTTGCTGTTAGTGCTGCCACCTTTTTCTTTTTAAACTGTGGCTTTTGCTGAGGAGTCTTTTCTTCCTTTTTAATGGTAGACTGCGGCGAGTCTTTCTTTTCTTTCACGTATTCAGGACATTGATCTGGGCGGCCCCCTCTCTCGCTACGTCTATCCGGTGCATCCTGAAAAGAACGAGAGGTACGTGAATCAGCATATCTGTCTGGAGTTGTAATGTTCTCCCTATTTCTGAGATTGTATCTCCTTTCGGAGTTCTCCGGGTGTGGAGAATCAGCTCTCATTTCTTTTATCTTTAAAATCTTTTTGTTTGTCCCAGCGCTTCTTTGGGCCCTCTTGTGCCTGCGTTGTACCTTCCTTGTGGGTGGTACCTTGTAACTCAAATTTCATTGGTTTGGCTCCCAAACTATCCCGCCCTATACTAGTATAGGTATCAGAAATAATTTTTCGGCAGCTGTCTCACTTGTTCCTGGTGTGGACTTTCCCAGAGACACTGGTGTATCGCCAGTGCTACCGCTTCCCCTTTAATATTACTGAGTATTAGTGAGGAAACTGCATCAAAGTTACGCATTAATTTAATCCCCAAATCCAAGGCTGGTGCAGCCCCATGCTCATTTTGTGTTTGTGTTTGTTTTAACACTTCCGGTAAAATGGCAAGTGTCAGGGTACCATGTGTGGTAGTATATATGGCAGCGAAGACTGTACCCCATGTGGCACAATCATCCACTGAGGGAACCATCCTAAAGGGCAAGTACATAGTGAGCAGTCTATGTTTTTCCTGTGGTCCCGTATGGGGAAACACAGTTTCCAGCTGATTAGTTTTCTGGGCAATCCAGAACTGTATTTTTTCCCGTTCTGCGGGTACTTTACCCATGATAGTATGCACTGTTTGTGGATTAATCCCAGTAGCCAATTGGTAACCACCAGGTGCTGGCGGTTCTGGACGTTCTGATGTTGTGTTCAATGTTCGCATTACAAACTGAACTAGTCGTCTATATAATGTCACTAATTCATTATATAAATCTCGCAGATCTGCTATTGGCATATTTTGTATGCCTGGGTGAGGTGTGTATGTGGCAAACATAGGCCATGTTGGTCCGTCATTACTCAAGGGACCTAGCCTCACTCTTTGTAGTACATGTGGTAGGGCGCCTTCAAACCAGTTCTGGTGCTCTTGCTATGTGAGCGATATTTCATGATACTAGTATGCTCGGTACTGTGGAGGTATGTTTGCAATTTCATATGTGTGAAATGTATGTGTTCTCTGGTCTACCTCAAGAAAGGTGACCCAACAGTAAAATGTTTCTGCTTGGTATGCTTCATTAGCTTCTATTATAAGAGTAACATCCCCGCCCTCATCTGTAAGGCCATGCGTTAATAAATGTTGTGTTAGTGCATATCTAGCATTTTCAGGAATGTCTATGGCAGCAGCCATTTTTGTTTAGAAGAACGGAACACCAAAAATGGGGAGTATAAGTCCTTTTATGAGTTCGAGCTCGAACAACCTACAGCTTAATCAGGTGTTACCTTTTCAGCTGAGGAGGATTTTCCCAAAGACCACAGACGTCTCCGTATAATGGTACTTAGGGTACCTATTGTCTGTGAGACAGTGATAGTCGGGGTACCCGTAAATTAGTGCCTAAAACACCATTGTTGGTGGCGCCATGTCGTAGTTTGGACTCTTGCTCTAGGCAAGACTTCTGGTTAAAGGAGGACAGTACTTTGGTTTGTAGGTGACTATGCCTATCCTACAACAAGTCGCAACTGTTGTCCCAACCTTACCGGCTCACTAGCAGCACCTCACCAGAAATACAATAGTAAAAGGTGATTTGTGGCAGCCTTTACGCATGGACTCGAGAATAAGACATCTCGGGAGTGTCGTGGTTAAATGGAGATTACCCCTTTCTCACAGATATATCCTGTCTCATACAAATACAGGCAATGACAAAGATGCAGTAAAGTTCCAATAGTTTTTATTTAACACAACTGCAATTTGCGATAAGTTGCATGGGCTGCAATGATTAGGATAATGAATAATGCAAAAAAACAGAAGTGTGAAGAGGAGTCATTATTACAAAGACCCCCACCATATTGTGTTGCATAAGAAAGACATACGAGATGCATATATGCCCTCATACCCTATTGTGATAGGCCTAACCTCTAAAGGAGAGCTGGGTTTGCTAAACCTAATCTGCCAATGCCATGTCCATGAGAGGAGCCCCCAACCCTTGTTACCTTGGTATGAGGTCTCTATCTCAGACTCTGCAGGGACATGAAGACTGGGTCAGCGTCAAGACAACGTGCAGCATCGATATCAGCGATGGTGGCGATGCCCTCTGGTCAGAATCCCTCTGATTATTTGTCTGAAGTGCGATGTATTTATACAGATCTACCAGAACCCCTGACGTAGGTGTGTTCCCAAACAATGGATAACAGAAATGCTTGGGATGGCACTTAATATAAACAATTCCTCAAAAGTGTAGAGAGGGAAAGTCCTGAATTGTGAACACCTACTGTTTGTTTGTCTTTGTTGCTTGATCTTGACTTCTAGAGCGGTGACACTGATAATGCAAAACATAAGAAGTGGCCTAACTATAAACAAGGCAGCCATCTTAGAAGAATTAAATAATTAAATGGGCTAAGACAGAGCAAGCTAAGTAGGTTAAAAGTCACTAGGTGACGGGGGCACGAGTCTGCAAGCCAGAGGCTAAGCTAACTCCTGTTATCCCATTAAAACGAATTAGGATTCACTACACACACAGCTTGGATGGCACTGATCTGCCATCTTCCAAGATCACCAACTAACTCCTGGCACTGTTTCTGCATATGGGGTTGGGGCCAGTCCCTTAGATTGGGCCAGCCAGAAGGGTACACTGGCTATGCTGTCACTGTAGACATAGGATTAGTCAGGAACCTTTAGAACCTCTACAACCACATAAATTATGGCTGAATTGTTTATTTTTTCTACCATGTTTGGGATGCTGATTACCTTGCTTTGCTTCATCTGCCTAATTATCGCAGCTCACTCTCTATGTGCAAGATTGCAACTGTTTCAATAAATGCATTGAAAACTTATCTTGCGTCTTTGTGTCTTTCCTTTGCATGCATGAGTTATAGTACGAAAGGGGTAAGATCAGTTTCCGCTGCTTCCTTGTGGAGTCAGAGTGTCATGTTCAGGTTGCCTCAATCACCTTTTACCCCGGTAGGTTTGGGGCTCCGGTGAGTCACTGTGTGCTAGCCAGGAGTTAGGCGGACAGTTAATATAATATTGGTGTGGATGAACTCAGTATCACACACTCTGCTGTTCTGATGGCCTAAACAAGAAGTCCTATTACCAAAGTAGGAACCTCATTACTGTGCCACTCACTAAAGTACCACTTTAAAATATGCCTGCCATTGTAACATATAGCACAGTTGTAAACTGCCATTTTGGAAGGAAATGCCTCATTTTCCATGTTCACCTCCACATTCTTGGTCTGATGCTGTTGTTATTTCAACTCTGAGAGTGCACTGAGGCCTTCTAACCAGGCCTCAGTGCCAGAGTTCTAAACCTATACAAAATACATTTTGAATTTGATCCACCCAATTGCCATGGGCTGACTGACTTATAAGTCCTTATTATATTGTACCCATGGTGCCCGGGAATGTAAGACAGGATGCCTACTCAGAGCTGCAGCACTTTCTGTGACACCATGTGTGTTACAAAATGGCTCCCAGCCTGCTACTGCAGACTGTTAGAACAGTGTTTTCACTGCCAGGTTGACTTTGCCATCCACACCAATGGCACAGCCACCCTATCCCTTTATATATATATATGTAAAAATAAGACTCCCCTAAGGAAGGGCTGTAGAGCCCTATGGCAGGGAGTTGTATTTTGTTAAGTAGGACATATAATTTTAATGTGTCTTAACAGCAACACCAAAGTGTTGCTCTGCTGTGGATAAAGTTAGTAGCTGCATTGGCTACATGGGATTACTAGTTGGCACCCCTACCCGACTAACTCTTGAATGAGACTAACTAACTGGGTAATGTAAGGTATCAAATTAATCATGGCATTAAACCCAACCTTTTGCCCAGGTCAAACTTAATTCCACAATAAAAGGTTAGCAACTTTTAGAAAGTTGGCACTCTGTACTCAAGCTAGCCCAGTGGCCTCACAAAGTCTGTGGCACACAGACAGCTTTCTGACTGCCTGGGGAGATGTGTGAAACCACCAGCACAGACACCAAGGCAGTTACTGCAGAGCGAGGTGTCACCTCCTCCTCAAGGATGGCCACTCAGAGTGTTAGCCCAAAAGGCAAGCTCCAAAGGTGAAGCAGCCTTTTGTGAGGAAAGCAGCACCAACACCCCTGAGCAGGATGCCTTTTGTTCCTGAAAACAAAGTGGAGACAGGGTCAAGGAGGGGAAACCTTGCCCCCAAACTGGTTCTGCCATAGGTGTGTAGCTCCCTAGTAGTCACACTCTAGGGTGGGCTACGAAGCTCTTGGAGACCAAGGAAAGTCTTGCCATCTTGAAAGGGGCAAGAAAATGGCACTCTGGGATAGCCAGACGCAATACATCACAGAAACGTTGTCACTAGGTAGGAGGGGACCCAGTAGCCCATTTGCTAGTGACTGCTTGGTCCCCTCAGGGAAATTTCCTAGGATGAATATGGCTCTCCTGGTACTCTGACTCAGATCATGCAGGAATTAGAGAGAGGACCAAACAAGGACTGTCCAGCTGTCCTTGGACCTGCACGAAGAGAGGTTGCACTGTCGGAAGGACTGCACCTGTTGCACTTTGGGCTGGCTAAATTTGGACTGTGTCTGTGGCTCCTGGCTCGAGGAAAAGTTGATTCTCATCCCCAGCCTACAGCAGTGACTCAAAGGATCAGTCAGTTGATCTCCTCGAACCAACTCCAGGGACTCAAGAACTGAAGTAGCCCAAACTGATAATTTGTTAGCCACTGTAGACGTTTTGCCATTACCATTTGCCGGACACCCAAGAGGACAAATCTGAGATAGCCAAAAGTTGCACCTGAGTCTGCCTGACAAGGGAATGTTACCCAAGTCCAGATTCATCGCACCCAAGGGGGGGTACCAGTCCCTACTTAGAATTTCACCTCAACTGTGGTGCAGACTGACCAGTAGCCCAGCATTGTCTGGCTTGCTACTGCAATATAGACAACTTCAAGGGACCTCTATCTCTCTGGCCAAGTTTGCTCCACTTCACCCATGTACTAAGGAGCACCCACAAAGACGCGCCTGTTGACCATACCACAACCGAAGCATCCTTTGAGCATCCTTTGCCTTCATCCCTCAGCATCAGAAATACTCCATTGATATTTATGGCAGCTGTCCTGTAAAGTTTAAATCTACCCTTAAAAACAATCTAGCGGCCAGGTAACTGTTCAAAGTGTCCACTCTGGACCCCTAGATCTCTGTCCTCCTGGAATTCGTTGCCCAACCTTGGTCGGAGTAGCTGAACTACCTGTTTCAAACTTTTCAAAAAATGTTCACGTTTTTGTTGACCAATGCTTGTATGCCCCAGCATACAAGCATTGGTCAACATGCTAGCATGCAACATGCTAACATGTCCCAAAAAATCTGTATCTCCAGAACTCTCCCGTGGATTTTGTTAATCAAGGTCTCTAAAAATTCATAAAAATATAATCTATTCTTCTAAATTGATGTCTTCTTTCTTTCATGCATCGTTGCTTTCTTATTTCGTCGTTTGGTGCTCTCAAATGCTTTACACGTATCAGCTTTGCTAAGCCTTACTGTTTGCAGCCACAACTACCCAGGGTTGACGTTAAGGTTAAGTAAATGAGCCAGACTGGACCAAAGATGTTATTTGTGAGTGTACTGTACAATAATGTGCCACAGCCATATCATAAGGTACACCCAAATCCTCAGACATTTTGACCTGGCAAAATAAACTTTAAAAAAATATATTTATAAGCCACTTCCAATGTAGGACCGAAAAACTCATAGGACAGGGTAGATGGTAGAGGGCATGTGGGTTTAAGTTTTACATGTCCAGTAGTGAAAAATCCTTGAGTGGTTTTCCACTACTGTAAGGCCATGCTCTCCTATTGGCTAACACTGTGTTATCTTATTACATTTAATAAGTGCTAACTTTGGATTGAGAAAAGATAGAGATATGCTGTTTAGAGTAAAATGAAATTGTAATTTAAAATAAATCCTCTTTAATTGTAATGTCAGATTTTGAAACCACAATCCTGAAAATGCCACTTCTAGAAAGTTGATATTAACTTGCCCTAGCCATTTATGCCTCCTGCCAGTGTCCTGGGTCACATGACTGTGAATGGCTCTTCTGTAGGGGTTTGTGTATTCCTCCCAGACAGTGACATAAATCAGGGCTAGGTGTGGGCAGAATAGCTGGGGTCAGAGCTATACCCTGCCAACCTATGCCTCAAGTGACCTTGCCTCCTGCACAGATAAAGAAATCTGACACTAGCCTTTTTTCACCAAAGGCACTTGGGATCCTTGACAGGGAAGGGAAGAAATATCCAGAACCAGAGGTGGGGTCAAGACAGGGTGTCACCCCTGCCACTATAGTTAAATATTGGAACATCAGAACCACTATTAAGAACACTCCTGCACCCACTGAAGTTTCAAAAAAAGGACTGCCTTGCAGCTTAAAGGACTACCCTGCTGCTTGAAGGAGTGCCTTGCTCTCTGAGAAGGGAGACTGAATCTGCTTGCCTTCATCCTGGGCTAACCAGAGTGACTCCAAGGCTCAGTTGTCTGACCTGTGTAAGCTGCAGGGACATTACAAGCTTCAGAAGCTTCAGAAGACTGGCCTGCAATAAATGGCCCTGTTTGGACCTGCAACTGGGCCTGCCTGAACCCTCCTGGCCTCTGCTGGAGTGAGTCTCTGATCCCCAAGTTGTCTATCCCCTTGTCATGGATCATTAGCTGGCAAAAGTGTGCGCGCCTCCTGAAGTAAAAGTGAAAATCCTGAAGTTTGGACTCTGTGACAGGGAATGGGCCCATTTGTGCCAAGACTCTGCTGCCCTTGAGGACCTTCCTCGTGAAGTACTGGTGAGACCTTCTCTTCATGCCAACAACAACTGTCTATCCAACACTAAGCCTGTACTTCACACTACAGAAATGATAGCCTGCGACACTCGCCAACATGAAGCTACAGTAATGGCCATATGTGATGCTTGACTGTCTCTTTGCACTACAGCGACGACTGTCCGCAACACATAACTTGCTCTTCGCACTACAGTGACAACTGTCCACAATGCCCAGCCTCCTCTTCATGACTTCCTCCAATGCTAACAGAACTCGTTTCATAGGAGGTAACTTTTCAGCAGGACTAGCCTGATCCCTGTGTCTGACCTGCACTCCATCGTAGTCAGCCTGAACCTGCGACCTTTCCCTCATCCAGTGCAACCCTATTGAACGCAAGTGACACTATTTTCACTAAAAACTTAAATATCTCCAGATCTACTGTTTGGATTTCTGACATTCTGGAATGATTTTATTCAATAAAAGTTATCCTCATTTTCCCTTTATTGCTGTTTGTGTGCTGCATAAATACATTACACATTGCCTCTCACTCAGCTTCCACCCCTTTTAACCAATAACCCGATTTCTTACAGCAGTGCTTTATTTTTGTGTTGAAAAGTATATCTGAATAATCAGGTTAATTTCTATGGTTGTATTTATTCATCAATTTCCAAATAATGCACATATATTGCTTCTTGTGAACCGGGGGCTTGAGTCACAGTTTAGCATATGGGATCCTTATCATATATGTGATGGAGTATCCAGTCTTTCAGACCGTTGGACTGACGGACATAGTTCTGAGGATGGTGACCCCGCTGGCTCTGCCATTAGAAAGCTTACTCTGGCTGGCTGACGCGTAGAGCCATTGGTGTAAGGACATCAGATCACCTGTCATTTTTACAGTGGGACCCTGTGATTTGTTTTTTGTTTTTTGTCTGTCAATGGGAGGAAAAGCTGGCATTACTGGATAGAAAAAAAATACCACCACAACCTTCAAGAAACCTTTCACAACATGGGATTCATAAGATCTTAGTTTTCCAATAACAAACTCCCGCTTTGGGAGTTTATTTTTGACATACAAAAATAGTTGGGGTAATACGTGAAGTTGTTTTTTTTATGTGGAGTAGTTGTCTACTTTTTCCTGTAGAATACCTTCTTCTGCCCTTATAGCAAGATTGAGAAAAATTACCTCCCAATTGCTCACTTTCATGGTACAATTCAAATTCTGATTCTGATTGTTTAGCCATATTAAAAAAGGGGTCAGTTTGGTCATTAGTACCTTAAATCTCTTTGTATTTGTTCTGTGCTTAGTTTTCAGCATAGCAACTCCATTGACTTCTCTTCCTCGCTTTATTGGTGGAACCAATTTACCAATATTCCAGATCTAAAAAGGACTGGGCACAGGTGCAGTCGAGGTGCACTGGCTCGTTCTCAGTTGGACAATTGGTTTATTACTTTTCAAGCACCTCTTGTAATTTTAAGGTTAGACTCTGGATAATATTTTTCACCACATTAATTTCCTTCTGCAATAATTCACCCTACTGCAAGATTGTTCTCAGTGCCAACAACAGGAGGTTCTCCATTCCACTGGTCTGATGCGTCTACTTCAGTTACTTCTTGAAGATTGTTTTGAGTGCTAACCAATGGTGTAAATTTATTTAGATAAATGATTTTTGGCTCTTGGCGAATCTGTTTAGCCTGGGGGGGTACATGAATGATAAATATAGTGGCCCATATTTATACTTTTTTAGCGCCGCATTTACGCTGATTTTAAATGCAAAAGTGTTGCAAACTTACAAAATACAATTGTATTTTGTAAGTTTGTGCCGCTTTTGCGTCAAAAAATGCCGCAAACGCGGCACTAAAAATGTATAAATAAGGGCCATTGTGAGCAAATGTCAGTCCTAAAAACATGGTTCATCTCACCAGTTACTTTAGACAGCCTATTTTAGGGTACAATTTTCATCTGCATAGGTTTTTTGATTTCACCTTTCCTTACAGCGTCTCTGCTGCCTTTCTCTTATCCATGCTGAGAGCATTTTAACAGTATCCTATTTAGCACAAACTGAGCTAACTTAAGACAGATATGGTGGCAAGCCTAAAAATGAGAGGTAAAGAAAATGGGAACCACTTGTTTTTAAACAACTAGCCCAGATACAAAGAGAAAGAATGTGTTATGCAATATGCTTTGCAAATACCATAGCATAGCTTAAGAGAAAGTCAAATCAAAGGATTGTGGCCCTTCCCTGTCTCTTCCTGTTGATGACAGGTGAAGAAGGGCAAGCACTTGACCTTGGCTTTGCCCATGCACGTTTCATGCAGCGGGAGAACAGACTGTCCTTTGTAGACCAGTGTAGTTAACAAGGGCCTGTCTCCTCTGCCCCCTCCTGGCAGCTGAACAGGCTCCTTTGGCTTAAAGTCCCTCATCAGTGATTCTCGAGTCTCCTCTCAATAACACTGTATCCCCAATCATTATTCACAGGGTGGGTCCTAGAAGGGCCAGTAAAGTTATTGTCACCTGTGGGGGTCACTCCTGATCAACCGCTCCCTAAATACTGCCTTTACTACTTCCAGGTATCACTCCAGAAATAAATCTGCATGAACTGCATAATACATTCTCCTTTCTCCTAGCTTCTGTTGTGGTGCACCAGGGACCCCTGTTCTCCTAAACATCCATTTCTGTTGGGTAAAGTAAGTTTAGTCCTACCACTACTCAATCTAGTACGTAGATTCCCTGCAGGCCATAATTGCTGATCCATGATAGGATGAGTAGGAGCTGTCTTTATTTTAATGGGCATTCCCATCTTTCACGTGAACATCTACATTATGTCCAGCAACTCTCCTCTGTTCACATTATCCTAGTTTGCAGGTTTCCTTCACTGATGAATTGTATGTCATTTTAACTTGTTTGTAGTATAAGGGTGGACTTAGACAGCTCTCTTACTGACATCTTTTTTATTGCCTTCCTCTGCCATTCTTGCTATGATTCCTTCATCCCAATCCTACTCTTTATCACTCTCCATGACATTCTTCCCATGTACTAGGATGCCATTCACCCTTTCATACTATTGTGCAGACACGTCACTGTGAACACTATTTTCTTACTTTTCAAATGCTTCATAGCATCCGTATAACTGATCAACTGCTAAACCTTGTGTGCCCTTCACATGTCACAATTATCTAATATAGATCAACTCTACTACAAAAGTGAGTACAGCACCATTAATCTAATCCCCCACCCAACCTATACATTATCACATTTAGAATAAACCCATCAATCTTGGCTGGATAGACCCCAAGGCAATACCATTCTGTACTGCCTCAGGGAGCACAACAAAAAAGACAAACCAATACCACAGAACATTCTTATAAACTCACTAAGAGGCATTTCTTTTCAAGAACTCTCCTAAAATTTTAATTTCATTGCCTCAGCTGCTGAAATCCCTTAGTAAATGATTCTTGGACATCTATAATATGGCCACCACTTGCAAGAAAATCCACAAAGGATAAAAGGTCTAACCTGTTGAACATCAGATAACATAATGCAGGCAAATAAACAACTAGAAAGCTAGAGAAATCCTGGAATAAACTTTGGATATCTGAATCTCTGAAAACATTTTAAAATTCCACAGTGAACTAAAACGAGATTTACAAAACACAGCACATCCAAAGATACTGCTAAGAATCTGTACTAAATGACCATCTTCCTAAGAAATGGATGATGAATCCCTATTCCACAAAACATCATATCTTAAGCTTGCTCCATAATACACAGATGACCCAACCCAATAAACCTGATAAAATTGTGTACATGATACATGGCCCGTTATCACTTGAAATTGTTAACATTCTTTTTATAATTAAAATGTGGACAGATCACATCCCTAATATAGAGAAACAGCCACAATCAAAAGAAGTTTCCAATTTCTTTCTAATCCGGATTCTAGACCAGCAGTAGATCCCAAAATACTGCATGGCTTTTTTTGACAGATCGAAGTCAATCCTACAGAAAAACAGGCTCAATATCCATCAATATGCTTATGAAAGTATACCTCAGCAAAAGTTAAATTACGCCATGAAATTTGTGTAATTTCTGAATAACAAATTATGTGAAATTTCTGAATTAAAATTATGTAAATTTCTGAAAAATTTAGAAATCTTGCATTACCCAACCAGTTTGCTGTTGGTATCTCGGAAGACTTGTGGCAGGAAGAACCCACTCATGTGAAAAAAGTCATGCGACTTACGCAAAAACCACCTCCGCTCTAAAAGGGTAATTTAATTCGGTTTTCATGGAATTTGACATGAAATAAACCATTATTTACTATACGAAGCCAAGTTTACAAACAAAATCTAACACCCATCAGATATAATAATGTACAAAGTATTTGTCTGCAACGTAATAAAATGGATAAGTTCCTTCCAATCTAATATTGAGCCCGGCCAAAATAGTATTCCTCTTTCTCTCGTGTAGAGAACAACTTCTTCTGATTAAAAAAATAAATGGCTTGAGCACCTCTCAGAAGATATAGAACCATGTTAGTCTCTTCTTCAATGAAATGACTAGACTTTGTCATTGACATAATAATGCCTATTAACGTAGATATCCAAATACAATAAAACTGCCTTCTTTCAACCATTCCTTCTCATTCCTACTACTCCTTCACCTGTCTTCAGAGCTCGAAAAAAGAGAAGGGGCAAATTTGACATCTATATCTGTATTTCCTATACCACCAAAATATAACAGCTCCTACACATGAGAACATTTCAGATGAGGAGATAGGATGAGATGACAAGATGTTTAAATAAAGACCAGTTGCCCCACATAACATTGAAAGGTAACAAAAATCATGCAAAGGTACTTGCTTGGCACCATCAAGCATATGCTTTCATGACAATGGGAAAAGTAAAATCTGTACCCTGACAAGAGCCAACAAATCGTCATCGCTGGATTGATGGCACAATGTGGACTCCTGCAAGGGAGACATTTTAAAGATCTGCATCCCCATTTATGCTACAATGATGTTTTCTGTAGATTCTTTGCAGAATAGTTACACCACAAGTGATGAGCTAGAAATTCTTTTTCAGTCTCCTTGCAGCTTGGACTGACTGGTCTCAAACACATTTGACCTTTCATTCAGACACTTGTCTAGGCAGTCCTTGACCTATTTCTGCTCATTGTGCACTCACCCATCTTCATTCATTTTTTACCTCTGTCCTCAACTCACTCATTTGCCCACACTGCAGATAACTTCAGTAAATCCATTTAACTTTAATATGCTAAGGTAAAAATGACCAAATAAAATGAATTTGTATTTAAAATAAATGACTTCAAACAGTGGTACAAGCCTCTCCTCTGTCACACCTTGGCATTGGCAAGCCCCAAAAAGTCACTCAACACCGCTCAATGTAATTTCCCATACAGCTTTATTAAAGACACCAAGAAATCAGAATATTCACTCCTGTTAAATGCTCCTGATAATCAAACAATGACATTTCTGGTTCCACCTTCTTGCCATTCCACTGTTACTCTTGTTCAGCTACATATACACGTTAGATGTGAAGCACTTTGTTGCCCATGTAACTAGGTTTATCCTATATAAATATCATTAAAAATATAATATGTAAATAATTTTGGAATCCTCATCCCTATGGAGTCAGAGTAGTTTCTAATATTATGACCTGTAGTTAACAATTACTAGGTGAACCTCAATAATGCACAGAAGATAAATCTCATTTGATCTGTAATGGTATTATGCATGAACTTTGAAGGTTTCTCCTGCTGTTACATTTCCAAAGTACATTGGCCACAATTAAACAAGTTGGGATTTTGTTTGGTGGTTATTTTATTTGTTTTCAGTGTCTGCCCAATGTGTTTAGAAGAAGAATATTGTGCTTTGGTAATATGTATGGTTTTACAGTGTCACATTTTGTCCAAACAAACAGTAATGGTCTAAATCAGTGATTCAAAAAATGTTGGCTACTGGGGACCCCCACTGTATCATTATTGGAATCCGGGAACCCAAACTGATATATTACTGAAAGCCGGGTACTACAACCTAAGCACTTTTGATGATTTGAACCGCAAAACAATAGACAAGAAATACAGAATATGGATTCATCAAAGAAATACAGACATTGTTTTTTTTTTATTCCAAAGCAAATACAAAAATAACATCAACATTTTAATTGTGTTAGAAAGGTTGGAGTGTCACATAGGTTCTCATTGTCGTAATGAAACTACTGGATTATCACAGAAGAATCACCTGAATTGTGGGGTACTGAGTACAATCCCACACCATGTGACACCTGTCGGCCTAACCTAGGTTTTTCCGGCCAACAAGCAGTGCCTCATCTCCACTCAAGAGCGGGAATGATTGTGGCAACAGGGCGCATGCCAGAGGGACTCCTCATGGGAATTGTGGTTGATCAGATCTCACCCTTTTCTCTCACGCAGGCAAAGACAAACAGAAGGAGAATATAGTTCAATAAGGTTTACTGACATAACTGCATCTTAGATAAAATGGCATGTATTGCAATAACTAAGATGATAAAACACACTAGAAGCAAAATGGTGACAAAGAGAGTGAAAAACAAAAACAGTCCCACCATACTGTCACTAGGAATTACATATATATATATTTCCTGCCTAGGCTATGTTAGAGCATAGCGTGATAAACCCTAATCCGCTCTTCAGGTTTCCCCCCTGGGAAGACATCATCCCCCATACCTGAGCAAGGAAGCCTGTTGTCTAGAAAGATACCGTCCCCATATAGGCCAGGGATTCAGCAGTCTAAGCAAGCAGCTGTAGCGAAGACACTCAGCGGTCAGCATGCACTCGTGGTCATCTTGCTGTAATCTCCCTCTAACATGTATGAGACAGAGAAAGTTTATAATAAAGCAGTTGATATTCTACAAAAGGGTTCCCACATAGGAATATGTGTGTTCTATGAATGTTGGAGTCACAGCCACTTGTGCCGACAAACCCCTATCTGACTGCAACTTTGAAGAAAGCACAAAGTGAAATAAAATCAGTGCTAAGAACGTGATGCTTTCCTAGGCGAAGGAACAAACAGAAAGAGAAAAAGAAACAACACCGCAAATGTGGCTAACGCTAGAAAAATAAAGCGATGCTGAATAAAAAGTAACAGGGCTAAAGTTCACAACGGCAGACTTACGGGGTCATTACGACCCTGGCGGTCATGGACCGCCAGGGCCGGGGACCGTGGATGCACCGCCAACAGGCTGGCGGTGCATCCAGGCCAATTCTGACCGCGGCGATAAAGCCGCGGTCAGAAAAGGGAAACCGGTGGTTTCCCGCCGGTTTTCCCCTGGCCTGAGGAATCCTCCATGGCGGCGCTGCAGGCAGCGCCGCCATGGGGATTCCGACCCCTTACCGCCAGCCTGGTTCTGGCGGTTTTGACCGCCAGAACCTGGTTGGCGGTAACGGGTGTCGTGGGGCCCTTGGGGGCCCCTGCAGTGCCCATGCCAATGGCATGGGCACTGCAGGGGCCCCCTAACAGGGCCCCACCAAGATTTTCAGTGTCTGCATAGCAGACACTGAAAATCGCGACGGGTGCAACTGCACCCGTCGCACCCTTTCCACTCCGCCGGCTCCATTCGGAGCCGGCATCCTCGTGGAAGGGGGTTTCCCGCTGGGCTGGCGGGCGGCCTTCTGGCAGTCGCCCGCCAGCCCAGTGGGAAACTCAGAATTACCGCGGCGGTCTTTTGACCGCGCAGCGGTATTCTGACGGCGGTACTTTGGCGGGCGGCCTCTGCCGCCCGCCAAAGTCAGAATGAGGCCCATAGTTTGCTAAAATAACATGTCTAAAACATGGCTCGAATAGCTACACAACAGGAGTTTTTCTAAATTAAATTCATGCAACTCATTGTCATTACTATATTATCAGTGTTATGTATGATGTACTTGCACTGCTCCCACAAATCAATTTGAGGATAAAAAATTCATTTTTAGCATCCAATTTCAAATTGATTCGCATTTACAGACCATTTGAAAATGTTCCTTTTTTATTTATAATTTATTAATCTTTTAATATTATTTAATTTTCTAAGCAGTCGCAGACTCCCTGAGTAGGCTTTGTGGACCCCAAGTCGTCTCCGGGCCACAGGTTAATAACCACTGGTCTAAATGATTTCGTCCCAGCAGAGGCTTCATTCCCTATGCACGAGTTTCTGTCAATGTTTGTATCCTAAAGCAAGGACAACAAGTCTGACTTTTGTAATATATGGATGTAAGCCCAGATTTCATAGCACTGGTTCTGCCTCTTGGCTTTTACATTGATTGTGTTCAAGCAATAGTCCGCTTTAATAAACTGGCTATGCCAAGTAATATCAAATACTAATTAGAGGAAGATTGGTCAGCACCTCCTTGATGTGGCCTTTTCACATCAAATAATTTTGTCCAAATTTTATTTAGCCCTTTAGAGCTTCATGATTATGCTAGCGCGCCTGGTCCTTAGTAAGTAAACATACAAGGGGACGCGTATAGGTTGATGAACCTTTTGATTTGCGTGGAGTATCCTAGCTATGTAGTAATCGATGACCATCAATAATCAATACATTAATCATCAGTGAATAGCGTCAACATTTTATGAATAACCACAACTCAATTCTCACGTTTTATCAATTTTATTTCCCTATTAGTTACAAAACTAATTCATAAGATTAATTCAAACTTTATTCAATTCACTCAGGATTCATTTATTTAGTAATATAACCTAATCAGAACTTAAGAAAACATGCGTTCTAATGCCTCAACATAAGCCAATAAAGAAGAATCTGTTAACATGAATAGCATAGCTCAGCAAATCAGAATCAGAACCCTACCTAACACAGATTAGCATTAGCACGTGGGACTTCATGCAAAAACAAATTTGGAACATGAATTTTGAAAAACATCTAGCTAGGAGAAAACTATAAAACAGCGCAGTTGGTACCTAGAAAGAAAAGACACAAAAAGTCAATCAGTCATAGCTACCTATCCATGGTATGGATCAGCAACAAAGTCAGTCTTCGTCTTCAGGTCATCAATCGATCAGCAATGCATCAGGCTCTCAAGAGCATGAGCCTAATGACAGAATCTCGAATCTCTTCTCCCCCACTATTGCATCAATATCGGAATAAGTTCTCTCCCAGAGCAGTTCTGCCTCTAGATCTGAAGTTTTTTGCCCTTTGTCATGACATTTTATTAAGGATACCCAGTCCATTGCCCTAATTCCTAATTGGTCAGTCAATCACCAGTCATTTCCCTACCCAATAACTTTAATTTTACAAATCTATGAATTATAATATTACGTCGTTACCAAGGTGTTGATTGGTTCACTGTACAATGTACTCATCATCCGGCTCATCAGGTATCGGAAATGTTGCATCTTCTTCTCCAGTAAATGTCTCTATTGTTCGAGTCTCATCTCCTGTCCACCGGTACACTGCAGAAAATTCTAGCTAAGCAGACTTTATTAACATGAAAAGTTCAGGGACAGTTCAATGCATTAGCTTCTCTACAGTGCTAGTAATTCAACTTCTGCATGAGGCCTGGCAAAACTAGGCCACCACTTCGGCTAAGTTAACTCTACAGTATAATGCAAAACATACGTTATACATCTTAATATGATATATTGCTACATTATTATTACACATTTTCAATATTTCATACATTTTAAATCATTTTTAGTACAACTTCGTATAAGTTGGCAGTCACTCTTTGTGGGCACTTTCTCAAACGTGCACATTAATTTTTCTATGTTCACTTTTTCTATCATTTTCTTATTAATCAAAACACATATACATTCATTAATAATCTCTAATTAACATATCTGCTTCAACAATTATAACATTTGGACCTTGGCCATATCATATATTTTTTCCAGAGTCTGATACACTTAAACGTGGGTGTATGTTCTTTTGCATTCACTGCCAATTTTGCCTGAAAAGACAATGTATGTTCACTTGTGAAAGGCCAAGTGCCATGGAGAAAAAGTCCTTCACTGTCATAGAAGGCTTGGCACTAGAGTATTGTTACAATTTTGTCTCCTAGTGTGTACCCATCACACATTTAACTGTACAAACCAAAAGAGGTGGTGTTAATGAGCACCACCCAAAAGGCTTAAACAATTTGCTCTACTACTGCTGTAATATACAGCAGAGTTGCTTTAAATTAAGTCGCCAGTGTTGACAAGCTCCCTTGCTCCTGAAAACTAAATTTAAGACAATTAGTATAGCGTACCAGCTGAACATTTGATAGCAAGGGCCATTTGTGACGTCCTTCTTGGTCATCTGTGAGTATTTCATAGCTGGGCAGTTTTGTATTATAATACATCTTTAAACTTGATAGCATCCCGGGTAGACTGTTCTCTGTTCTGTCTGTAACAAAGGAGCCCCCCTGCACCGGAATATCTGATTTCAGCTTATCTGGATCCTGGTATGTAACGCTGATGAAAAGGGTCCAACACTCAATAAAGGTATCCCATTTGAGATTTGAGATGTCCGTATGTTTGGATAGCTTTCTGACATTGTATTGTTTGAGCTTGTCATCTGCAGTTAGAGATGTGCCATTGCAACCAAATCGATATTACCCTTTGTTAAAGACGAAATGCATTTAATTCAAAAACGTCCATAAAGGAAACCTCCAGATCGTGGAAAGCTAAATATGTGCTGCAATTGATGAAGTACTGGTGCTTCATATTGATTGGGAACAGGGGTAAAACGATGTTCTGCTGCACTGGTGGTACACCTAAACACTAGAGTTAAGATAATGCTTTTATAAAGCCAATTTCTGAAGATAGAGAGAATGATTGCTTTTCATATATTTTACCACTTTTGTCTGAAAGCAATGTTGACCAGTCATTGAGGGACTGGGACCTATCCGCTGCGTATGTGTTTATGAAAATGTTGATACTGTCCTTTTTTTCTCGTTCATCATTTTGACCATGTGATTCCTTTCTAATCACTCTGAACTGTAGATACATGTGCATGCAACTGTCCACACAAAGAAATGTATTTTACGTAGGATGTACTGTTGTGCTAGAAAAGTTGCATGTAACAAACTTGTATATTTTCAGTGGTGGAAAGGTTTTAGACTTGGAAGATTACTATGAAGAAATTTCATCAGTCCACCAAGTTCCTAAGGATGAATTTGGCAGGTCTGAGGAAGACAAGTCATCAACCAGCTGTAGGTCTTCCCTCATTAACACGGGGTAGGTAATATTCTATTAAAATATATGATGCCTAAGTTTCACACAATACAGAAATACCCATTGTCTGCTTTCATACTTTGGTGGTGTTGTATTTATTTTTCTATGTAAGGAAACTGGGCAACCTGGTATTCCTCTTGGGTATTAAGTGACTATATTGCAAACCATTTTCCACATTAGGAAATTGCATTAAATACCTGTGTCTGTTTTGTAAAACTAGCATTAGCGTGTCTTTGGAACAACTCTATCACTTAGGCACAATTCTTCATCAAACAAATGAATGGAAGACACATTTTCAGGCCAATTCTGTATTTAAAATATGCAGTAGATATGTTGGGTAAGCAAGACTACATTTTTCAAAAACCGAAAATCTTTGATGAATCTAATGGTGCACCAAGTGAAAAACAGCACTATGCGGATGTAGTGACAAGTGCTGAAAACTGCGCAATCATGTCAATAAAAAAGAATTTCTATTTTTCCTGATTGTTTCACAAGCATTTTGCATGCTTAGTCACAGAGAAACAAGTGTGCAGATTACAGCCCATACCAATATCTGTCAGAACAATGAGATGCACTCTAAACATTTTAGTGACTTTGAAAGTACTAGTTCAGAAAAGACCATACCAGAATTAACGGAATGGTCAGCCATTTATAACACCCAGTGTTTCAAACCCATTATTTCGATATATATTTTGTCATCAGTTGATATCCTTTTTAGTGAATCTCTCCACAAGCTTCAGTTGATGGGCTATGATGTCTTCTTGCTCAATACAATGGTTTTCCTGCCTGAAGACATGATTGGATGAGGTAGCCAATTTGTAGTCCATATGATGTTATATAAGTGTTTGTGTTCCCCACATTGCACGAGCTGTGGCTTAATTGCCATTGGGTGAATGATCACTACGTTTTACCATCTTCGAAAAGGATTGTGCAAAAAGGCACTACAATAATATATGTGCAATCGAGCCTTTCTGTGAGCAGCCTCTCCAGCATGGTGCAGGAACCATCAATATAGTTGTGTGAGGATAATATTTTACATGGTAGAACTGTATTTCTGTGTTTCCTAATCAGCATGATACGTTAATGATCATGTGTCAATAACACAGAATGTTTCTTAAACCTACTGCCCATACATCCTCTAGTGCCTGTTTGGGCACCTGTTGATTTTCTTTCTAACATGTGGAAGTTAGAATACTTTCTGAAGTTGTTCCATATTTTAATAGGCAAGAGTGTCATTAGTCTTTCTATTTTCTTGTAATAGTTGAACTAACTTATTGAGGCCTCAAGTGTCAAACATCCCTGATTTAGGCAATACCTATTTCTTTTCATGCTTGCTTTTGGGCCTTGCATTACATCTGGGAAATTGATGGATTTTCTGCGATCATGGTAAAGAAGGAGAACATATCCATTGGTATTCCTGAGTTACACTGATCTCAGAACCAGGATAGAGGGTATACCCCACAAATTTGGAATCCACTGTGGAGGTAAGAAAACAGATCATGTATACACAGCATGCTCTGTGTGTCCTGGGCATCGTTTGGCATTCCTCAGAAGTCGATGGAAGTCAGATGGATGACATGTTGTGGCCTTGATGCCACCAACAGATATTGCCGTAATATATTTTCACTTAACTTGAAAGGTAGTGAGGGCAGGCCATTGCAAAAAGGTACTCCAGGGGTAAAAGAGACCTGATTTACTTAAGTTAAAGAAATAAACATTAATAGTGCCTCTGCCTACTCTTTTCATATCGTGCAGAAGTGGGTTGAAAAAATCTTCAAGGAAAGTACCTTCTCAAAACACAGTTTGATGACCTGTTATATAATAATTACATATGAGGCATTAGGCAGTTAAGGCACCAACTTAAGGTTTTCACATATAATAAAACAACCCCATGAGCTACCTTTAAATACGTAGAGCTAATGCTTACACTAATGTTTCAGCACTATCTATAAGTATAAAGATGATGGATGGACTTTATTAGTCTCAGAGCTCATTAAGAAAGTTTATTTATTTGTGATAACTTAAATAGCTCTTTAAATTGAAGACCATTGCCCCAGAGTCAATATGAGATCTTTAAAGGGTTAAGGAAGAAATAAGGATAAACTGATCTTGTTTGCAAGGCAATAATTGCAATTTTTAGTGTAATGGACAAATTGCATAGAACAGTACTGATCGCTGATGACTATTAACCGCTCTCAGTAATTCTTATTTTTCTATTAAAAAGATTGGAATGTTGAGAGCCCCGTTGTAGACAATTGAGTGGTTAAAGCTATGAAAACTGGTATAGGCCTTCTGTCATTAACATTATTTTGCCCTCATGAATAGAATATGTCTCTCCTCGGCAGAAGGGGCGTTGAACTCAGATTGAGAGTGCTATGGACCATTGAAAAGAGTTCATGCTTCTCCCTCTATCCTCCTGTTGCTCTCACTGTCACTGTCACATGCCATTGCTGGAGCACACAGAGAGGTCTTCCTCCCGACTCAGATTCAGAAACCACGTACACTCTTGTGAGATGTCAAAACTCGTCCCACCCATATTAGAGGTCGACAGGATCTTTGGACTAAGTGAGGAGTGTGGTAGTCAGATTAATTCAACATAAATCAATAATATAAGAAGCATAAACAAATTTAAACACTCTGATCAATTTGATCACAGCCTCTAAACTGCAAACTGAATCAAGTTTCAAAGCTTTATTACAACCACAGAGCCAATATAACATAAATGGTGCACAAAACTAAGTTATACACATACAGGAAAACCATAGGCTGACCAAAATGCCTAAAGATATTAAGCCTACTAAACATCAATACTATTAAACACTCCAAGAGAATAACACAAATTAACAGAACTATAACGTGCACATCAAAATCAGATTTCAAAGCAGATGATGGTGACGTCAGTAAATCATCAAACTCAATTAATAACAATCAGTTTCTGGGACATCCTCATCTCTATTACGAATTTGGACTTGCATGTGTGGGGACAGACTAGCACATGCGGGCAAATCAGGAAAAAAAGACAAAAATAATTTGGAAAAATTTCTATCTAGGATAACTCACTATGCTATACACTGGTGTAATCATCCAAGCTGAAATGGAAACAAGAAAAATCACATTGCAGATTATATCCCCCTCATGAGACAGCAAACAGGAAAGATTCGACAGTCCAGAGCGCTCACAGCTTCTCAGCATCAGTAGACAACAGCGTCAAGGGCAGTGCAGGACTTGAGCTGCACATAGGGCAAGACAGCAGTTCAGAATTTATTGGGCATATTAGTATTGTATTGGACAGCATAAATAAATGGGGCAAATAGAAAGGATGACTTGAATTCATCAGAAGACTTGTAAGGTTCATAGGGATTCAGGAGATGAGTGACATTACAGCAAAGGGTCATAAGTAAGACTGACTAAAAGTTTCAAAAGTCTCTCCCTAACTAGATATATCCATAGAGTTCTGATTGGTCCACAGAGTGGTCCCATTTTTCACAAATGGATCAATATTCAATGATTTTTTTTTTTACACTCCTCAGGTTTGCAAGTATTCCAGATTTTCTCAGGGAAGGTGCAAAGTCATCACGTTGAGTTCCTACAGTTTTGCCAAAATATAACTTTTAGAGAGATTTGAAACATTGGACTGCTTTCCCATGCATTTACAGGATAATTCTAACAGTTCTCATGTGAATTCAATAATACTTCCTGTCTTTTTTGACAGCAGAACAAATACTATTACAATTGTTATTAGTTAAAACATATTTTCTGTCATCAATACAATAGGACATTTTCTAACACACTAGTAACCTAGAAAATAATTCAGGTCAAAGGGAACAGAATGAATTAGCACTCTTCCACTACTATTGCAAAATGAACCTTGAGGCCTAGTCTAGCTAAGAAAGCCTAAATAAATAAGTATGAAAACTAATACATATCAATCCTATTGTGCACCTTACAATTTAATCAAATATGCAAAGCAAATTATTTAATTGCAATCATTATCTATACATGACGTACAAGTTACTCACCTTCGGTAAAGATATATCTGGTAGAGACATATTCTAGTTGCAGATTCCTTATCTTAGAATTTTCCCCCAGGCGTCAGACTGGATTTGGAGATTTTTTCTTCGAGCAGTAACCTTGAGCGTCGGTAGGTGGCATTGGTCGACTCCACGGATTTCATTGGTGTCATCACTGTGATGACATTGGAAGTAGTACAGAGACGCCGCCTCAGCACAGTGATACCAAAGCAGAGAGCTGTGAAGAACACTGAGATTGTTGTGCCAGAGATAAGGTCCTGAATGGGGAATCCCTGTCCCTAGAAATCAGTTCGCAAGTGGGGAGGATAGGTGGGCCGGTAAGGAATCTGCAACTAGAGTATGTCTCTACCATATATATCGTTACCGAAGGTCAGTAACTTGTATATCTGATAGAGACTTCCAGTTGCAGATTCCTTACCTTAGAATTGATACCCAAGCAATACCATCCTCTGAGGTAGGCTGCGAACCAAGATCATACTAGAAAGTCCTACAGGACCGAACGACTGAAGTAGCCGTCCCGACGGCCCTGACTGTCCAGGCAGTAATGTTTAGCAAACGTGTGCAGGGATGCCTACATAGCTGCCTGGCAGATATCCAGAACAGGAACTCCTCATGCCAATGCAGTGGAAGCAGCAGTTGCTCTGGTGGAATGAGAGCACAACCCCTCAGGGGGTTGCTTCTTGGCCAAAGCGTAGCACATGTTGATGCAAAGAAGCACCGTTTGAGAGATGGTACATTTTTGCACCGCCCTCCCTTTCTTCGCACCCACATATCCAACAAAGAGTTGACCGTCTACCCGGAAATCTTTAGTACGATTTAGATAGAACTCCAATGCTGCTCTTTTTGGGTCCAGATGGTGGAGTCTCCCCTCCTCATGAAAAGGATGTTGGGGCGCATAAAAAGTAGGCAAGGTGATGGACTGGCCTACATGAAAAGGCATATTAACCTTGGGAAGGAAGGAAGCCTTAGTGCTCAACACCACTTTCTCAGGGTGCACAGACAAGTATGGGGGCTTTGAAGAAAGAGCCTGAAGCTAACTCACTCTGTGAGCAGAAGTGATGGCAACAAGAAAAACAGTCTTGAAATTGAGGAGCCTTAAAGGGCAATTGTGCATTGGCTCAAATGGAGTACACATTAAGAGAGTAAGGACAAGATTGAGGTCCCACTGAGGCATGATAAATGGAGTGGGAGGAAATAAATGGGTGAGACCTTTAAGGAGTGGATTGACAATAGGTGACTTAAAGAGTGAAGGCTGATCATGCAACCTAAGAAAGGCTGATAAATACCCCTTGAGGGTGCCCGAAGCAGAGCCCTTCTGGGCTAAAGAAAGGATGAACAAAAGAACCTCAGAAAGAGGAGGAGAGAGGGGATCAACAGATTTATTGGTCCACAATGCCACAAATTTATGCCAATGACAGGTGAATACTGTTTGGTGGAGGGGCACCTGAAAGCCAAGATAACGTCACAGTCTTTGGGTGGAAGGTCAAAAGCCGTCAACTGCTGCCACTCAATCTCCACGCATGAAGGCGGAGATTGGACAGGTTCAGGTGGAGAACCGTCCCCTGCTGCTGCAACAGAAGATCCTCCTGAAGAGGCAGTCTGAGTGGAGGATCTGTGGCCATGCTCAATAGCTCAGGATACCATACTCTCCGTGCCCAGACCGGAGCCACCAAGACAACTTGGGCCCGCTCATTCCTGAGCTTCTTGAGAACTCTGGACAGAAGAAATATAGGCGAAAAAGGCGTAAGGGAGGCTGGAGTTCCACTCAAGACGAAAGGCGTCTCCGAGGGAGTGCCACCTTGGAAACTCCAACGTGCAAAACAGCTGACATTGCGCATTCTCTGCGGAGGTGAACACATCTAACCAAGGCTCTCCCCACTACTCAAAGAGAACTTGCGCCACCTCCGGATGGAGACGCCATTCGTGATCAGCTATGCATCAACAGCTGAGTTTGTCTGCTTTAGCGTTCAGAGAGCCCTCCAGATGTTGAACCACCAGGTTAATGTCCTGATGTTCCAGCCATGTCTAGAGGCGTGTGCCTCCTAACAAAGGGTCCAGGACCCCATTCCGCCCTGTTTGTTGCAGCACCATGTTGTGGTAGTGTTGTTTGTGAACACTTGCACTATTTCCCTTTCATTGAGGGAAGAAATGCTTTCAATGCAAGCCTGATCACCCAGAGCTCCAGAAGATTGATATGGAGCCCAGGCTCCACCGGAGACCAGAGGCCTCTGATCTCCACCTCTCCCATGTGGCCGCCCCTTCCCAGAAGTGACACATCTGTCACTATAGATAGATCTGGTTGGGGAAGGGCGAGAGATCTGCTGTGGACCCAATGTAGATTCTAAAGTCACCACTGTAGGCCTTTCACAGTTCCCTCCGAGATTTGGACCATGTCAGAGAGATTTCCCTGATGCTGCGCCCACTGGAACTTCGAGTCCCACTGCAGATCCCGCATCTGGCATGTGTCACTAGGAGGATGCAGGAGGCCATGAGGCCCAGCAGCCTCAGAGTCAGTCTCACCAAAACCCAAGAGAGAGGCTGAAAGATTGAAATCATAGCCTGAATATCTTGGACTCGCTTTTTGGGAGGATAGGCCCAAAACTGCAATGTGTCCAGAAGAGCTCCGATGAACGGGAGCATCTGAGAGGGAGTCAGGTGTGGTTTTGGCATATTTATAGTGACCACCAGCATGTGCAGGAGGTTCGCCATAGACTGAAGGTGGGAGACGACTTTCTGGGGCGGGTCTTCAACAGCCAGTCATCGAGGTAGGGGAAGACTAAAACCCCCAACCTGCGCAGATGAGCTGCAACCACTGCCATCACTTTTGTGAGCATCTGAGTGGCGCTGGTAAGGCTGAAGGGGAGCACGGTAAATTGAAAGTGCTTGTGACCTACCACAAATCATAGGTAACGTCTGTGGGCAGGCAGGATGGGAATGAGGAAATAAATGTCCTGCAAGTCAAACGCTACCATCCAAAACAGCTGGGACCTGCTTTGGATGATCCAAAGCAGACAGGACCTGAGCCAGGGTGAGCATTTTGAATTTCTCTTTCTTGAGGAAGTAATTGAAGTCATAAAGGTCTAGGATAGGACGTAAGCCCTTGACCTTTTTGGGCACCAGAAAGTAGCAGGAATAACAACCACGACCTACTTCTGATGGAGGGACCTTCTCTATGGCTCCCTTGTCCAAGAGATCCACAACTTCTTGGCGGAGAAGTGTCAAATGATCCTCCGGAATATGGCCAACTGATGGAGGCATGGCTGGTGGGGCAGATTTGAAGGGGAGGGAGTAGCCCCTTGGAATGATCTGCAAAATCCACCTGTCCATAGTGATGGATTCCCAGTGGGGCAAGTGATGGTGAATCCTGCGGCCAACTGGACTGCAGTGAGGGAATGCACTAGGAGGGTTTGGAGGCTGCAGCGGGGCAGGGTTGGACTGGGCTGACCTCTGGTTCCCTGTCCCACGCCCACATGGAATTCCGCATCCCCGGCTGCACAGCAGCTGAACAGCATGGGCCGCACAGTGGCTGGGATGGGAACGTGACAGGGAGCTCCTTCCATGGCCACGAAAGGGACAAAAGGAGGACTGTTGGGGCAAGGGAAAGTGGAAAGGCTGAGGGACTGAGCTGTAGCCTGGGAGTCCTTGAACCTCTTCAAAGCCTCCTTGTTTCCAAAGAGACGGGAGCCATCAAAAGGTATGTCCATAAGAGTCTATTGGACATCCCCCGAAAAACCAGATGTAAGCAACCAAGCGTGGCACCTCAAGGCCACCGTTGTCGCAACCGATCTACCTAGAGAATCGGTTGTGTACAGCCCACATCTGATCATGAACTTTTCCACAGCTTGGGAGACGATAGCATGGGCCTCCTCCGGTATCTACGGCAGAACCTGCGTGACCGTATCCCACAGAGAGTGGGTATAGTGGCCCAAAAGGCATTTGGTGTTCACGGACAGCAGCGCAAGACAGGAGGAAGAAAACATTTTCTTCCCAAGTTTTTCCTGCCTTTTTGATTCCCTATCCAGGGCTGCGGAAGGGAATGCGCCCAAGCAAGAAGATCCCTGGATGACAAGGCTCTCAGGCGTGGGGTGTTGGAATGGAATTTAGGGTCATTCGCGGCAGGCCAATGGCAGCGTGCGATAGTCCTATTCACAGGAGCCCCTGTGTTGGTTCTGTAACAAGTACCCAATAGGACATTGGTGAGGGCTTCACTGAATGGCAGAAGGGGCTCAGATGGGAAGACCCTGGCTGAAGCACCTCTGTCAGGAGATTCGACCTAACCTGAACAGTAGGCAGCTCCTCAGCCTCAGTCTCAGTAGACTTCAGCCGCCCTACTGACCACCATAGAATATGTCAGCATGCCAGCGTCTGTAGAAGTGTTCAGGCCACTGGCCTCACCCAACCTCTGCAACCAGTCCAAATTAGGGTCATCCTGGTATTCATAAGGGTCCAGGGACCCCTTCAATCCTTCCCCAAATTTGTACCCTTAAGAAAAAGGGTCAGAATCCGACCTGTGGTGAATAGGCCCCATTGAAGTCAGAGACGCGTTGGCGGATGCTGTTCAATCAATCAGGAATTTGTAAAGTGCACTACTACCTGTGAGGGTCTCAACACACTGAGGAGGGGGGGGGGAAAGGGGGAGGTGCTGCTACTGCTTGAACAGCCAGGTCTTGAGATGTTTCCTGAAGGTAAGGAGGTCTTCGGTCTGGCGCAGGTGGGTGGGAAGAGTGTTCCACGTTTTGGTGGCTAGATGCGAGAATGATGTACCGCCAGTTGTGGTTCTGTGGATGCATGGGACGGTTGCGAGGATGAGGTCGGCGGAGCAGAGATGCAGGGTCGGGAGTGTAGAAGAAGAGCTGTCTGTTGAGGTATTCTGGTCTGGTTTTGTGCAGTGCTTTGTGAGTGTGGGGGAGGAGTTTGAAGGTGATTCTCTTGTTGACTGGGAGCCAGTGCAGGTTTCTCAGGTGGTCTGTGGTGCGGCAGTGGTGTGGGATGTCCAGGATGAGGCTTGCGGAGGCGTTCTGGATGCGTTGCAGCCTCTTCTGGAGTTTGGCAGTGGTTCCTGCGTAGAGTCCAGTTTGCTGCTTGCGATGGCTTTGGTGACCGTTCTTCTGGTTTCGGTAGGTATCCTTTTGTAGATCTTTCTGAGCATTCGGAGGGTGTTGAAGCAGGAGGAGGAGATTGCTTTGACTTGCTTGGGTCATGGATAATGAGGAGTCCAAGATGAATCCTAGGTATTGTGGGTGGTCGGTGGGAGTCGGAGTGGCTCCGAGAGTGGCAGCCCACAAGGAGTCATCCCATGCGGAGCGGGTGGAGCCAAAGAGGAGGACTTCCGTCTTGTGGGAACTGAGTCTGAGGCAGCTGCTCTTCATCCATTTGGTGATAACCTTCATTCCTTCATGAGGTTGGTCTTGGCAGAGTCCTTGGTGAGCGAGAGGACCAGCTGTGTGTCGTCAGCATATGAGATGATGAGGCTATGAGATCGGGCGAAGTTAGTGAGCGGGCCATGTAGACATTGAAGAGGGTCGGGCTGAGGGACGAACCCTAAGGTACGCCGCAGATGATTTTGGTGGCCTCCGAGCGGAATAGGGGGAGGTGGACTTTCTGGGTTCTGCCGGTGAGAAAGGAGGTGACCCAGTCCAGGGCTCTGTCGCGGATTCCTGCATTGCTGATGTGTGAGCGTCGGGTGTGGTAGCAGACGGTGTCGAACGCAGCCGAGAAGTCTAGGAGGATGAAGGCCGCAGTTTTGCAATTGTCCAGTATGGTTCTGATGTCACTGGTGGTGACGATGAGGGCGGTTCCGGTGCTGTGGTTGCTGCGGAATCCAGATTGGGAAGGGTCCAGGGTGCAGTTCTCCTCAAGGAAGTGGGTTAGTTGTCTGTTTACCGCCTTCTCGATTACTTTTGCTGGGAAGGGGAGCAGGGAGATAGGCCAGAAGTTCTTGAGGTCCTTTGGGTCCACCTTGAGTTTTTTGAGGAGGACCTTGATCTCTGCGTGTTTCCAGTGTTCTGACTCCGAGTCGTCGGGGATGAGGGTTGGTTCGATGTCAATGATGAGCACCACCGACGTCTGGAGCATCAACAATTGAACCGGTTTTAGGGAAAGTCTCAATGGTACGACTGGCGCCAGTACGGATCCGTAGGGGACCTCGGTGGCCAGAGCTGAAGCCACCGGCACGGTACCCGAAGGCCCTCCGACCGAACAACTTTGGCCCGAAGGCACCGTATCGTGGTCGGCCAGCCCAAAAATGAGGCACATGGCCTCATAAAACTCTTTCAATTGGGGAGGGGTCGCTCCAGCTCCCGGAAACTCAGAGGAGCAGACCCAGAAGCAGGCTCCGAAGACGGAGGCCTCGAGTGACAACGTTCCTCCCGCGTCACATCAGCCAAGTGAATGGGTGAAGTCGAAGGTTGATGGATCTCTTTGACTTCTTCTTCTACTTACCTTGACCCGAAGACTTTAAGGAAGAAAACTGGTGGTGGCTCCGCAAGCAGTCTCGAGACCTTCCCCTCGAGCGAGGCCGGGACCTACTTGGAGTCGAGCGCCGGGCTGCCATAAGCTTCAGGGACCGGTCCCTCAGGACCTTCGGGTGCACGGCCTGGCACTCGTAGCACGACTTTGAGTCGTGGTTGCGCTCCAGGCACCAAAAACAGATCCAATGCGGATCCGTCACCGACATTGTACGGTGGCAGTCCTCACACGGTTGAAACTGGTCATCGGGAACCTCCTTGACGCACCAAAAAACTCACCAAAAAAATTGACAAAAGGGTCAAAATCGGTCAAAAAGAGACCAGGGTAGCTCTCTACGGATCAGCGCATGGCATGGAAAGAAAAGAACTGATGTCACTGTGCTAAGGCTGCGTCTTTGTACTAATCCCAACGTCATCACGGCGACTACAATGCCGACGACTCCCACGGAGTCAACCGACACCACCTACCGACACACAAGGGTATTGCCCGAAGAAAAAATCTCCAGATCCAGCCTAACGCCTGGTGGAAAATTCTAAGGTAAGGAATCTGCAACTAGAAGTCTCTATCAAATATTAGAAACAGTTTAAACATGCATTCATTTTTCCTCGCACATCTAACTTACATTAATAAATTAATTTAAATCAATATAAGTACAATTAATTCATGTTCGTTTAATACTCATAATATATTTTTAATCTCTACAGTATCATAAAAAATAGTATCTTTAACATTGATTCATTTCAGTAGTTCACTAAAATATAAATGCACATCTTTCCATTGCTAAAATGCTATGTCGAAAACAAATGGAAGGCACAATGTCCGTCATAATTCAAACATGCACATTTTGACATCTCATGTTAATTTCTCAGTTAGGTTTATAAAATGAATATTTGTAATTCGCCATATGCTAACTTCTATGCCACCTATGTATTAGTACAATTTGATCCCTAACACCATAATAGGCGGGTTTAGTGAAATAATGCACCCACTGCAGGAATCTGTTTTCGATCATATATTCACAGGTATGCATCTCAGCCGTACAGGTTTCACTCTTTCTGAGGTTGGTAAATTGAATGCTATTAATTTGGGTAGCAAACAGATTCGTTTTTGATCACCAAAATGTCCCAAGGGCTGAACACATGATTCACAAACACAGGTTTTGCTGTATTCTATAGCATGGAAGGGAGGGGGGGGGGGCTCTCCAATCTCTCTCTCTCTCTCTCTCTCTCTCTCTCTTCCTGTCTTGCCAGACAAAGCAAAGACATTTGGCAGAGCTGAGGGAAAGCCAGTAGCTATGGATGCTTCTTTCTTCTGTCTTTGAAAGCTCCTATTTTTGCTTCACGCCAGTTACTGTGGTCCCTCATGGAAGAACGGGGGTGGCACTGCATTAAGGGACATGAATGGTCACGAACCATTTTCAAAGGCGGTAGAGAAAAGCTGCAGACAGCCGCAGTGGTTTTAAACCCACGTGCCTCGCACCAGTGTTTTGTATTTTTTTCATTTAGGTGACTCTATTCTCATTGTGTGGAATATTTTAATAGCCACAGCGGGCTGTTCCTGCCATTAGGATTCTGCTCCCATGTTATTGGCCTTCAACTTTGGCAAGGACCTATAATACTGGAGCAGGCCTGTGAAGGCTGGTAATGCCCAATGCAGAGGGCTGTTACGCTATAGTGTAAGGCTTTACAGCTGAAGAGATTCAGTCACCATTAATCACCATTTAAAGGTGCTTTCAGAATTTGTGCAGCTGAGAAATCAATGCTGCCTCTGTAGTTTGTAGTGAATACGAATTAAGTAAAATAGCTTATGCCTTTAACTTTAGGGGGTAGGAAAAAGTTCCTGTCCTTAAACTGCCCTCCCATGTGAACATGCACAAACTCGTCTATATGTTTCTATTGCGAGCGAATGGTATTTATCTGATTTGATTTTTGAGAAAAGAACGGCTTATGTGATTTTTTTTTTTTTTTAGGTATAGTGTTAATTAAGACTTTATACTTTTACTAAAATTATATATGCTTACATGGTTTTAGCCAAGCCTCGTCATATGTTAGTCTATTCTTGTGTCTTTCACATTTAACGTTCATCCACTACAGCGTACATCATAGGGGAGTGGTTCTGCCCCCTTGAGGCATTCACTAACTTTACCTCTTCCAGTGTAGGGCACATTGTGGTGAGAGATGGTTCTGGGTTGTCAACTTTCTCAATCAATTTCCTGTGGTAGGCGCAAAGAAAGTTCACCTCTAGTGAGACCATGTCTATCATAAATATAGGGGGAGTGTCTCTCCGTTTTGAGCATATTTATGCCAACATTTTCACGCCACCCGCATCTGGTGTATCTGAATGGGAAGTGGTTTGGAGACAAGCAGTAGCCAAGGTGAGATGTGTTCCTCATTGAACATTCTTTGAATGTCTAATCTTTCTGCATTTAGAGTGGTTCCCTGCCAGTGCATTGGCCATTTTAGCTGCAGTGCTGTGCAATACAGCTTGTAGTTAGGGGTGCCCAGGTCCCTGTCTAACGGGCATTGTGCTTAATATAAAGCAACCCTCTTTCTCCCTTTACCTCATATATAGTCTGATAGGAGCCCAAGAAGTGTCTGAAACAACTGTTCGGGATGAAGTCTGGCAGTGGCAGTAGTACAGCAGTCGTGGTAATAGCAACAGTTAGGCAATTACCACTCAGCCTAGTGGGGCAATTGTAAAGAGGTCCAGAATGGGAGGCATTTGCAGAGTGCATTAAGCACCCTATTTAGATTACCTTCTATTAGGTCTTTGGTGGTGTAGTAGATGTGTACTCCCAAGTATTTGAGTGTGTCAAAGTTCCATGTGAGCCTGAAGGAAATAAGCAGGATGTGGTCCAGTTTATTTTCAGGCCTGATATTTCTCCAAATGTGTCCAACATCACCATGAGAGTCGGAAGAGAAATGCAAACATCACACAATTAGGCCCGGGCGTCATTGGCATACAGTGACACGATGTGCCACTCACCAAAGTCATGGACCCTGCACTGCAGGGCTATCATTTTTAGCATACCTTCCAACAGCTCCATGGAAAGCACAAAGATCAGCAGGGATAGGGGACATCCCTGTCTGGAGCCTCTGTGCATTTCAAATATGTTGGAGAATATTTGTGTATTTTGACTCTTAGCAATCAGGCAGCTGTAGTGTGTTCTGACCCAGGTAGGAACGTCGATGATTCTCCCACTTTTTTAGCACAGCGAAGGGTATCTAGTGACTTTTTGATGTCATGTGAATTAGCCACACAGCACATCCAATCTCCTGTACAATTCCTCATCGGTCTCAACAACCTACAAATGCTCAAAAGTATTGAGTTCCAGTATGAAACCATTTTGACCTGGGTCGATTATCAGCAGCAGCTTATTGGCTAGTACCTTCCCTAATATTTTGTAATACAATTTAAGTAGTGAAAGCAGATTGTAGGACCTTACATCTATGGGATCACACCCTTACTTGGGATGTACTATGATCAGAGATCCCAGGAGGCACTCAGAAAATATGCCCTTTTTCTTTGCCTCTTCATACATTGCTAGTAGTTTTGGGGTGAGTTCCATGCTGTATATTGCATAGTCCTCAATACGGAAGCCATCCGCACCAAGGAATTTGTTCCTCGCTGTTAGAAATTGGATTTTTGGTTGGCAGAGGAATGCACCCTCTTCAAGCAGGAACCACAACCCTAGTCAGAATAAGTCAGCCATACACCCTAAATTAACCTGTGCTCGCCCCTGGTAGCTTGGCACAGAGCAGTCAGGCTTAACTTAGAGGCAACATGTTAAATATTTGTTCAGCACCTCAAACAGTGAAATAGAAAAAACACCACACAAAAGATACCAAGCTGTAGGAGGCTGTCCTGGCTTATAGTGGGTACCTGATGGTACTTAAACCTTGTGCCAGGTCGAGTTATCACTTATTAGTAGATTAGTAGTGTTCTAGCAGCTTAGGCTGATAGAGGTAGCTATAGCAGATCAGCTTAGGCTGAACTAGGACACATGCAAAGCTCCTACTATACCACCTATATCATATAGCACTATACAATACTCAGAGTTACTAAAAGATACTTTATTTTAGTGACAATATGCCAAAAGTATCTCAGAGGATATACTCCCTTAGGAGGTAAGTAAAATACAGAAAATATACACACAAACCAAAATCAGGTAAGTAAAACACTTAGAAAAGTAGTGAAAACACTGTAGTACACAATAGAATGCAATAGGAGACAATAGGCCTAGGGGCAACACAAACCATATACTCCAAAAGTGGAATGCGAGCCACAAATGGACCCCAGGCCTAGTGTAGTGTGTGTAGAGGGTCGCTCTGAGTGTAAGAAAACACTAAGGGTGTCCAAGATACCCCATCCCAAGACCCTGAAAATTAGGAGTAAAGTTACCCTACTACCCCAGAAAGACAGAAAAGTATAGATAGGGGATTCTGCAAAGACAACAACTGACTGCAAAGCACTGAAGACAGATTCCTGGACCTGAGGACCTGTAAAGGAAAGGGACCAAGTCCAAGAGTCACGCAAGTGTCTGGGGGGCAAGAGCCCATTAAACCCCAGATGAAGGTGCAAAAGGGCTTCCTCTGAATGGAAGAAGCCAAAGATTCCGCAACAACGGAAGGTGCCAGGAACTTCTCCTTTGGTCAGAAGATGTCCCACAGCATGTTGGAGGATGCAGAGTTGTTTCCATGCAGAAAGACTGCAAACAAGCCTTGCTAGCTGCAAGAGTTGCGGTTGAAGATTATGGGTGCTGCCAGGGCCCAGGAAGGACCAGGAGGTCGCCCCCTGGAGGAGGAGACAGAGGGGGCGCTCTGCAATACAGAGAGCCCATGCAGAAGCAGGCAGCATCCGCAGAAGCACTTGAACAGGCGTTCAAGAAATCTGAGCACGGTGGTCGTCTCAACACAACAGAAGAAGGTCCCACAAAGCCGGAGGTCAACTCAGCGAGTTGGACAATGCAGGACGGAGTGCTGGGGACCTGGGCTGTGCTGTGCTGTGCACGAAGGAAGTCTTGCAAAAGTGCACAGAAGCCCTAGCAGCTGCAGATCACGCAGTACACAGGATTACTGTCTGGCATGGGGAGACAAGGACTTACCTCCACCAAATTTGGACAGAAGGACCACTGGACTGTCGGGGTCACTTGGATCCAGCTCCTGTGTTCCAGGGACCATGCTCGTCAAGATGAGAGGGGACCCAGAGGACCGGTGATGCAGACGTTTGGTGCCTGCGTTAGCAGGGGAAAGATTCCCTCGACCCACAGGAGATTTCTTCTTGGCTTCCAGTGCAGTTTGAAGGCAGACAGCCCTCAGAGCATGCACCACCAGGAAACAGTCGAGAAAGCTGGCAGGATTGGGCACTACAATGTTGCTGGTAGTCATCTTGATGCTTTGTTGCGGTTTTGCAGGCGTCCTGGAGCAGTCAGCGGTCGATCCTTGGCAGAAGTTGAAGAGGGAAGTGCAGAGGAACTCTGGTGAGCTCTTGCATTCGTTATCTGAAGAGAAACCCAGAGGAGAGACCCTAAATAGCCCTCAGAGGAGGATTGGCTACATAACCAGGTAAGAGCCTATCAGGAGGGGTCTCTGGCGTCATCTGCCTCCATTGTGCCCTCACACCTCTGCATTGAAGATGGCAGAGGTCTGGGACACACTGAAGGAGCTCTGGGCACCACCCCTGGGGTGGTGATGGACATGGGAGTGGTCACTCTCCTTTCCTTTGCCCAGTTTCTGCCGGAGCAGGGGCTGGGGGCACCCCGAACCGGTGTAGATTGGCTTATGCATGGAGGGCACCATCTGTCCCCTTCAAAGCATTTCCAGAGGCTGGGGGAGGCTACTCCTCCCCAGCCCTTAACACCTATTTCCAAAGGGAGCGGGTGTAACACCCTCTCTCAGAGGAAATCCTTTGTTCTGCCTTCCTGGGACTGGGCTGCCCATACCCCAGGAGGGCAGAAACCTGTCTGAGAGTTGGCAGCAGAGAGCTAGTTTGGCAGTACCTGGGGTCCATGCTGGGGCCGCAGGGATGAATGGGATTGGCACCCCAATACTAGATTTGGTTTGGGGGGACAATTTCATGATCTTAGACATGTTACATGGCCATGTTCGGAGTTACCATTGTGAAGCAACACATAGGTATTGACCTATATGTAGTTCATGCGTGTAATGGTGTCCCCGCAATCACAAAGTCTGGGGAAATTGCCCTGAACAATGTGGGGACACCTTGGCTAGTGCCAGGGTGCCCTCACACTTAGTAACTTTGCACCTAACCTTCACCAACTGAGGGTTAGACATATAGGTGACTTATAAGTTACTTAAGTGCAGTGTAAAATGGCTGTGAAATAATGTGGACGTTATTTCACTCAGGCTGAGGTGGCAGTCCTGTGTAAGAATTGTCTGAGCTCCCTATGGGTGTCAAAGAAATGCTGCAGCCCATAGGGATCTCCTGGAACCCCAATACCCTGGGTACCTAGGTACCATATACTAGGGAATTATAAGGGTGTTCCAGTATGCCAATAAGAATTGGAGAAAATAGTCACTAGCCTGCAGAAAAAGCAGAGAGAGCATAAACACTGAGGTTCTGGTTAGCAGAGCCTCATTGATACAGTTAGGCACCACAGAGGGAACACATACAGGCCACAATTATGAGCACTGGGGTCCTGGCTAACAGGATCCCAGTGACACAGGCAAAAACAAGCTGACATATAATTAAAAAATGGGGGTAACATGCCAGGCAAGATGGTACTTTCCTACACACACCTGATTAGAAAAATAGAACTTCATAGAAGTTAGGAAACTATATTATACGTTTATGAACAAAGCAGAACCAAAATGATAAAAATCCAATCAGTAGAATTTGAGAGATGATTTATTAAAGAATAAACTAAACTTTAGTGCTTAGAAGCATAAAGCATCAATGGGGGCAATCTGGTCATGCTAGATTCTGAAAGTTCTGGCTGACCGCACTGAAGTGTGGGTAGGATACAGGGGCCAGCCGTGGCCTGCTGCAAAAGTACCTTGTTAGTGTCAACATTGGGGGATGTGCGAGGAGCAGGGAAGTAAATGCATTGTCCTTGATCCTTAAAATGTAAGCTCAGGTGCAGTAGCAGATGAGTTGGAAGTCCTTCATGTCCCTCAGACTTCAATCATGAGGCAAGCCAGCACTTTGGTTGTAGGTAGGAGAGATGAAGGTCCAGTCCTTCTCACTCCCAGGCAAGGACGTCAGCGGGGAGCAAGTCAGCACAACAGAGCAAGAGTCCAGCAGAGTGGAAGTCCCTTCAGTGCAGCAGTCATCCTTCCTGGCAGAGTATCAACAAGTCCATAAGTGTGCTGAGTTGGTGGTGTCTGAAGTCCAATACTAACACCCATTTGTGCCTTTGAAGTGGGGAACACTTTAAAGAGATGACATTGAAGTGCACAGAGTACCCATCCATCCTGACCTGGCTTCAGACTCACTACAGGGAGTATGCATCCCTTTGTGTTGGAACAGGACACAGCCTAATCAGGTGTAAGTGTCAGCTCCTCCCTCCCATCCTGCCCAGGATGGCCCATCAGGATGTGTTTGGCCCATCAGTCACACCTAAGCTTCCTTTGTGTCGGTCTAGAGGGAATGCACAAATCCCAGCTGTCGCCCAGTGACATTTTCAGAATTACAATTTAAAATCTGACTTCGCCGTAAGTTGTGACTTTAAATTGTGATTCCAGAGACACCAAACTTTGGGGTCCCATCACTTTCAAATTGGAAATTTCATTTGTAAAATGTAATAAGGTAATCCCAAAATCATCCAATGGGAGAGATGGCCTTGCAGTAGTGAAAAAAGGATTTGAAAGTTTATCACTACTACAACATGTAAAACTTAAACATACATGTCCTACTTTTCAAATATAAATGCCAAAAGCAAATATATCACAACATTTTCAAATAATGTTGCTGGGTGACCTGTCCCTATGCTCATCAAACAACCTTGCAGTTCTTAAAAAGACCCCTCGCCCACCAACCTACTTAGTGGCGCGCTTCATCATAGGGGTCCCACCCAAGACACCTAGCTTATCAGGGGTGTGCTATAACATCTGGTTACAGTGGAGTGGGTGATTTTTAATGAACAGTGCTCAAAGGGTCACGAACAAATGAATGAAATTGTCTACAGGGTACCCTCAACGGTGTAGTTTAATACTGGAGCCCCTAGACAAGATTAAAAATAGTGAGGGATGTATTTAGAGATACAATGTACTCCTCCGTCTGTAATAATTGTCAACATGTTTCAGCCAAATTGTCTCAGTTTGCCCAAATGGGTCAGTACAGCTTTCTTCAGGACCTCACTTGCATGCTCACTAGGGCATGCATATTCTTTTAATCCGTCGCTTACGTTTTGTGTCTGGTAAACCCTCCATTTGAGAACCTATAGGTGTAGGAAAGTACCATCTTGCCTGGCATGTTACCCCCATTTTTCACTGTATATATGTTGTTTTAGTTGTATGTGTCACTGGGACCCTGGTAACCCAGGGCCCCAGTGCTCATAAGTGTGCCTGAATGTGTTACCTGTGTAGTGACTAACTGTCTCACTGAGGCTCTGCTAATCAGAAACTCAGTGGTTATGCTCTCTCATTTCTTTCCAAATTGTCACTAACAGGCTAGTGACCATTTTTACCAATTTACATTGGCTTACTGGAACACCCTTATAATTCCCTAGTATATGGTACTGAGGTACCCAGAGTATTGAGGTTCCAGGAAATCCCTATGAGCTGCAGCTTTTCTTTTGCCACCCATAGGGAGATCTGACAATTCTTACACAGGCCTGCCACTGCAGCCTGAGTGAAATAACGTCCACGTTATTTCACAGCCATTTTTCACTGCACTTAAGTAACTTATAAGTCACCTATATGTCTAACCTTTACCTAGTAAAGGTTAGGTGCAAAGTTACTTAGTGTGAGGGTACCCTGGCACTAGCCAAGGTGCCCCCACATTGTTCAGAGCCAATTCCCTGAACTTTGTGAGTGCGGGGACACCATTACACGAGTGCACTACATATAGGTCACTACCTATATGTAGCTTCACAATGGTAACTCCGAATATGGCCATGTAACATGTCTATGATCATGGAATTGCCCCCTCTATGCCATCCTGGCATAGTTGGCACAATCCCATGATCCCAGTGGTCTGTAGCACAGACCCTGGTACTGCCAAACTGCCCTTCCTGGGGTTTCACTGCAGCTGCTGCTGCTGCCATCCCCTCAGACAGGCATCTGCCCTCCTGGGGTCCAGCCAGGCCTGGCCCAGGATGGCAGAACAAAGAACTTCCTCTGAGAGAGGGTGTGACACCCTCTCCCTTTGGAAAATGCTGTGAAGGCAGGGGAGGAGTAGCCTCCCCCAGCCTCTGGAAATGCTTTCTTGGGCACAGATGTGCCCAATTCTGCATAAGCCAGTCTACACCGGTTCAGGGGACCCCTTAGCCCTGCTCTGGCGCGAAACTGGACAAAGGAAAGGGGAGTGACCACTCCCCTGACCTGCACCTCCCCTGGGAGGTGTCCAGAGCTCCTCTAGTGTGCTCCAGACCTCTGCCATCTTGGAAACAGAGGTGCTGCTGGCACACTGGACTGCTCTGAGTGGCCAGTGCCACCAGGTGACGTCAGAGACTCCTTCTGATAGGCTCCTTCAGGTGTGGTGGTAGAGGTAGCTATAGCAGATCAGCTTAGGCTGAACTAGGACACATGCAAAGCTCCTACTATACCACCTATATCATATAGCACTATACAATACTCAGAGTTACTAAAAGATACTTTATTTTAGTGACAATATGCCAAAAGTATCTCAGAGGATATACTCCCTTAGGAGGTAAGTAAAATACAGAAAATATACACACAAACCAAAATCAGGTAAGTAAAACACTTAGAAAAGTAGTGAAAACACTGTAGTACACAATAGAATGCAATAGGAGACAATAGGCCTAGGGGCAACACAAACCATATACTCCAAAAGTGGAATGCGAGCCACAAATGGACCCCAGGCCTAGTGTAGTGTGTGTAGAGGGTCGCTCTGAGTGTAAGAAAACACTAAGGGTGTCCAAGATACCCCATCCCAAGACCCTGAAAATTAGGAGTAAAGTTACCCTACTACCCCAGAAAGACAGAAAAGTATAGATAGGGGATTCTGCAAAGACAACAACTGACTGCAAAGCACTGAAGACAGATTCCTGGACCTGAGGACCTGTAAAGGAAAGGGACCAAGTCCAAGAGTCACGCAAGTGTCTGGGGGGCAAGAGCCCATTAAACCCCAGATGAAGGTGCAAAAGGGCTTCCTCTGAATGGAAGAAGCCAAAGATTCCGCAACAACGGAAGGTGCCAGGAACTTCTCCTTTGGTCAGAAGATGTCCCACAGCATGTTGGAGGATGCAGAGTTGTTTCCATGCAGAAAGACTGCAAACAAGCCTTGCTAGCTGCAAGAGTTGCGGTTGAAGATTATGGGTGCTGCCAGGGCCCAGGAAGGACCAGGAGGTCGCCCCCTGGAGGAGGAGACAGAGGGGGCGCTCTGCAATACAGAGAGCCCATGCAGAAGCAGGCAGCATCCGCAGAAGCACTTGAACAGGCGTTCAAGAAATCTGAGCACGGTGGTCGTCTCAACACAACAGAAGAAGGTCCCACAAAGCCGGAGGTCAACTCAGCGAGTTGGACAATGCAGGACGGAGTGCTGGGGACCTGGGCTGTGCTGTGCTGTGCACGAAGGAAGTCTTGCAAAAGTGCACAGAAGCCCTAGCAGCTGCAGATCACGCAGTACACAGGATTACTGTCTGGCATGGGGAGACAAGGACTTACCTCCACCAAATTTGGACAGAAGGACCACTGGACTGTCGGGGTCACTTGGATCCAGCTCCTGTGTTCCAGGGACCATGCTCGTCAAGATGAGAGGGGACCCAGAGGACCGGTGATGCAGACGTTTGGTGCCTGCGTTAGCAGGGGAAAGATTCCCTCGACCCACAGGAGATTTCTTCTTGGCTTCCAGTGCAGTTTGAAGGCAGACAGCCCTCAGAGCATGCACCACCAGGAAACAGTCGAGAAAGCTGGCAGGATTGGGCACTACAATGTTGCTGGTAGTCATCTTGATGCTTTGTTGCGGTTTTGCAGGCGTCCTGGAGCAGTCAGCGGTCGATCCTTGGCAGAAGTTGAAGAGGGAAGTGCAGAGGAACTCTGGTGAGCTCTTGCATTCGTTATCTGAAGAGAAACCCAGAGGAGAGACCCTAAATAGCCCTCAGAGGAGGATTGGCTACATAACCAGGTAAGAGCCTATCAGGAGGGGTCTCTGGCGTCATCTGCCTCCATTGTGCCCTCACACCTCTGCATTGAAGATGGCAGAGGTCTGGGACACACTGAAGGAGCTCTGGGCACCACCCCTGGGGTGGTGATGGACATGGGAGTGGTCACTCTCCTTTCCTTTGCCCAGTTTCTGCCGGAGCAGGGGCTGGGGGCACCCCGAACCGGTGTAGATTGGCTTATGCATGGAGGGCACCATCTGTCCCCTTCAAAGCATTTCCAGAGGCTGGGGGAGGCTACTCCTCCCCAGCCCTTAACACCTATTTCCAAAGGGAGCGGGTGTAACACCCTCTCTCAGAGGAAATCCTTTGTTCTGCCTTCCTGGGACTGGGCTGCCCATACCCCAGGAGGGCAGAAACCTGTCTGAGAGTTGGCAGCAGAGAGCTAGTTTGGCAGTACCTGGGGTCCATGCTGGGGCCGCAGGGATGAATGGGATTGGCACCCCAATACTAGATTTGGTTTGGGGGGACAATTTCATGATCTTAGACATGTTACATGGCCATGTTCGGAGTTACCATTGTGAAGCAACACATAGGTATTGACCTATATGTAGTTCATGCGTGTAATGGTGTCCCCGCAATCACAAAGTCTGGGGAAATTGCCCTGAACAATGTGGGGACACCTTGGCTAGTGCCAGGGTGCCCTCACACTTAGTAACTTTGCACCTAACCTTCACCAACTGAGGGTTAGACATATAGGTGACTTATAAGTTACTTAAGTGCAGTGTAAAATGGCTGTGAAATAATGTGGACGTTATTTCACTCAGGCTGAGGTGGCAGTCCTGTGTAAGAATTGTCTGAGCTCCCTATGGGTGTCAAAGAAATGCTGCAGCCCGTAGGGATCTCCTGGAACCCCAATACCCTGGGTACCTAGGTACCATATACTAGGGAATTATAAGGGTGTTCCAGTATGCCAATAAGAATTGGAGAAAATAGTCACTAGCCTGCAGAAAAAGCAGAGAGAGCATAAACACTGAGGTTCTGGTTAGCAGAGCCTCATTGATACAGTTAGGCACCACAGAGGGAACACATACAGGCCACAATTATGAGCACTGGGGTCCTGGCTAACAGGATCCCAGTGACACAGGCAAAAACAAGCTGACATATAATTAAAAAATGGGGGTAACATGCCAGGCAAGATGGTACTTTCCTACACACACCTGATTAGAAAAATAGAACTTCATAGAAGTTAGGAAACTATATTATACGTTTATGAACAAAGCAGAACCAAAATGATAAAAATCCAATCAGTAGAATTTGAGAGATGATTTATTAAAGAATAAACTAAACTTTAGTGCTTAGAAGCATAAAGCATCAATGGGGGCAATCTGGTCATGCTAGATTCTGAAAGTTCTGGCTGACCGCACTGAAGTGTGGGTAGGATACAGGGGCCAGCCGTGGCCTGCTGCAAAAGTACCTTGTTAGTGTCAACATTGGGGGATGTGCGAGGAGCAGGGAAGTAAATGCATTGTCCTTGATCCTTAAAATGTAAGCTCAGGTGCAGTAGCAGATGAGTTGGAAGTCCTTCATGTCCCTCAGACTTCAATCATGAGGCAAGCCAGCACTTTGGTTGTAGGTAGGAGAGATGAAGGTCCAGTCCTTCTCACTCCCAGGCAAGGACGTCAGCGGGGAGCAAGTCAGCACAACAGAGCAAGAGTCCAGCAGAGTGGAAGTCCCTTCAGTGCAGCAGTCATCCTTCCTGGCAGAGTATCAACAAGTCCATAAGTGTGCTGAGTTGGTGGTGTCTGAAGTCCAATACTAACACCCATTTGTGCCTTTGAAGTGGGGAACACTTTAAAGAGATGACATTGAAGTGCACAGAGTACCCATCCATCCTGACCTGGCTTCAGACTCACTACAGGGAGTATGCATCCCTTTGTGTTGGAACAGGACACAGCCTAATCAGGTGTAAGTGTCAGCTCCTCCCTCCCATCCTGCCCAGGATGGCCCATCAGGATGTGTTTGGCCCATCAGTCACACCTAAGCTTCCTTTGTGTCGGTCTAGAGGGAATGCACAAATCCCAGCTGTCGCCCAGTGACATTTTCAGAATTACAATTTAAAATCTGACTTCGCCGTAAGTTGTGACTTTAAATTGTGATTCCAGAGACACCAAACTTTGGGGTCCCATCACTTTCAAATTGGAAATTTCATTTGTAAAATGTAATAAGGTAATCCCAAAATCATCCAATGGGAGAGATGGACTTGCAGTAGTGAAAAAAGGATTTGAAAGTTTATCACTACTACAACATGTAAAACTTAAACATACATGTCCTACTTTTCAAATATAAATGCCAAAAGCAAATATATCACAACATTTTCAAATAATGTTGCTGGGTGACCTGTCCCTATGCTCATCAAACAACCTTGCAGTTCTTAAAAAGACCCCTCGCCCACCAACCTACTTAGTGGCGCGCTTCATCATAGGGGTCCCACCCAAGACACCTAGCTTATCAGGGGTGTGCTATAACATCTGGTTACAGTGGAGTGGGTGATTTTTAATGAACAGTGCTCAAAGGGTCACGAACAAATGAATGAAATTGTCTACAGGGTACCCTCAACGGTGTAGTTTAATACTGGAGCCCCTAGACAAGATTAAAAATAGTGAGGGATGTATTTAGAGATACAATGTACTCCTCCGTCTGTAATAATTGTCAACATGTTTCAGCCAAATTGTCTCAGTTTGCCCAAATGGGTCAGTACAGCTTTCTTCAGGACCTCACTTGCATGCTCACTAGGGCATGCATATTCTTTTAATCCGTCGCTTACGTTTTGTGTCTGGTAAACCCTCCATTTGAGAACCTATAGGTGTAGGAAAGTACCATCTTGCCTGGCATGTTACCCCCATTTTTCACTGTATATATGTTGTTTTAGTTGTATGTGTCACTGGGACCCTGGTAACCCAGGGCCCCAGTGCTCATAAGTGTGCCTGAATGTGTTACCTGTGTAGTGACTAACTGTCTCACTGAGGCTCTGCTAATCAGAAACTCAGTGGTTATGCTCTCTCATTTCTTTCCAAATTGTCACTAACAGGCTAGTGACCATTTTTACCAATTTACATTGGCTTACTGGAACACCCTTATAATTCCCTAGTATATGGTACTGAGGTACCCAGGGTATTGGGGTTCCAGGAGATCCCTATGGGCTGCAGCATTTCTTTTGCCACCCATAGGGAGCTCTGACAATTCTTACACAGGCCTGCCACTGCAGCCTGAGTGAAATAACGTCCACGTTATTTCACAGCCATTTTTCACTGCACTTAAGTAACTTATAAGTCACCTATATGTCTAACCTTTACCTAGTAAAGGTTAGGTGCAAAGTTACTTAGTGTGAGGGTACCCTGGCACTAGCCAAGGTGCCCCCACATTGTTCAGAGCCAATTCCCTGAACTTTGTGAGTGCGGGGACACCATTACACGAGTGCACTACATATAGGTCACTACCTATATGTAGCTTCACAATGGTAACTCCGAATATGGCCATGTAACATGTCTATGATCATGGAATTGCCCCCTCTATGCCATCCTGGCATAGTTGGCACAATCCCATGATCCCAGTGGTCTGTAGCACAGACCCTGGTACTGCCAAACTGCCCTTCCTGGGGTTTCACTGCAGCTGCTGCTGCTGCCATCCCCTCAGACAGGCATCTGCCCTCCTGGGGTCCAGCCAGGCCTGGCCCAGGATGGCAGAACAAAGAACTTCCTCTGAGAGAGGGTGTGACACCCTCTCCCTTTGGAAAATGCTGTGAAGGCAGGGGAGGAGTAGCCTCCCCCAGCCTCTGGAAATGCTTTCTTGGGCACAGATGTGCCCAATTCTGCATAAGCCAGTCTACACCGGTTCAGGGGACCCCTTAGCCCTGCTCTGGCGCGAAACTGGACAAAGGAAAGGGGAGTGACCACTCCCCTGACCTGCACCTCCCCTGGGAGGTGTCCAGAGCTCCTCTAGTGTGCTCCAGACCTCTGCCATCTTGGAAACAGAGGTGCTGCTGGCACACTGGACTGCTCTGAGTGGCCAGTGCCACCAGGTGACGTCAGAGACTCCTTCTGATAGGCTCCTTCAGGTGTTGCTAGCCTATCCTCTCTCCTAGGTAGCCAAACCCTCTTTTCTGGCTATTTAGGGTCTCTGTCTCTGGGGAAACTTTAGATAACGAATGCAAGAGCTCATCCGAGTTCCTCTGCATCTCTCTCTTCACCTTCTGCCATGGAATCGACTGCTGACCGCGCTGGAAGCCTGCAAAACTGCAACATAGTAGCTAAGACGACTACTGCAACTCTGTAACGCTGATCCTGCCGCCTTCTAGACTGTTTTCCTGGTGGTGCATGCTGTGGGGGTAGTCTGCCTCCTCTCTGCACTAGAAGCTCCGAAGAAATCTCCTGTGGGTCGACGGAATCTTCCCCCTGCAACCGCAGGCACCAAAAAGCTGCATTACCGGTCCCTTGGGTCTCCTCTCAGCACGACGAGCGAGGTCCCTCGAATCCAGCAACTCTATCCAAGTGGCCCCCACAGTCCAGTGACTCTTCAGTCCAAGTTTGGTGGAGGTAAGTCCTTGCCTCACCTCGCTAGACTGCATTGCTGGGAACCGCGACTTTTGCAGCTACTCCGGCCTCCGTGCACTTCCGGCGGAAATCCTTTGTGCACAGTCCAGCCTGGGTCCACGGCACTCTAACCTGCATTGCACAACCTCCTAAGTTGTTCTCCGGCGACGTGGGACTTCTTTGTGCGACTTCGGGTGAGCACTGTTTCACGCATCCTCGTAGTGCCTGTTTCTGGCACTTCTCTGGGTACTACCTGCTGCTGAGAGGGCTCCTTGTCTTGCTCGACGTCCCCTCTACCTCCTGGTCCAATTTGCCACCTCCTGGTCCCTCCTGGGCCACAGCAGCATCCAAAAACGTTAACAGCATGATTTGCAGCTAGCAAGGCTTGTTGGAGTTCTTTCGGCCGGAAAACACTTCTCCCCAACTCTACAAGGCGAGAGGGATCTGTCCTCCAAAGGGGAAGTTTTTAGCCCATTGCGTTTTTGCAGAAACCACAGCTTCTTCTGTCCAGTAGAAGCTTCTTTGCACCCGCATCTGGCATTTCCTGAGCATCTGCCCATCTCCGACTTGCTTGTGACTTTTGGACTTGGTCCCCTTGTTCCACAGGTACCCCAGATTGGAACTCCAGCATTGTTGCATTGTTGGTTTGTGTCTTTCCTGCATTATTCCTCTAACACGACTTCTTTGTCCTTAGGGGAACTTTAGTGCACTTTGCACTCACTTTTCAGGGTCTTGGGGAGGGTTATTTTTCTAACTCTCACTATTTTCTAATAGTCCCAGCGACCCTCTACAAGGTCACATAGGTTTGGGGTCCATTTGTGGTTTGCATTCCACTTTTGGAGTATATGGTTTGTGTTGCCCCTATCCCTATGTTTCCCCATTGCATCCTATTGTAACTATACATTGTTTGCACTGTTTTCTAAGACTATACTGTATATTTTTGCTATTATGTATATATATCTTGTGTATATTTCCTATCCTCTCACTGAGGGTACACTCTAAGATACTTTGGCATATTGTCATAAAAATAAAGTACCTTTTTTTTTTAGTATAACTGTGTATTGTGTTTTCTTATGATATTGTGCATATGACACTAAGTGGTACTGTAGTAGCTTCACACATCTCCTAGTTCAGCCTAAGCTGCTCTGCTAAGCTACCATTATCTATCAGCCTAAGCTGCTAGACACCCTATACACTAATAAGGGATAACTGGGCCTGGTGCAAGGTGCAAGTACCCCTTGGTACTCACTACAAGCCAGTCCAGCCTCCTACAATAGGGAAAATCATAGAGAACGGAAGCATTTTTATCTGTTATTACTGTGGTGAAAAAGGTTTGTTTCTAATTATTCAAACCTCATTCCATGCATCCCATGTGCTAATTAATCTTATCGCAGTGAAGCCCCAAATGTAGTAGCACCTTTTAGTGCATATACAGAAAAGAAGCAGAGGATCTATCCTTCTTATGGCTTCCACTATGACCCTTGTATGTTTTTTTGAAGGGGAAAAACAGTATACCCATGCAACCATTTTTAGTGTTACCTACTTCGCAGTAAAAATATTACTGCCTCTAAGTCTCGGGGTGGGCCCTGTAGTCACACACTGTAGGAGGCTGGCTCTATATATAGGGCCAGATGTACGAAAATGCAATTTTGCATTTCTTAAATAGCGACTTTATAGAACTCGCTATTTAAGAAATGCAAAATGCAATGTACCACGATATCGATTTCCTAATAGCAATTCCTATCGGTATTAAAAAATCCTATTGCATTTTAATCATTGAGGCGGTTTTGCATTACCTAAATAGTGATTTCTTATTAAGAAATCGCTATTTAGGAAATGCAAAACCAGGGTTGGCAATGGGAAAAAGGCCCCCCTTAGTGCACCCCAAAAATAGGGGTGCACCTGTAGCACACACATATGCCTAACGGGCATGTGTGTGCTGTATTACAATTTTTTAAAAAGCACATTGGGGTGCTTTTTTAAAATTCCACCTGTTTACCACTGACTTCAAGTCAGTGGTAATTACATATCCAAAATACCCAAATTGCCTATTGGTAATGCATGGTACATCAGAATAGGAAATGCAGATAGGAAATCCATATTTGCATTTCCTATTCTGGGAATCGCAAAATGCATTTCTACAGGATAGAAATTGCAATTTGCAATTCCTTAAAGGGCTTTGTACATTAGAAAAGTCCAGTTTGCATTTCTTAACAGCCCAAAATACTGATTCGTACTGTTAGGAAATAACAGGCTACATACATCTGGCCCATAGTGTACATAAATGATGTGCACTGTGCAGGGATTCCAAGCAACCCCACCTTGGTTTCCAGAGGTAAAAACTAGACCCCTGAAGCTCTAATTTTTATGGTAGCTTGGTCAAGCAGTTTGTCCAATCTTGGAGAATTGCTAAGCATTTGTTGTAATCACAGTGTCAATAAATATGGACACGCAGTCAAAAGAATAACTCAAGACCAATTTACAAAAATACTTCAGATTTTTATAACATTTTTAATACCAAAATCATCACAATCAGGTAAGTACATTTTGTTATGATTTTACAAATTTTAGCAAAAATAGTCTTTGTGCATAAATACGCATCAAAGGTCGGCTGCAGAGCTTATAGATGAGCCAAGAGCTGTGTGCAAAGGTGTCCTTGGAACCAGGAGGCAGGTCACTTTGAGGGTAGATTGCACATCATCAGGGCTACTCGGGGTGGTTCTTGTATGTCCTCAAGTCCCTTGACTGGAACTTGCTTCTGGTCCTCAGAGAATCCAGATTGGACTTTTCTTCTTGGTATCTGATGTTGGGGGTCCAGTACCCCTGACTGTTGCATGGTTCAGCCACTGGAGTTTGCACTACCACCACTCTTGGCACACTTACATGGTTTGCCCTCTGGGTCTGTCAGGTGGAATTTGGTCTGGCTGCTGTGTCCGGTTCCTTGGTCACCAGCCAGTTTTTGAACTGGCCTTCACTGGTCTTTACTCCTATTTTGCAGAGATTGGTGCCTTCACTCTGGAGGGAGGTCCTTGGCAATTTTCAGAAGGATTGGGGTCCTCTGGGGTTTTGTAGAGTCTGTCTGATTTCCAGTCATCCCCTCAGTGGCGATTGTCGAGTTCTGGGTCCAACAGGCAGGGTTTGGTGCCTTTTTCTTTGTGCAGCAGGTCTTCAGTTCTCGAGCCTTGGGTCTTCTTTTTTGCTAGACTTATTGTGTCCTTGGAATCTGATCTGCAGGCCTAGGGGTGCCCACTAAATACTGCATTTAGTGGGCATTTATTGGAATCCCTAGTAGTGATCAATCGATCATCTACCTTAGGGTGGCTACACCCACTACGTGACCACTTCCAGTGGGCAGAGGTCACTTCCCTATCCCGAGTGGCTATTTTACTACCATGCAAGAAGAAGGAAAATGAAATGGATGGGACACCTCACATTCAGCACCATAGGGGTGGTGCAGGCTGGGGATCACCACTCCTCTTGTCCTTGGTGCATTTTCACCCTGTTGCTCCCACCAAAAGTGGGGGTTTGCAACATGGATGGCTATCTGCTGCTAGCAGCAGGGCTGGGGGTCGAGTTTCAAGGACAGCAAGCCCTTTGAAGCTCACTGACAGGGCAGTTTACAGTCCTGGGGAGGAGGTGTAACATGTCTGCCCAAGAAGAGCTTAGTTTTCTGAACCCAGAGAGCAAAGGTTCTCACCCCAGGGTACCAGAATATTGTTTGGTGTTGGCAGGCTGGTTGTGGCTGGCCAGCAACCATACCAGTGTGTTAGTTAGCTTTTGCAGGGGTCACCTCTAAGGTGGCCCCTGGGTACCTTTTGTAGTAAATCCAATACTGGTACCAGTTTAGATTTATTGTTCTGAGTTGTTTGATACCAGGGTTCAGAAAGGCCATCATGTATCTGTGAAACACCTATTCTGAACAGTGTCAACCGCATGCATTTAAAAGGTTTGGCAAGGACACAGTAGGGGCATATTGCTAATGTACCTATGCCCATACATGTATTATAGTGCACCCTGCCTAGCCTGAAAGCCCTGCCAGAGGAGTGGCTTATCTATATTGCATGCAGTGTGTAGCGGAAAGGCGGCACAGGCTGTGTGCCGAGTCAGGTTTGCATGTTGAGATTGCACCAGGACACTCAGCCTGCAATAGCTTGGATGCATCCTCCCTGAGAGTGGCACAATCTGTACCCCCTGCCCTGGGTACCAATGTACCATTTACTAAGGTCTTATAGTGGCAGCTAAAGGTGTTGCCAATTGTGACAATATTTTTTATTGATTTTGGGGGAAGAACACTGGCACTGGGGACCTGTTAAGCAGGTACCTAGTGCACTCCAGACCAAGTGGCATTCAGAAACCAGGCAGGAAATGGAGAGGTACTGCAACAAGGGGCCAGTTTCCCACGCACACTATGAAAAGCAGAATATTAATCTATTACATTGTAAGGACAGATCTTGAAACGGTAGTGCAGAAATGCTCAGCCTCCTACCCTGCTTACTTCGTCAAGGGTTGTCGCCAGCTGTGGCACCTATTTGGTTCCCTGCAGCTCTGAATTAGATCTGTGGGACCATCCATGGCTGACAAAATGCTCAGAATGGAGCACGGCATGTATATTGGGGCGTGGTCACTGTGCCCTCGGCCGTGTTGGATACCTGTCCGATGCGTCATGTATGTATAGCTTCATGTTAAACTACACAAGTTAGAAGTCTCAATTGTGTACATGAGCGCATTGTGTCGGCCTCGTTGGGGCATGTGAGTCGTCTTCATTACATTCATAATGGGTATGGTTTGTCTCGTCATATAGACTGAGTCATTTTAAAGTCATACTAAGGATTGCTCGCTGTTTCACATAATTCACTAGTCAGAGGCTAGCTTATTATATCACTTATAAAAAAAATCTGAATATGTTTTCTGTACCGCTAGGGGGAAAAAATATGTTTTAATCCATCATTCCTAAGGAAAATTTGCGTGAATTTCTACATATGTAGCTAGTCTTATGCTGGCTATTAATTCCAGATGCTCGCTTTTGAAACTTTTGTGGGGCGTATTTGACTGAATCAAAAATGTCAGAGAGGTCAAAAAGATCCCCTGGCTGAGTAGTATGGTAAAAGAAGAAATTCCTTCAAAATATGTCATGATTTGTACTGTAGTAAGCAACATAATTAGCCATCTGGAAAACAATGTGTACCTACTAATGGCATACAGTTAGTTTGTGTGTGGTCCATTATATTGTTTCTGTTACCTGGTACCCAGAAATCTCTGCCTGTGCCTGTAAATATATATAGACCAGATTGATGCCTACAGAATCTGATGCTATAGCTGTATATCTATGTCTATAGAGATGATGTAGTTCATAATTGTTGGCTACTCCAAGGGATATTTTTTCATTCAATCCCACCCTATGTGCGAAGTGGCGATATATCCACCACTGTTCTTTTTTTTTTTTAAAGATTCTTCTCCATCCAGTTGTTCTTTAATAACCCATCTCATGTAATTGGTGGTGTGCCCTGCTCCCAGGAAGGGATCAGTTAATATTGTGGTATTGCACTCACATCGGCTCTTCCTCCGGTGTTCACAGATACGTATTTTGATTTTTCTGGTGGTCATACCTACATAGCGCAATTGACATGTAGATGACATTATTAGAATTACAATTGGTGTATCTATTTAGGGTCCATGTTTTCCTGGTTCTGATTCCAATATCTGTGTAGTGCTGGTCAAATGACAAAAAAGTCGATAACAACAGGCATAATGACCTGTTATATTGGGTAAGCCCCATTTGCTCCGTATATTAGACCTTGGCTTTGTCTTCTTTTTTGGATAGGTTGTTACTACTCTCCTTAAGGCTTCTAGCCCTTTTAACATAAAAACGTGGCTTATCCCAATTCAGTTTTCCTGTTCTAAGTAACTTCCAATGCTTAATGATTATTTTTCTATATGATTAGAAACTCTATTATAGGTGGTAACATACTTTCAGGGAATGAAGGCTGTCTCTCATGCTAAAACCATAAAACAGGGCTTCCTGTTCTGTTTGTTTGCTCATTTCCGGGTAGTTGAAATTACACATTCAGGGTACTCATGGGCACGTAATTTTTCTGTTAGGGCCTTAGCCTGGTGATTGAAATCAGACATTTTTGTGCAGTTCCTTCTTAACCTTAAGAACTGCCCATTAGGAAGGTTTTCTCGTAATGGTCTTGGGGTGAAAACTATCAAACCTTAGTGTATTCCTATCTGCCCCTCTTTGGTAAGTCTTGGTACATATTCTCCCATCCTCTGCAAAGGTTGTAACATCCAGGAATGTGATAGATTCTGTATTCATCGTGTGGGTAAATTTCAGATTAGGATCACAAGTATTGATCCAAATCAAAGCAGGGGGATGGAATTTGCCTTCCTATCCCAGATATTAATATTATCTATGTGCCGTTTCCACAGTATAATATTTTACCTATGGGGGTTGGTTTCACAAATGATATATTGTTTCTCAAAATTGAAAACATACAGTCCAGCCACATGGGGGGTGAAAGTACTCCGCATTGAAGTACCCAATGTTTGTAAAAAAGTTGGTTCCTTCATATTCAAAATAGTTTTTCCTCAGTGCTAAACAAGCACGGTCTAAGATGAACCTTTTTTGGGGTTGGGAAAATCCATTCTTCTTGATCCAGTGCTACCTGGAGGACCTATAGGGTGTCTTCTTGTGGAAGACTTGCGTAGAGACTCTCTACACCAGTGATTCCCAACCTGTGGTCCAGAGACCCCTGGAGGTCCGCGAAGCCTCCTCAGGGGGTCTGCTACTGCTTAGAAAATAAAATAATATTAACAGATTAGGTCCCCAGCTTTCAATAATGATTCAGTGGGGGGTCCCCGGAATCCAATACAAATTCAGTGGGTGTCCCCGGGCTCCAGTAATGATAAAGTGAGGGTCCACAGAAGTCAAGAGGTTGGGAACCACTGCTCTACATCTAAACTAAGGTGCACCTGTTTTCCAGGGTCAAAACTAATATCTTTCAGTAGACTGACGTTTTTGTATCAATGGTCTTTAATAATCACAGAACTGGATAGATGTTCTAATGGGGAATCTATCCCTGACACTACTGGGGGTCCTGATGTACGTATTCTGTTCTTATTAATTTTTAGGACCATATAAAAATAAGGACTCTTGGGCTTGGTCACTAGAAGGAATTCTGTCTCTCTTTTAATGATCCAACCATTTGTCTCTTCTGTTTCTACCAATTCCCTCATCTCCATCCCTAGTGGTTGTTGTGGGTCTTTGGGGAGTATTCTATAGTTTTTCTCATTATTTGGGATACAGGGCCTTCAGTGTCATAATCATGTTTATTTAGTATCACTACACCTCCACCCGTTATCAGCGAGTTTTATGACAAACCTGCTGTCCATCTTGAGTTTTTTTAATGCCCATGTCTCTTCATTAGTCATATACTGAAAGGTCTCCCGGTCTCTGCTTTGTATGGCTTCCACTTTGTTGAACACAGGTGGTTCAAATGCCAATACCTCAATGGGGACCGAGCTAGTTGGGGGTCTAAAAGTAGATTGTACCCCTAAGTCAATATCTCCTTTTCCTGCAAAGTCCATAATACCCTTCTGTTAAAAAAATGCTTTTAGTTTAAATTTCCTAAAAAATCTGCTAACGCACAATGAAGGCAGAGCTTACCTAAATGCACCATAGGGACAAACCCTAATCCTTTCTTCAGGATTCTCTTGTGTGTGTCACTGAGGGCCACCGCTGAGGAGTTGGTTATGCTGTCTTAGCTTGGCTTGGTCCGGCCTCTGGTTCCTTTAACATGCTCCTCATGTGTACCCCTACTGTTTAATAGCCCTGTGTACCCCTACTTTTGAAACACACTGCACCCTGCTTTTGGGGGCTGTCCAGGGCCTACCATGGGGGTGACATATGTATTATATAGAAAGGTTTGCGCCTGGCAAGAGGGTTTACTTGCCAGGTCGATATAACAGTTTTAAACTGCACACACATGCTCTGCAATAGCAGTCCTGACACATGTTGAAGTGCTACTTAAGTGAGTGGTACAATCAGTGCTGCAGGTCCACTAGTAGTATTTAATTTATGGGACCTGGGCACAGGGTAGTGCACTTTACTAGAGACGTATAGGTAAATTAAATATGCCAAGTGTGGATAAGCTAATGTTAACATGTTTTAAGCAGAGATCACATGCACTTTAGCACTGGTTAGCAGTGGTAAAGTGCCTAGAGTTCTAAAGGCAGCAAAGATTAAATCAGCAAAACAAGGGAGTTCTGAAGGCAAAAAGTCAGGGGAAACTATGCCAAGGATGGCAGGTCAAACACGTGTCTCCCGAGGCTGAAAGTGGGGCCAACTACTCAACCCCTTGACAGTTCTCTTCACTAAGGTGGTAGGACCTGGAGAAACCATCAGCATTGGCATGGACTGTTCCAGGAATGTGTTCCAATGTAAAGTCTATTCCCTGTAGGGAGATGGACCCCTCAAAAGTTTGGAATTCCTACCTTTCATTTGCATTAACCATCTGAGGGGTCTGTAGTCTGTCTGAACCCAAATGTAAGTCCCCGACAGGTATAGTCTCTGCTTCTTCAGTGCCAAGACCACAGCAAAGGCTTCCCTTTGCATGGTGTTCCACCTCTGTTCCCTGGGAAGTAACCTCCTACTGATGAAGGCTACAGGCTGATCCAGGTCTTCTTAATTTAGCTGTGAGAGCAGGGCCCCTACACCATTCTCTGAGGCGTCCGTCTATTTCTTAGGAGAAGTCAGAGGTCTAGCATGGATGCTGTGCACATAGCCTCTTTCAGGGTGTCAAAAGCTACTTTGCTCAACTCTGTCCACCTGATGTGGCTGCTTCCTGGAAGTCAGTTCTGTCAAGGGGGCCACAGTGGTGCCATATCCCTTGACAATTCTCCTGTAGTAACCAGTGAAGCCTAAGACAGCTCTCACTTCTATTGAGGTCTTGTTTTTTTTTGGGGGGGGGGGTCCCATGCCAGAATGGTTTCAATTGTGGCTTGGAGGGGCTGATGACCCAAGTAGCCCATTGAACACTACCCTATCTGGCACAAATTGGCCTTGATAGTCAGGCCTGCACTCTGCAGTTCCTGAAGCACTTCCTCGAGGTGGCACAAGTGGTCCTCCCAGCAAGAACTGAAGACCTCACTGTCCTCTATGAAGGATGCACTGAAGTTCCCCAACCCAGCCGGGACCTGATTGACCAATCTCTGGAAGGTGGTAGGGGTGTTCTTTAATCCAAAGGGCATGACCCCAAACAGACGTGCTCTTACAGGGCCGAAAACTCAGACCTTTGTTTGGCCCCCTCGGTCAAGGCAATCTGCCAGTACCCAGACAATAAGTCAAACATGCTGAGGAACTTCGCAGATCTAAGCCAATCTCTGAGCTGGGGTGTGAATCAGTCTTGGTGACCAAACTGAGCCCACGATAGTCCACATAGAACCTAAGTGCAGCTGTGATACCTGGAGGAGCAGCCTTGGAGATCAACACCACTGTGCTGGAGCAAGGGCTCTTTGATAGCTCAATAACCCCCTAACATCAATATCTTTGAGAACTCCTCCTTAATGATGGCCCTCACCTTACCAGACAACCTGTAAATTGTGTTTTTCACAGGTGTGCTGTCCCCAGTATCAATATCATGGCTATAACATGGAGTAAGTGATAATAAAGAGGCAAACTGGTAGTAGTTTCTCTGTTGATCTAGGGTCAGTGTAGGGGAGAGTTTGAAACCCTCCAATGACCCATCCTGCTCCTTGGAGGATAGGAGGTCAGGGAGAGGTTCACTCTCCTCTTCCACCTCATCATCAGTAACCAGGAGAATGGTGAGCTCAGACCTCTCAAAGTGGGGCTTGAGACAATTCACATGAAGGGCTATTAAAGGGTTCCTGGGAATGTTGAGGTCCACCAAGTAGGTGACCTCACTCTTGCACTCTTTCACCTCTTAAGGCCTAGACCAGGGGTCCTGTAGGGCCCGGGGCTCCGTGGGCTCCAACACCCACACTTTTTGGCCAGGCTGAATCTCAACCAGAGTGGCTTCCTGGTCGTACCAGCATTTCATGTCCTACTGGCTGGCTTCCATATTCTCCTCAGCGAACTTCTGAAAGTGTGCAGTCTGGTTGCTGAGTGCTTTGCACGTAGCTGACCACATTCTTGGGGGGGGGGGCGTCTTCAAGCAGCTTGCTCCCAACTCTCCTTCGCCCGACTGGATGGCTTCCTCACAGGGTGCCCATACGGAAGCTCAAAGGGGCTAAAGCCAACCACCTTTCTGTGATACCTCCCTTTGACAAATAAAAGACATGGCTGGAGGAAGTTTCACTTCCACCTCTTGGGTTCTGGTAGGCCCATAATGATGCCGTTTAGGGTCCTGTTGAATCTTTCATCAAGCCCACTTGTTTGTAGATGGTAAGGAGTGGAGAACTTGTAGGTTACCCCATTCTTCCTCCACATGGCCCTCTTGTACCCTGACATAAAGTTGGAACCCTGGTCAGATACCACCTCCTTTGGAAAACCCATGAAAGTAACAATCCCAATCGGTGTCCTGGCCACTGTGGGCACAGTCACTGTCCTTAGAGGGACAGTTACCTGGGTGGCATGGTCCATCAGTACCACAACAAATCTGTTGCCCAGGGCTGTGGTGGGATCCAGAGGCCCAGTGATGTTGATGCCCACCCTTTCAAAGGGGATGCCAAGGACAGGAAAAGGTTGTAGAGAGGAATTACACTCCCTCCTCTGATTTGCCACTCACCTGGCAGGTAGGATAGAACCTGCAGAATGCATCTGAGGCCTTCCTCATTTGAGGCAAGTAAATGTGGTTGACAATGCTGTCAAAGGCCTTGTCCGGCTCCAAATGACCTGCCCAGAGGTACCTCATGAGCCAGCCCCATTAAGAAGACCCTTTAGCACTGAGGGACCACCAACACATGAGATGCACTAGGTTCAGGAGCCTTGGGCTCACTATACAGGAGACCATTCTCTCAGTAGATCAAGTTTTTGCCAGAGGTATCAACAGCTTCCTGTGTCTCAGCCTGCTGGCAAAGACCCACAAGAGGAAGGCATTTTCCCTGCACCTTGCAGATCTCCTCCCTGGTAGGACCCTCCTTCCAGCTGCCAGTTAGGCAACTCAGGCAGGTTCCCATGCTCAGCCACATCCTCCCCTCTAGGTTCCGGGGCATCCCCCTCCGGGTGAGCCTCTTGTCGGACCATGGGAAAATCAGGTGTGGGTTTCCCATGGCCCTTGCCCCTCCTCTTCTTAGCAGGCACCTGGGACATTCTTGCAGCTTCCAGGTCCTCTTGACGCTGTCATGGACTGTGTAGTGAAGCACACCCACTCAGGCAACCCTAACATCTCCAAGGTGGACCTGAGCTCAGCCTCCATCCAGGCACTATACTGCAGGTCATTGCTAAGCAGACAGTCCACAGGCATAGACAAATTCTCAGCTACCATCAAGGAACCTGAGACCCATCCTTTTATTCAAAGGGAGCCAAAGCCACTTGGTAGTGGCTTTCACCGTTGTCTGCTGCAACAACTTGGTAGACCCCGTTAGGGTCTACCTGCTCTGAGAAAGCTAAATGACACCTAATAGTTGTCATGCTGGCTCTAGTGTCTCTCAGAGCCTCCACCCTCTGCCCATTAAAGATATGACCCACTGCATGTACTTCCTAGTATTAATAGGCATGTGGGTTCTATGCACCATTTCTCCATCACCCAGGGACACTTGTGTAACCTCTAACCTGTTCCCCACACTATCTGCGATAATATCCTCCTCCGGTGGTACACTAGCCAACCCCAATGACTGCCCACCAATGTGGGGCTGTGCCCACTTGAAATACTAGACATCTCCCTAGAGGTGCCTTTCCTGTTGGCACTCAAAGCACTTAGGAGGTGCCTTCCCTACAGGTGTACTGTCAGGGAACTGTCTCTTTTTCTTCTCAGTAGGGGGATGGGAGTGCTTACCCAAATAACTATTTTGGGCCCCTTCAGAAAACTCTTTGGTTTTGTTTTTGCCTCCTCACCTTCTTCTGGCGAGGACCCTGCACACCCTTGTGGTGATTACCTACCAGATGCCTTCCTATGGACCCTGGTGCTGACTCAGTGTTCTGCCTCCTTAGCAAGCTTCCTGGGGTCAGAGAGCTTACTGTCAATTAAGTGTTCGCACAGATCTGGAAAAAAAAGACTGAACGTATGTTCTTTTGCAATCAAGTTATACAGCCTCTGATAATCCTTGATTTCACTGCCCTTCATCCAGCCATCCGGTGCATTGCAAAAAGAATCAGCACAATCCACCCAGATCTCTTGGGATAGCTTCTGACTGTCCCTGAACTTCTGCCTATACTCTCTTGGGGTCAAACCATATTTTCTGATCAGGGCTTCTTTCATGGGGGGATACCTCATTTTGTCACCCACATCTAAGGCCAGTAGGGTGTCCCTCCCTGCTCTAGTGATATGCCTCCACAGACTAGCCTCCAGTCCCCCACAGGGATCTTGTGCCTCTGCAGGGCAATCTCATAAGCCTCAAACCATCTCTCTGTGTCATCTCCAACCACAAAGTCAGTCACCAGGCCCTTGGGAATGTCGACCTTCTCATCTCCAGGTGGTAAAGGGGTAAAGCTACCACATTCACTGCTGGACTCAGCCTGCCTGACCTTAATATCCATCTCCTACAAGCCCAATTCATGAGCCAACATTAGTTTCCTTTCCTCTGTAGTCAATTTCTTTTGCTCTGTTTCCATGGCCAGTTTCCTTTGCTCTTTTTCCATGGCCAGCCTTTTTCCTCTAATTATTTCTCCTTCTCAAGTTTCAACTTGGTCAGCTACAACTTGAGTTTCCTCTCTTCCTGCCTGTCCTCCACAGGTATGGAAAACTCCTCTGTGGACAGACACTTGGAAGACCCACTGCTCCCTGCCCTGAGAGAAATATCCATTCCTGGGTATATGTTACCCCCCTCCTCAACAGGTGGCATCCATTTCCTCCTGATCATTCAGCCCCTCATCATCTGCTGGGATTTGGTCGGTCTCTGTCGATGCTTTCAAGGCTTTTTGGTGCTCTGCTTTTTAATGCTTTACTTAGCAGGCAACCCCTTCTACTGACAAATGGTGTAGCTCTCCAAGTTGGCCAGCTCAAACTCATCCTTTGGAGGTAGAGATCAGAGACACAATAGCCAGGCAGAGTAAAAATGACTTTGGAAAAAGCAAAAAGGCCAAACAGGGAGAATTGACTCAAATTGGTCTAAGATGTGGAACAGTAGTGTGCACTAAGTCACTGTATGGCACTGCACAAACACAAGTCCTATCCTCCCTGCTGATCACCAATGTTGGAAAATGGTTTTCTGGTTGTATCCCCATTCTGGTGGTGCATAGTGTTAGAAACTGCACTTCTGGTTCGCAGAGGTATGCACTGTGCCCAAGAAGGACCCACAATCCTAGTGAGGGTATGTCACCCACACACCCTAAATTAACCTGTGCTCACTCCTGGTAGCTTGGCATAGAACAGTCAGGCTTAACTGAAAAGGCAGAGTGTTAAGTATTTGTGCAACACTTCAATCAGTGAAACTGTGAAAATTCCACACAATAAGGTGCCACACCTGAACTTGATTTAAAGAACAAAACAAGACCAAAATAACAACTATCCAGTAAGTAGAACTTGAGACATAAATTTTGAAATGTAGTGCTGAAAAGCATAAAGCGCCAACCAGGACTATCTGGTTATGGTAGACTGGGGCAAATCTGAAAGTTCAGGTCAACCGCAGTGGAGGCCGGTCAGATACAAGGACCATCCTTGACCCTGCTGCAAAAGTACCTTGTTTTTATGAACGTCAAGGGACGTGCAAGGAGCAGGGATGGTGATACATTGTTGTCAATCCTTAGGATGTAGGTGATGAATCAGTTCCAAGCCGCGCAAAGTTGGAGATGCATTGGGAATGGAGGCGATACGATGTGCCGACGACAATGCAAAGTCTGCAATCCTCGCAGAAGGGGTGATGTGTCTGCATCAATGGAGATACCCAGTTTTGTTTTTGAAGTGGAGAAGAGATCAAAGAGATGCCTTTGAAGTGCAGAGTCCTTTCCCTTCCTGCCCTGACTCCAGACTCACTACACGGGGTATGCAGCCCTTTGTGTGGGAACAGGACACAGCCTATTCAGGTGTAAGTGTCAGCTCCTACCTCCCATCCTAACCAGGATGGCCCATGATTATATGGATGGTCTATCATAGGCACACCTAAGCTCCCTTTGTGTGTGGCTGTCACAAAGCTCAGCTGTCACCCACCCCAGTTATTTATTCAGAGACAGGCAAAAGGCATCAAATGACTAAAGTAAGAAAATGGCAACTTTCAGTAAGTGGCATTTTCAGAAATACAATTTAAAATTTAACTTCACCATAAGTTGTGGTTTTAAATTGTGATTCAGAGACACCAAACTTGGTGGTCCCATTCCTTCCCAATTGGAATTTACATTTATAAAACTTAATAAGGTAATCCCAATGTTGTCTACTGGGAGAGAGGGCTTTGTAGTAGTGGAAAATGGATTTAAGAGTTTTTCACTACTAGGACATGTAAACTTAAAAGTACATGCCCTATGTTTAGATACACTGCACCCTGACCTTGGACTGTCCATGACCTGTCTTAGGGGTGACATATGTATTATAAATGAAGGTGTGGACCTGATAAGAGAGTTAACTTGCTAGGTTGATATGGCAGTTGGCAGTGCAGTGGCAGGCCTGAGACATGTTGAAGCTACTGAAGTAGGTGGCACACTAGCAGCATTTCATTTACAGGACCTGGGCACAGGTAGTGCACTTTACTAGGGACTTATAAGAAAATTAAATATGTCAATTGTAGATAAGCCAATGTTGCCATGTTTGAAGAATAGAGCACATGCACTTTAGCACTGGTTAGCAGTGGTAAAGTGCATAGAGTCCTAAAGGCAGCAAAAACATGGTCAGCAAAACTGGAGATTTGGGGAAACCATGCCAAGGATGCCAGGTCTAATACTCAGAATTTGAGCTGTAACTGCACAGATCTCTTCTGCTTACAGTGGCTCATCTAGTACAGCATGTTATAGAATATTTCACCAGGTAAGTCTCTGTTAGGAAATCCTGTACTTGACCATTGGTTGCTGTATAGGATGCCACGTATAAGGCATGGTGGTAGTCAGCAAAAGCAGAATTAATGCTTATTTGGGTGTTATGTAATGTACTGTCTGGGGCTTTAATCGCTAAAACCAGAAGATGCACCGTGTCTCGCCTTAGTATCCATGCCAACATTTTGCCAACATATTCCCCCTCTCCATGTTGAAAGTCAAGATGTTCCATGTAGTCTAGATTCTGCAAGCGAGCTTCTATTTTGGCAGATGTACATCTGGAGGTCTGCAGTTGTTACAGTCTGTCATGCTCAGTGCGAGTCACAGTTTGAAGTCCACACATGTCCCATTCGGTGTACAAAAAGCCATTGCGTAGGTTCTGTTTAAAGCCCCATGTAGTTTTGATGCAATGCCCCCACATGACCACCTTAAATGCTTCTCACTCTCTTGCCGTGGTTGAGACTGAGCCCACATTTGCCTTAAAGTATTGTTATGTGTCGGTATGGCGTCAGTGAATTGTGGGCCTGTAGCACCTGTTAGCAACCACCATGTCAGTATTTTTGGCCGGCCTTACCACATTGTAATACCAGTTTGAATGGACGGTGACCTGAGATAGAGTATGCGAGACAGCATTTTGGTTCAGAGAAAAAGACCAAGCCATGTATTTACATCATGCATCAGTGAGTAAAACAAGTATTCTCTTGATCTACATGTAATAGTCGCCACACATAATGAATTTGCCTACTATCCATCGAATGCTGGAAATACTGCATTAGTCCACGGCTTCTGGCCGATAGTCAAGGGCGAGTAGGTCTATCAGTGTTTACATCCAGAATATAGTGAAAGTCCCCTCCCCACATACATACAGCATGTGAGTTATGCATAAGGGCTGGCGTCAGCTGGTCTAGAAATTCAGAGTGATTCGTGTTTGGTGCTATTAGTGGGTCCTCATCCAAGCTCCCCTGCATAATGACATTTCCTCTAACTTGATCTATTCTGTGGTGTTCCATGGTGAGTGGGACTCCTGTGGCAGTCCAAATTAATACCCCATCACAAAGGCTAAGCAGGAAGTACCATAGACTTGCCCCTGCCTCCTCTCCCACACCTTCTGTAGTTCTTGTTGCATCAGGTGCTTTTGCTGCAGGTTTGATACGTGTATGTTGTGGTGCAAGAGGTGCTCATACACTTTATATGTTTTTTAAGGCATAGCCATTCCCCTTATGTTCCATGTCAGTAGTTGAGAGGTAATGCCCTCTGGTTTCCCTCATTTGTGGTATCTATGCTAGTGTGTGCTTCCCTATATGGTACTAAGATGCTCTGGAGGGTTGAATCGTGTCAACCTTTGTCTATGTGACCCAGTCTGCTTACAAGGCTCCATGTGCAGGCCCCCATTTTTCCCTTGTATGTTCCAAATTTATGTCAGTGCCTGTAGATTCTGGCATATGTAATAAGATGTCTTCACCAGCAGATCATTAACATATTCACCAACAATCCCAACTTCTTTCCCCAGGTCGAGTACACATGCTGAGTTCTACAGTCAAAAGCAGTATGTTTCTGTCCAATATGGAAAAACAAAAATCTGGGGTGCATGACAAATGTCACATTCCTACTCAGCTCAATATGCCCCAGCTCAGCTGTCTATTCCCCCTCCCCTGTGGGCAACCCCAAGTCAGATTTCAAAGCCACTGGGGTTCCACAGGTCAGCTAACAAGTCATGAGTGATTGTTTTTCCTTCAAGCGATGTCATCTGCTAGGTGTGATGTGAGAGGAACAGCCCCCCTGGTCTCCACTTCCACAGTCACAGGCTCTGTTGGTGCCTGTCACATAGTCTGTGCAATGATGTGAAAATGGGGTGGCGAAGGGGTTCTTGCCATGCTGCAATACATCGCCAACTGCCCGACTCTCTCCCTGTCTGCCTGCTCACATGTGGCATGGCCACACAATCTATGATTGCGTCTCTTTTTGGACTCTGGTGTTCCTAACCATCTATGGGTGGGTTTGTTGATGCTGAGGTCTCTATCTCCTTAATGTTTAGCCAGGCCCACACTTTTTTCTGGTGTTCGGAAGACGTGGGAGATTTCTCCTTTGACCACCTGAAGCTTGGCAGGAAAAAGTAGGGCATATTTCAGGCCCATTAGTCTCAACTGTTATTTGACCATTGTGTTGGAACTGCATCACCACAGTCCCTCTACTGTGTAATCCTGGTAGGCTGTGATCACATTTTCGTCAAAGTGCCAGAAGTCTTTTGTCTAAGATTTGTAAGATAAGGTCCCTGTTGATTGATTCACCAGTCAAGCAATCACCAGGCACTGCACCCTTCTTAGTGATGGAGGATGTTCTGGGATCCAGTGCTCCCTTTCGAGTGAAAAGAAATTCGAGACCTTCCCCACAAGTACAGTATTCATCAGCCTTTGAGAAACTGCTTCATGTTTGGCGCCTCTGTACTTTCCTGGAAGCCTATAAAGCGGACATTGTTGCACTTTGAACTCCCCCCTGCGTCTTCTCCTCTAAGTTGAAGGATGTTGATGTCTTGCAGTTGTGATCGTACCTCTTGCATTAATGGACACATTGTGGTGAGAGCTGAATTTTTGTCTTCTACCTTCTTGATCCGTTTCCTATGATTGGCACAAAGTAAGTTCACCTCCAGTGAGACCATGTCTATCATAGCCTCCATTGAGGTTTTTGGTGTCAAGGATTTCCTGAACGCTCTTGTCAAACTGGTCTGAATGTTTTTCCAGAGTGAACTTGAGTTGGCTCAAAAGTCCCCACCCTGTGATGACATTGGACAAATAATCAGATGTCTTTAGTGGAGAAGGGGCCTGTTCGCCTTGGGATTGACCATCATGCAATCAAGCCTTCCCTTGTGACAGAGCCCACAGGTATGTAAATGAATAGACACAGAGGAGTCTCCGCGGACACCAGACCACTCAGTTATTTCTGTGAAGGTAGGAAGTAGTGCCCTCAGTCATTTCCTGAGAGGTGTAGCGGAGGACGTTCAAGCAATGTGGCCTTACTGGGGTAGTACCTGCTGCAGTGTTCAGGAGAGGCTGCCAGTCATGGCCCCCAGTTATCTAGTAGGCCACTGATGAGAGGGTCACATTTGCACTCTGTAATCACTCCACTGAGGTCAAAGTACCCAGTCGGAGCCATCCGCATTGGCTCAGCAAGGGCAGGGAGGGCTCCCAAGGCAGTTAGACTCCAGTCCAGGAGATATTGTTTGGGCCTCGGTGTTGGTCAATCCAATACAGAGAGTAGACTCCTTGGAAGTATGCTTCTTTAGTTTGAGGGTAAGAGTAGATGGGATGGTAGAAATAGCACAATTCAAAATCTGAATGAGCAACGTGGTGTTTACCAGTCAGGTTTTTCAAAATACAAATTGGTACTGAAAAATGTAGACAGGAGACTCTATGTTGGAAGATAAATTAGGCAAAGTTACATGGTGAGGGGGGATATAGTCTGAACTAATAGTGGTAGAAGGAAATTGAGATTACTGCTCTGAATAGGAGCATATATAATCCCATGTGAACATTTTTTTAAAAATTGACGTGGACTGCTTCAAGTTTCAGAAAAAACAAATAACAGGACAGTTAAAAAAAAAAAAACTGTCTGGGTAACAAACAGATCACCAATGTTTAGCAGTCTCCAAAACCTACAAAGTATCAGGAAATGAGACTGTGGGCCTGATTACAACTTTGGAGGACGGTGTTAATCCGTCCCAAATGTGACAGATCTACCACCTACCGTATTACGAGTCCATTATATCCTATGGAACTCGTAATACGTAGGTGGTATATCCGTCACATTTGGGACGGATTAACACCTTCCTCCAAAGTTGTAATCGGGCCCTGTATCTTTTAGCCAAGTGATGCACTCAGCATCCAAGTGGACCCATGTCTTGAGTACACACAACTGCACTTGTGCAGCCTCAGTGGATAAGAGTGCAAAGAAAATATGAAGAATATGTGCAAATATTGAATGCATAACTGAATAGCTGTGCCCTTAGAGCTTATTGGGATGTGCCTTGCATTTGTAGTGGTTTTTCTTGAGATAGTTCAGGGTATTTAGTATAATGTGCATACCCATAAGGTGCAATTGTTAAATAGTAAACTTTTCTGGAGGTCGCTAAGGCATAAGTCACAACAACTCAATCCTTAATATGGCATATAAATTTTGGGAATCCTGAAAATAAATTCTCTTGTGAAGAAATATATGATAGGTGTACTCTTTCACATAAGACTGTCTAATACAACTCGTAACTACATTAGTTATGTTTGTGTTACATTACGCTATGTCTATGGTTATGTTATTGTGAGAAATTGTGTTGTTGGTTGACTGAAGTGTGAGCTCTGTCAAGCAGCAACCACAATCCTTGTTAGGGTGAGGCACAAGCCAACCCCAAATTCACCTGTGCTCAACCCTCTGGTAACTTAGCAGAGAACAGATATGCTTAGCTTAGAGGGAATGTGTTGGACCTGGCTTTTTGACAGGGTCATCCCCAAACTTTTTGCCTTCCTCCTTCTCTTTTTCTGACCTCATTTTTGCTGGTTTTTAGACTCTGCGCACTTTACCACTGCTACCCAGTGCTAAAGTGCATATGCTCTCTCCCTTAAAACATGGTAACCTTGAATCATACCTGATTGGACTATTAATTTACTTATAAGTCCCTAGTAAGGTGCACTTTATGTGCATAGGGCTGGTAAATTAAATGCTACTAGTGGGCCTGCAGCACTGGTTGTGCCACCCGCTTAAGTAGCCCCTTTTCCTTGTGTCAGGCCTGCCATTGCAAGGCCTGTGTGTGCAGTTTCACTGCCACCTCGACTTGGCATTTAAAAGTACTTGCCAAGCCTAGAACTCCCCTTTTTCTACATATAAGTCACCCTTAATGTGTGCCCTAGGTAACCCCTAGAGCAGGGTGCTGTGTAGATAAAAGGCAGGACATATACCTGTGTAGTTATATGTCCTGGTAGTGTAAAACTCCTAAATTCGTTTTACACTACTGTGGGGCCTGCTTCCTTCATAGGCTAACATTGGGGCTGCCCTCATACACTGTTGAAGTGGCAGCTGCTGATCTGAAAGGAGCAGGAAGGTCATATTTAGTATGGCCAGAATGGTAATACAAAGTCCTGCTGACTGGTGAAGTCGGATTTAATATTACTATTCTAGAAATGCCACTTTTAGAAAGTGAGCATTTCTTTGCACTTAAATCTTTCTGTGCCTTACAATCCACGTCTGGCTGGGCTTGGTTGACAGCTCCTTGTGCATTCACTCAGACACACCCCAAACACAGGGTACTCAGCCTCACTTGCATACATCTGCATTTTGAATGGGTCTTCCTGGGCTGGGAGGGTGGAGGGCCTGCTCTCACACAAAGGACTGCCACACCCCCTACTGGGACCCTGGCAGACAGGATTGAACTGAAAGGGGACCTGGTGCACTTCTTAGCCACTCTGTGAAGTCTCCCCCACTTCAAAGGCACATTTGGGTATAAAACAGGGCCTCTGCCCTACCTCAAGAGACACTTGCTGGAGAAGAAACCGGAACCAGAAACTACATCCTGCCAAGAAGAACTGCCTGGCTGCTCAAAGGACTCACCTGTCTGCTTTCTACAAAGGACTGCTGTCTTGCTGTTGCCCTGCTGCCTTGCTGAACTCTTGTCTGGCTGTAAAAGTGCTCTCCAAGGGCTTGGATAGAGCTTGCCTCCTGTTCCTTGAAGTCTCAGGACCAAAAAGACTTCTTCCTTTCACTTGGACGCTCCGTGCGCCGAAAATTTCGACGCACAGCTTGTTTCGCGGCGAGAAAAACGCCGCACACCGACGCTGATCGACGCGACGCCCTCGGGACGATCGAGACTTCGACGCACAACCTCGCAAGGACAAAGCCGCTCGACTTTCCAGGAGAAATCGACGCGACGCCCACCGTGAGTGCGAAACTTTGACGCACGGCCTCGCAAGGACAACGCCGCCCGACTTCCAAGGAGAAATCGACGCGACGCCTGCCGTGAGACCCAACTTTCGACGCACGGCCTCGCAAGGACAACGCCGCCCGACTTCCAAGGAGAAATCGACGCGACGCCTACCGTGAGATCGAAACTTCGACGCGCAGCCCCGCAGAACGACGCGCAGCCGGAAAACAAACAGGAGAATCCACGCACAGACCCGGGACATCTGGTAATCCCCGCGATCCACAAAAAGAGACTGTCTGCGCGCCGGAAAACGACGCCCGACTTCCCCGCGTGGAAAAGAACGACGCAAGTCTGTGTGTGCTGAGGAGAAATCGACGCACACACCCCTTTTTCCACGCATCTCTTCTCCTGTGGCCCTCTGAGGAGATTTTCCACCAGAAACCAGGTACTTTGTGCTTGAAAGACACTGTATTGCATTCTAAAGACTTAAGACACTTTATATCACTTCCCTGTGATATTTCTACAATTTTCCATTGCAACTTTATTCTTTTTGACCTACAATTATCCTGATAAATATTATATATTTTTCTAAACACTGTGTGGTGTATTTTTGTGGTGCTATATGGTGGTATTGTATGATTTATTGCACAAATACTTTACACATTGCCTTCTAAGTTAAGCCTGACTGCTCGTGCCAAGCTACCAGAGGGTGGGCACAGGATAATCTTGGATAGTGTGTGACTTACCCTGACTAGAGTGAGGGCTTTTGCTTGGACAGGAGGTAACCTGACTGCCAACCAAAAACCCCATTTCTAACATTGGTGATCAGCGGTGAGGATAGGACTTGTATTGTGCAGTGACATACAGTAGCTAAGTATTTCACTACCTACCCACAGTTGAAGGTCAACTTGGTTTTTATCTCTTTTTGCAAATCCGTTTTTTTCCTGACAATTTTCAAAAACTAAATCCTCACTCAACATGTCTCTGACTGGGTCTCAGACAGGGGACTTTGACCTAGTCCAGGTGGATACATATACGGTCAAACAACTAAGAGGATTCTGCAGGGCATTGAGGGTACCCACCCAAGGGGCCTCCAGAAAGGAGGACTTTCAAGTGGCACTGAGGGCCTGGGCAGAAGCCCATTTAGAGGATGATGAGGAAGAGGAGCCAGAAAATGGCCCCTCAGAGGAATTTTCACTATCTGTGGATGGTGTTACCACTGCAATTGTGCCCCCTTCCAGACCAGGGAGCAGTGTCTCTGGGCAAAGCCTGACCGCAGAGGAAAGGAGAGAAGAAAGGGAGTTCCAATTGCAAATGGCAAAATTGAAAATTGAGGCTCAACAGGAGGAGAGAAGGGCAGAAAGAGAAGCCAAACAAGCTGAGGCTGAAAGAGCAGCCGAACAGATTGAAGCTGAAAGAACAGCCAAACAGATTCAAGCAGAAGCTGAAAGGGCAGCCAAACAAGCGGAAGCTGAAAGAGCAGCCAAACAGGTGGAAGCTGAAAGAGCTCTGGCTGAAAAGAAACTCTTGTTGGCTCATGAACTGAGTCTCAAGGAGCTGGAGATCAAGGCAAGACAGTCTGAATCCAGCAATAATGGTGGCAGCATACTGACAGGACCTGCTGGAGAAAAGAAGGTTCGTATACCCAAGAATGTGGTGCCCAGTTTTGTGGTGGGAGATGACATAGATAAATGGTTAGCTGCTTATGAAGTTGCACTAAGGGCTCATGAGGTTCCTGAAGGGCAATGGGGGGTAGCTATGTGGGGTTATGTACCGCCATTGGGGAGGGATACACTCCTCACATTGGATCAACCTGATCAAAACACATACCCACTTCAGAGAGCCATTTTACTTGCCAAGTTTGGGCTGGCCCCTGAGGGATACCGTCAGAGGTTCAGGGACAGCACCAAACAAACCACACAAACATGGGTAGATTTCTTTGACTTCTCCAGTAAGGCACTGAATGGATGGGTGCGGGGCAACAAAGTAACTGATTATAAAGGTTTATATGACTTGATTCTGAGAGAGCATATGCTTAATACTACTTTTACAGAGTTGCGCCAGCACTTAGTGGATAGTAAGCTGACTGATCCCAGGAAGCTTGCTGAGGAGGCGGACCTCTGGGCAAGCACCAGAGTGTCCAAAAAGGTATCTGGGAGTAACCCCGAGAAGGGTAGTTCCGGTTCCCCCCAACAAAGTGAGGGGGAGGTTAGAGATGACCCAGACGAGTTCCAGAGTAAGGGGGGAAGAAAGGGTTCCCATACCCCCTCTGAGAAACAGGGTGGGGGTTCTGGTGGGCAGTGGCCCAAAGTATCCCATTCCCAACCCCGCTGCTTTGAGTGTTCCCAGATAGGACACAGGAAGGGGGACTCTGTCTGTCCAAAGAACTCACCCAATATTGGGACCTCTACAGGGGTGGCCAATGTGGCCTTAGGGGAATGTCGTCCCCAGGGGCAGGTCGTAGACCATGCCTTCATCTCCTTCAGTTGGGAGGTGGACTCAGAGGGTAAACTGGTGATCCCTGAGGGTGGGAGTCGTCACTTCCACCAGGTGGGAGTGAATGGGATCCCAGTCACCGCTCTGAGAGACACGGGGGCTAGTCTTACCATGATTGTGGAGAGACTAGTGTCACCAGAGCAGTACACCGGACAGGTGTGTAGAGTGACTCCAGCCATTGGGGAAGATTTCTTCCGCCCCATGGCCCGGGTGTCCCTAGAGTGGGGTGGGGAGGTGACCCAGAGGCGGGTCATAGTTAGTCCCCAGCTGCCCATTGACTGCATTCTGGGGAATGAGTTTCCCTTAGTGTCAGGAGAGCTGAGAGGGCCGACCCCCAAGGGTGCCCTAACAGTTCATATATCTGGCGGTACCACTCCCCAGAGGAGGGTATGGAAGCCCAGATGGGGAGGCACGGGGAAAAAGGACTCACCCCTGCCCTCTGTTCAGCCTCAGAGTACAGACCCTGGGCTGAGGGACCAGTATCAGGGACCCACCCCTGACCTGGTGAGAGTGGAGAAGGGGTGCCAGACCCCTGGGGTTACTACCCCCCATTCTGGGATGCTACAGGAATCCCTTGGGAGCTCCCAACCAGCCCCCCAGCTGGAGGAGAAGCTCAGCCAACGGCCCCCCTCCGGGTCTCCACCTAGCAGTGGATGGTCAGGGGCCTGGCTCATAACACTGACAGCTGTCAGTGGCATCTATTGGTTTCTGTCCTTGTGGGCAGAGTTTTCCCTGGGTGGGGACAGAAGTCAGACCCAAGGAATGGAATGGGCCACATCACTTTGTTGGCCATGGTGATACTGTCTGCATACTGGGATACATCTGTAAGCAAATTAAAGTTAGGAGCTGTCCAGATGGGGTCCTCAGGTGATGAGAAGGGTTCCCCATGGGCCAGATCAGTGGCCCCAGAGAGTATAGACAAAGAAGCCTCACTGAGTTCGGAAAGGCGTAGAACTGGCGAGTGCCCCTGCAGTAGTGGGCCATTGTCCATGTTCTATCGCCTTAAGCAGGGAAGTCCATCAGAGTGTTGATTAGTCTACCCTGGCTTTAGGCTGGGAGGGGGTCATGTTGGACCTGGCTTTTTGACAGGGTCATCCCCAAACTTTTTGCCTTCCTCCTTCTCTTTTTCTGACCTCATTTTTGCTGATTTTTAGACTCTGCGCACTTTACCACTGCTACCCAGTGCTAAAGTGCATATGCTCTCTCCCTTAAAACATGGTAACCTTGAATCATACCTGATTGGACTATTAATTTACTTATAAGTCCCTATTAAGGTGCACTTTATGTGCATAGGGCTGGTAAATTAAATGCTACTAGTGGGCCTGCAGCACTGGTTGTGCCACCCGCTTAAGTAGCCCCTTTTCCTTGTGTCAGGCCTGCCATTGCAAGGCCTGTGTGTGCAGTTTCACTGCCACCTCGACTTGGCATTTAAAAGTACTTGCCAAGCCTAGAACTCCCCTTTTTCTACATATAAGTCACCCTTAATGTGTGCCCTAGGTAACCCCTAGAGCAGGGTGCTGTGTAGATAAAAGGCAGGACATATACCTGTGTAGTTATATGTCCTGGTAGTGTAAAACTCCTAAATTCGTTTTACACTACTGTGGGGCCTGCTTCCTTCATAGGCTAACATTGGGGCTGCCCTCATACACTGTTGAAGTGGCAGCTGCTGATCTGAAAGGAGCAGGAAGGTCATATTTAGTATGGCCAGAATGGTAATACAAAGTCCTGCTGACTGGTGAAGTCGGATTTAATATTACTATTCTAGAAATGCCACTTTTAGAAAGTGAGCATTTCTTTGCACTTAAATCTTTCTGTGCCTTACAATCCACGTCTGGCTGGGCTTGGTTGACAGCTCCTTGTGCATTCACTCAGACACACCCCAAACACAGGGTACTCAGCCTCACTTGCATACATCTGCATTTTGAATGGGTCTTCCTGGGCTGGGAGGGTGGAGGGCCTGCTCTCACACAAAGGACTGCCACACCCCCTACTGGGACCCTGGCAGACAGGATTGAACTGAAAGGGGACCTGGTGCACTTCTTAGCCACTCTGTGAAGTCTCCCCCACTTCAAAGGCACATTTGGGTATAAAACAGGGCCTCTGCCCTACCTCAAGAGACACTTGCTGGAGAAGAAACCGGAACCAGAAACTACATCCTGCCAAGAAGAACTGCCTGGCTGCTCAAAGGACTCACCTGTCTGCTTTCTACAAAGGACTGCTGTCTTGCTGTTGCCCTGCTGCCTTGCTGAACTCTTGTCTGGCTGTAAAAGTGCTCTCCAAGGGCTTGGATAGAGCTTGCCTCCTGTTCCTTGAAGTCTCAGGACCAAAAAGACTTCTTCCTTTCACTTGGACGCTCCGTGCGCCGAAAATTTCGGTACTGGCTTGTTTCGCGGCGAGAAAAACGCCGCACACCGACGCTGATCGACGCGACGCCCTCGGGACGATCGAGACTTCGACGCACAACCTCGCAAGGACAAAGCCGCTCGACTTTCCAGGAGAAATCGACGCGACGCCCACCGTGAGTGCGAAACTTTGACGCACGGCCTCGCAAGGACAACGCCGCCCGACTTCCAAGGAGAAATCGACGCGACGCCTGCCGTGAGACCCAACTTTCGACGCACGGCCTCGCAAGGACAACGCCGCCCGACTTCCAAGGAGAAATCGACGCGACGCCTACCGTGAGATCGAAACTTCGACGCGCAGCCCCGCAGAACGACGCGCAGCCGGAAAACAAGCAGGAGAATCCACGCACAGACCCGGGACATCTGGTAATCCCCGCGATCCACAAAAAGAGACTGTCTGCGCGCCGCAAAACGACGCCCGACTTCCCCGCGTGGAAAAGAACGACGCAAGTCTGTGTGTGCTGAGGAGAAATCGACGCACACACCCCTTTTTCCACGCATCTCTTCTCCTGTGGCCCTCTGAGGAGATTTTCCACCAGAAACCAGGTACTTTGTGCTTGAAAGACACTGTATTGCATTCTAAAGACTTAAGACACTTTATATCACTTCCCTGTGATATTTCTACAATTTTCCATTGCAACTTTATTCTTTTTGACCTACAATTATCCTGATAAATATTATATATTTTTCTAAACACTGTGTGGTGTATTTTTGTGGTGCTATATGGTGGTATTGTATGATTTATTGCACAAATACTTTACACATTGCCTTCTAAGTTAAGCCTGACTGCTCGTGCCAAGCTACCAGAGGGTGGGCACAGGATAATCTTGGATAGTGTGTGACTTACCCTGACTAGAGTGAGGGCTTTTGCTTGGACAGGAGGTAACCTGACTGCCAACCAAAAACCCCATTTCTAACAGAATGTGTAAAGTATTTGTGCAACATTGCAAACAGTAATAAAGTACAAAAAAATACACAACACACAAAAGGAATGTCACACTAAGTTAGAATACTAGAGTGTCCGTCAATAAATAAACCAAGACCAAAAGGACAAAAATCCAGTTAGTAGAGCCAGAGATATGCAGTTTTAAAGATTTTAGTGAAAATAGCACCAAAAAGCACAAAGCGCCACTTGTGGATCTCTGGTCGAGCCAGACCTGGAAAAAGCCACAAGTACAGATTGACTTTGATGAAGCATGGGCTGAGTACGCGGACCCAGTGAGGACCACCCACAAAGTACGTTATAAATTAATTTAAGTGTTTTTCACTACCAGAGCATGTAAGGCTTAAAGGTACATGTCCTACTTTTAAAATAAATGTTACCCTTCCCTCTGGGCTGTCTGGGGTTAACCTAGGGGTGACTTATATGTATTAAAAAGGAAGGTTTGTACCTGGAAAAAGGTTTATTTTGCCAGGTCAAAATGGCAGTTTGAAACTGTACACACAAATGTTACAACATCAGGCCTGAAACTAGTTTAAAGTGCTACTTAAGTGGATGGAATTATTGTTGCTGCAAGACCACTAGTATCTTTTAATTTACAGGATATGTCATGTTATCTAACCAAAATGTGTAACTTCAGCTCTGAAGTGTATCCATCAAATTGCCAGTTCAAGCAGTTCCAACAATGCAATAAAAACACTAGGCACATTCTATGTAGGCTAGCTGCATCAGCAGTGCCACTTTCCTGGGGACAAGCAAGTAAATTAAAGGCGCCAAGTGGGTAAAAGCCAATCTTACCAGGTTTTAAGGATAGAGCACAAGCGCTTTAGCACTGGTTAGCAGTGGCAAAGTGTGCAGAGTCCTAGAGCCAGCAAAAATTAGGTCAGCAAAACAGGAAGTCTGAAGGGAAAAAGTGAGGGGGAACACCATGCTAAGGACGCCAGGTCCAGCAGTTATGTTATGCCATGTTATGTCGTGTTATGTTACCAATTTTTGTAACCTCAACTCTGAAGTGTATCCATCAATTTGCCATTTCAAGCAGTTCCAACAATGCAATAAGACACTCGAAACACATTCTATGTAGGCCAGTTGCAGAGTCCAAACCCTGGTTAAGCTCATTAATGCCAACAATTGAAAAACAATTTATTTCCAACTTCCGAGAACCTTGCTCCAGCTTCAAATCAGGCTGCACCAGGGATCCGTTTTAAAAGCTCCCTGAATGTTCGCATGCTTATGACTTATAAGAAATTACTTTCGTATTTTTGCAACATACTAAAACTGAATTAGAAAAAAGAGGAAAGTATCATCTCTCAAATTGTAATTTCATCCATGTAGGAAGTTGGCTCTGTATGTACTATTTCAAAGTAAGAAATAGCATGCACAGAGTGCAAGGGTTCCCCTTAGAGGTAAAATAGTGGCAAAAAGAGATCATTCTAATGCTCTATTTTGTGGTAGTGTGGTCGAGCAGTAGGCTTATGAGAGGGTAGTGTTAAGCATTTGTTGTACACACACAGGCAATAAATGAGGAACACACACTCAGAGACAATTCCAGGCCAATAGGTTTTTGTATAGAAAAATATATTTTCTTAGTTTATTTTAAGAACCACGGGTTCAAGATTTACAAGTAATACTTCAAATGAAAGGTATTTCATGTAGGAACTTTAGGAACTTTGAATTAGCAAAATAGCATATACAGTTTTCACATAAATGACATATAGCTATTTTAAAACTAGACAGTGCAATTTTCAACAGTTCCTGGGGGAGGTAAGTGTTTGTTAGTTTTTACAGGTAAGTAAACCACCTACGGGGTTCAAGTTTGGGTCCAAGGTAGCCCACCGTTGGGGATTCAGAGAAACCCCAAAGTTACCACACCAGCAGCTCAGGGCTGGTCCGGTGCAGAGGTCAAAGTGGTGCCCAAAACGCATAGGCTTCAATGGAGAAGGCGGTGCCCCGGTTCCAGTCTGCCAGCAGGTAAGTACCCGTGTCTTCAGAGGGCAGACCAGGGGGATTTTGTAGGGCACAGGGGGGGACACCAGTCAACACAAAAAGTACACCCTCAGCGGCACGGGGGCAGAAGGGTGCAGTGTGCAAACAGGCATCGGGTTCGCAATAGAAATCAATGGGAGACCAAGGGGTCTCTTCAGCGATGCAGGCAGGCAAGGGGGGGGCTCCTCTGGGTAGCCACCACCTGGGTAAGGGAGAGGGCCACCTGGGGGTCGCTCCTGCTCTGGAGGTCGGATCCTTCAGGTCCTGGGGGCTGCGGGTGCAGTGTCTTTACCAGGCGTCAGGTCTTTGAAGCAGGCAGTCGTGGTCAGGGGGAGCCTCGGGATTCCCTCTGCAGGCGACGCTGTGGGGGCAACTCTGGCTACTCACGGTCTCGTAGTCACCGGGGAGTCCTCCCTGTGGTGTTTGTTCTCCACAAGTCGAGCCGGGGGCGTCGGGTGCAGAGTGCAAAGTCTCACGCTTCCGGCGGGAAACCTGTGTTGTTTCAAAGTTGCTTCTTTGTTGCAAAGTTGCAGTCTTTGGGGAGCAGAGCCGCTGTCCTCTGGAGTTCTTCGTCCTTCTAGATGCAAGGTAGTGCTCTGAGGCTTCAGAGGTCGCTGAAACCCTGGGAACGAGTCGCAGGAGCAGAGTCTTTAGAAGTGGGGAGACAGACCGGTAGAGCTGGGGCCAAAGCAGTTGGTGTCTCTGTCTTCTCTGCAGGTTTTCAGTTCAGCAGTCCTCTTCTTCTTAGGTTGCAGGAATCTATCTTGCTGTGTTCTGGGAGCCCCTAAATACTCGATTTAGGGGTGTGTTTAGGTCTGGGGGTTAGTAGCCAATGGCTACTAGCCCTGAGGGTGGCTACACCCTCTTTGTGCCTCCTCCCTGAGGGGAGGGGGGCACATCCCTATCCCTATTGGGGGTATCCTCCATCTGCAAGATGGAGGATTTCTAAAAGTTAGAGTCACCTCAGCTCAGGACACCTTAGGGGCTGTCCTGACTGGCCAGTGACTCCTCCTTGTTTTTCTCATTATCTCCTCCGGCCTTGCCGCCAAAAGTGGGGCCGTGGCCGGAGGGGGCGGGCAACTCCACTAGCTGGAGTGCCCTGGGGTGCTCTAACAAAGGGGGTGAGCCTTTGAGACTCACCACCAGGTGTTACAGTTCCTGCAGGGGGAGGTGAGAAGCACCTCCACCCAGTACAGGCTTCGTTACTAGCCACAGAGTGACAAAGGCACTCTCCCCATGTGGCCAGCAACATGTCTGGTGTGTGGCAGGCTGCTAAAGCTAGTCAGCCTACACGGATATTTGGTTAAGGTTTCAGGGGGCACCTCTAAGGTGCCCTCTGGGGTGTATGTTACAATAAAGTGTACACTGGCATCAGTGTGCATTTATTGTGCTGAGACGTTTGATACCAAACTTCACAGTTTTCAGTGCAGCCATTATGGTGCTGTGGAGTTCGTACATGACAGACTCCCAGACCATATACTCTTATGGCTACCCTGCACTTACAATGTCTAAGGTTTTGTTTAGATACTGTAGGGGCATAGTGCTCATGCACTTATGACCTCACCTATAGTATAGTGCACCCTGCCCTAGGGCTGTAAGGCCTGCTAGAGGGGTGACTTATCTATGCCATAGGCAGTGTGAGGTTGGCATGGCACCCTGAGGGGAGTGCCATGTCGACTTACTCGTTTTCACCCCACCAGCACACACAAGCTGGCAAGCAGTGTGTCTGTGTTGAGTGAGGGGCCTCTGGGGTGGCATAAGACATGCTGCAGCCCTTAGAGACCTTCCCTGGCATCAGGGCCCTTGGTACCAGAGGTACCAGTTACAAGGGACTTACCTGGATGCCAGGGTGTGCCAATTGTGGAAAAAAAATTATATTTTAGGTGAAAGAACACTGGTGCTGGGGCCTGGTTAGCAGAGTCCCAGCACACTTCTCAGTCAAGTCAGCATCAGTATCAGGCAAAAAGTGGGGGGTAATTGCACCAGGGAGCCATTTCCTTACAATCCACAAATGTAATTCACAGTGGAAGCTGCAACATCGCTATGCTACAGCACTGTTGCGGCACTTCCCCTAGCAGAACGTCCTACGGTGCAACTTACAATTATAGACAAAATGAAGTTAGTATGGATTTTGGATAATTACGCGTTATCCCTTTTTATGCTTCTTTTAAAGTGTGTTCTAAGCAGTTTTGAGCCCTGGCGTTTCTGAATGTCCGAAATGAGTAGCTCGTGCAGTTCCAAACTTTTCTTTCTTTTCTGGTATTTGTAGTTTTGTGTTTCACTTTAGAATTCCAGAACTACAGGTATCAGAATGGAAAGGAAAAGCCTGGATATATAGTGACTCGTAAGTTACGCAGGATAATATATGGAAAGTGCAATCTTTTTTTAAGTTTGTTTGGGACAAACACTGTGAAAGTTGCTTTGTAACAAAAGGGAGAGAGGACCATAACAAATTTCGAGACTAAGAAGGGGAAAATGTGTGGAGGCATACATGCTTGTCAAGTCTACCAATGTTCTGTGTTACACTTTAAGCTAGTACTGCCTTCTTAGGCTACAGCATTTTTTCTTACTAGGATGTTGAACATCTTCTTGTAATGCCAAAATTTAAACTACGAGTTCTAGAATGCAAAGTGCTATTGTCTAAAAAAAAAAAAAGGCAGGGATGTATATGTTTAGAAGTGTTTCTGGAGGATGGACACATTCTTAGACAAATGCATAGGTGTGGATGAATGGATAGTCCATTTATCCGTTCATTTATGCACTTTTTTGTCAACTTGCCATTAACTCATCCATGCACCCAGTCATTTATCACTCATTCTTGTATTCACTCGGAAATTCGCGTGTTTCCATCAAAGCACCCATAATTTATCCTGGAATCATTCGGAGCCCCACCCCGTTCATCCATCCATGCACTCACTTAGCCATTCATCAATTAATGTACTCCTTTACTCGTCCCTTCATCCATGTGCCTTGCCACACACCAAGTGATACAATCATGTACTCGCTCATGTATCCATTCATTCAACAATTAACTCCTCACATTCACCCGTATGCACACACACCGACAAACATGACGAGCAACGCAGAAGCAATTTCACTTCTTCAAACAGGTAGACCAATTTGCTTTGTTAACACTTGCAAAATGTGGCATTTATAAATGCTTCGATGCATCTATTTGTGTCACGGCCTAATCGAGATAATTCCTAATGAGAGCCGTGTGCGAGAAGTGGCAATCCTGGCTTAGCAATTGATTGCGCTGCCAGCATCTTGCATCAAGAATGGATCATTGCTTCTTCAGAACATTTTTTAATAAGAAAAACTACTGTCATTAGTTCAGCAGAAGTAGAAAGTGCTATATCATCATAGAAATCATTGAGATGGGACAGTTGAGTACTTCATGCCTGGATTGAAATGTAAAACCTAGTTGAGAAAACCTTCAAGGTGCAGGTTTAAAAAACACTTGATAATGATATTGAAAACAGCAAAAGCACGGAACACTTGAAAGAAGCAAGTCAAAAACAAGTGACATTTTCACACAGTCACTTGTGTTTTTTTTTTATTTATTTATTTTTTTTATTTTGCATCCGTCCGCCCATATGTCTGGCTACAAAATGGCCCAGGCCGTGTGTGACACCATCATTCAGTTCTGGCTTTTTTTAAGTCTCAGTGTTGCATTCTGACTTGTCCTTTTGGCTTTACCATTGTGAGTTTAGGCATAAGAAACCTTCCATGAAAAACACAGTTTCCCAAACATAGGAATGTAATGACGAACAACATGGAGTACCTTAGACCTATGAAACTAGAATAATCAACCAATTTAACAATTTGGTTTGTGATAAAGGATATAAAAGACATAAAATCATAATATGCAATCGAAATATTATTTAAATATAATTATTAAAATAATTCACAAGCCATTGCTTAAACATATGATAAATAATTCATCCTCTGTTATAGGAAAGAACACAACACAAAATAAAACATATCCTTACATGAATAATTATTTACCAAATTACAATTATAGTAATGAATAGTGAACATTTTTTAATAAAAATATTTAAACAATATTCCATTTTCATATTGTGATTTTCTGCATTTTTTGATCCTTTAACACAGCCCAGATTGTAAACTTTCGGTCCGTTATCAGTTCAAGGTTTGTTATCACTGTTCCTTTAACTTAACGGGGTGGCTTTTGTTTGGTTTTCTGGTCTCTTGCAGCTATGCAGGTGACAATGTGTGCGTACATGTTTGGTTATGCTTGCCTGTACTTGGGCCCTTTGGGTTATCTTTTTAGTAGGGGTGTGTACAAACCAGGCTTTCCACTGTAAAACAATCACCGAAATGCATTGGTAAGAAATATTAAAATGAGTTTATTTTTCTTCCAAAGTGCCAGGCACTAAAAGCTCAATGGGTTCCAATCGGTACCATCTGCGGTGTAGAACTTGCAATCCTGTATTGAAAAGGGGGGGAAACTACAAGAAAAAGAAAACATCTTCAAAAGCTACTGACACGTGACATGGAACTACTCTGGAGCTCTCTGACAACATCCTGTGCACACTCATTGTACAACTCTCTCTGATTTTATTGTGCACACAGTACTGTGCCACTGAACTGTTCTTCACTCTCTCTCCCCAAAATGCGCACACACAGCTCACAGAAGCATATTATCCAGAGCTCTCGTGAGACACACGACCCAATACTCCCCTCTAGAGCATCACCCTGTGCCCCCCTGAGTATCGTAAAACAGTGCTCCTATTTGTTGTATTCCTAATGCTTCCCTAGTGCAACACCCCGTGCAGCTCTGGTGCACATGTCCCTGTGCTTTCCTAGTGCAAATCACCTTGTGTTTCTTCAGTGAACATCCTGGCTTGCCCTTTGCCACCCCTGACTTGCCCTTTGCGACCACTGGCCTCAGAGGTGGCAAATTCAGTGCCAGGAACACAGGGGCAGCTCGTCCTTATGGAAGTCAGTTGGGGTTCATTCTTTGCTTTCTGTCAATTTTTTATTATCCTAATAGTGAATAATAATATATCATTCACTATTAGTGTAATAAAAATGGAGTACAATTAGCTGAAATATGGCCTTTAACGGCAGTTGAGGTAATTAAAAATGCTTTTAAATGTATGTTGTGTGCGTGCTTGCGGGTGAGAGAGTGTTTATGTGCGAGGGAGTGTAAGTGTGGACTTGTGTATATGTGTAAGTATCTGTGTGCGTGTGAGTGAAAGTGGGGGTTAAAGGGTGTGATGTCTAATCCACTACCACTGGAATTTCGGTGAATTGACGTCCATGTGCACATCTACCTCTTCATCTCTGGTACCTCTCCCTGTGCCTGCAGCTTAACAGGTGCATGTATGGAAGATGATCTTTACCTTCTTTAGACTTCTTGAAAATGTGTATCTGTATGTGGGTTGGTCTACGTGTGCATGTGTGCCTCATTCACCTCTCTTTTCCCCGAAAGACTTGAGAGCAACCACTCGATCGGAAACATTACATTTTAGCCATGCGTGTTTTTCAGAAACTATGAGAAATTTGTGTGCAAATTATACATATTAAGTGAAATGCACTTGGGCGGATACCTGTGTGAAATATGTGAGATATGTTTTCGCACACAAAAGTCACGTGAGATACCGTCTCAATGCGGTTTCTAAAGAGACGCGGAGAATGTGGCTCATTTCCACATCCTGCCTCAGCAACACACATCTAGCCTCACAGTTCCCGCATGACATTTGCAGCAGAACCAATCTTCCGTTGGATAAAAATAACATTATGAAACATAATTGGCAGAAAACAAAACTTTCTAAAAATACAGAAAACCCAACACTACTGACTTATGCTGGATAATGCTCGTGTAAAATAGTGCACAGGTCTAATTACAAATCGCCAGTGACACGAACTGCTCCCCGATGTGCATGCCACCAAATATTACATGACGTCACGGAAAGAGCCTCGTCGCATTTTCCGACAGGTTAATTACATTGATACACCATGAAACACGCACCTTTTTCTTTGCTATAGCACCAAAAGCATCAAATTCGTAAAAGTGCGGCCCTTTTTGTACGGATTAGAAGTTGGAACAGTGACTGGTGTGTTTTAAGTATTTCTTTAGCTGATGAATTATGTTACAGGCACGCAAGCCCCCTGTAGCGAGAAATCACTTGCTCTAATTGAAAAGGGTTGGCTCATGCATATTCATAAATGAGGCTGCCGGCAATGCCACGTGCTGGGATGGCACCGTGCAGTTGCTATGAAAATAGGGCCATTGCAAGAAGCTCCTATGTGATGTTAAGTCTAATCACTTCAATAAAGTAGGCGCCTTTTGTATGAGCACGACTAATGTTTAGGACGTCATGCGTTGGAATGGAATTCTTCTCATTACAGTGTTTACTGAGCTGCTCGATTGGTTTCTCATTCTGTTTTTCTTTGTCTAATCTTTAATGTTCTAAAACGAAAACACATTATACAGATTTAATTTAGATATAAATAGCTTGATTGTTTTTTTCCAATTACGAGAAAGAGAATATTAACTTTCGATGTATTTGTCTCTTAATTTATATAGTAACTCGTTACATGTTGAGATTGTGTTCATTCCAATTGGTGCTGCAGAGCAAATGGGCTTTAAAGCACCTCTAACTCGGTAGAGAACAGCCATGTGACACTATTCAGAGCCGTACCAGTCTGTGGAGTAAATGAGTTGTTTGCCGAAAAGGGGTACATTAGCTCATTAGACATTAGAAAAATTATGGGTTTTGGCACTTTCTGAAAGCTAGAGTGTTTTCTTACCAAGTAAGCATTCGGTAGGTTCTAGGCGCAGCCCATGCGGATGGTATATTTGTTCATTTTCATGTACTGCTATCACCGTAACTTTCAAGTTCCATTTCTGATAGAAAGGCACTTAGCACAGTCCATCTATCCACCCATCTAGCTCCACACCATAAGGGCCCACTAGCCATTAGGTCATCCTTTTATTTGTACAGACCGACCAGGTACTGAAGATCAGCTTCAGGTAGGAAAGCCACCTTTCCGAAATTTCGAAAGTCTAGATAGGGTGCACACATTTTTTCGATCGCTGCTGCCAAGCTATGTGCCGATCCACATCGTAGAGAGCAACTCCTTCACCTCTTTCAGAAAACACTTAGTTAAAGACTTCGCTCTTTACTTCTTAGGTTAGTTTTCTCCAGGTCCTTCTGATGAGAGGCTCTCCTCTGACTTCCCTTTCTCTAGGCTCTGACACTGCTCTTTATCATCTTATGCTCCAGGGGTGGGCGTTCCCTGATGGGGTTTTGGAGTACTTTGACTTCAGTGCCTAGATACCTTTGGGTTTAGAGAGACATACAAGCTTTTTTTCGATTCATTTCATTCTTTCATTCATTTTTCATAGAAGTCTTTCCCCTTCCCCCCGTCTGGCCAGTTCAAAGGATCACATGTTCCCCATAGTTAGATGCTAAAAAGGCAGAAGAGAAAAATTCTTTCAAATTCTCACTGTAGCGACTTTCACACAGAAAGTACACCAGAGGTCACATTTGATGTGCAACCACAACTGGAAGCTTAAACTACGTTTATGTCTCTATTAATATAGCTCTTACATGGATTTTCTTACACTCTATAGCTGACTTGGCACCTCAAGAGCTAGACTCGCGAAGCTCAAGAATGCAGCAAACAATGTAACATTCTGCTTTTGCATACAATCATCATCGTTTTCAAATTTATGCCATATATATATGGACAACTTAATATAGTAAAACTAATCGAATTCCATGCTTGACCAGAATAATAAAAAATGGCACTGGAAGCCATGTAAGGTGACATAACGGCCTGCTCAAACTTATCAAAAACAATCTGATTTATAGATGTGCATCTAGAGGCAAAGGCACATTCCCTAACATTTCCATCAGGTCTCTAATAGCTTAGGCATGGTATCTTGGGGCAATATCCTAAGTCTGTATAGAGTACATAGATATCCATGATTTCATGTACAAAAAAATTAGTAATAGAATCAAAAACAAATTATAATTTAATGAATAGTAACATTACCTCAAAACATTTCACTTTGATACTGGAATTAATTCTATCTTTACATATTATATGAACCCCGTAGAGGGCAATATATGCAGGAATATGACATCATTGAAACTGTGAAACTGATCAGTCCAAGTCAGAAGCTAAAAGTCAGTGAGTGGTTGTTCCCCACTTTGAATGAGGGAAAGCATCTGGCTAAGACACTTTGGCACCAACTGTGTCAGTGAAGTATTCATTAACCTGTGATTTTAAATCCGAGTAAATACATATTTCCAAGTCGTCTCTTTGTTTCAAGGCATAGAATTTATCTTATTGAGTTTTTATAATGACAATTTTCAAACATGTATTGCTAGATTCCTTTATGCACACAAAGATGTTTATGCTGCGCAAAGCAATAATGCGATTGCTGACATGAATTTTCAGAAGGTGTATTTCCCATTGAATTTGAAAGGCCTTTGGTCTCTTACTGATCTTATATGGAGGGCTAGAATGGAGTTTAATGCATTGCAGTCTACACGGGACTGACCAGATTCAGTGTCATACTGAGAATTGTAAGAGTTCAAATGGTGTGGGAGCATTGTTGTGATGGATGCAGTAATGGTAACATCAGTTCATAATGGGAGGTCGGATGGAGAGCAAGCTGAAAGACAAACACTAATGAAGAGAATGTTTTTTATGTATGGAGATCGGTTCTTTCAGAATAGCTAAGAGAGTTAAGTTTTCTTGTTAAACAAAATTATTAGGTCAAAATAAACAGTTGCAGTCTTTCAGTCACTAAGAACTATAAATACTTTTTCTTTTAAACTTTTCATAAGTGTGTATATGCGTTGATATCTCATTCCTACACAACATCTATTAGCTTACGATGAAACATGTCAGTGTTTTAAACTAGCTGCATTCAGTCAAAGGAAGCATACAGGCTTGCAAAACACCAAACAAAGAAACAAGTGTGTGTGTGAAACATGCAGCTAATGTCATGTCCTTTGTGAGAAAATTGATTATTAGTTGGGGTGGATGGTAGTCCATCACAAGTAATAATGTCACTATTCTTGTTAGGTCCAATAAAGGTTTCAGTAAATTCAACCTCTGCTCAACTCCTGGTAGCTATGGCACAAAGCAGATCGGCTTAACTTAAGAAAATGAGGCAAGCATTTAGAAGTACCAAAACAGTTAAAATTCAAAACAACAATATAATAAAAATCCCACTCCAGCTCATAAAAATAGGGAATCATTTAATGATCATAATTAAACCAAAGTGGCAAAAATCCAATTTGGGGAACCAGAGATATGTATTTTTTACATTTTAAATGAAAATAGAGCTAAAAAGCATTGAGCACCAACCAAAGTCATCTGGTTGCACTTGTATCACAGCAAGATTTAAGACTGATCGCAATGGAGCACGAGTCTGAAACAGAACCAGGTTTGTCCCTATTAGAAGTTTTACCTTCTGACTTAGTCTCTGGAGTGGAAGTCTAAAATCCTCAGTGAGGCAAGACAGCAGGCTGTGGATGAGAATGGTTCTATGAAGAGGGGATGGCCAAGGGGCAAGGTCCCCGTAAGGCCATTGACTTTGTCAGGAAAGCTCTGAGTGGGAAAAGTAAAAAAATTTCAAGCCAAAGCTCTAGATGTAGTACTTCTTCTGTCTTCAGCAGGTCCTGTAGTATTCTGTAGAGGGTGCCTATGGGTGCTTCATTTATACCTCGCACTAGGCTTTGGGCAGTGATGACTGTAGGAGGCTGGACTGGCTTGTAGTGAGTACCAAGGGGTACTTGCACCTTGCACCAGGCCCAGATATCCCTTATTAGTGTAAAGGGTGTCTAGCAGCTTAGGCTGATAGATAATGGTAGCTTAGCAGAGCAGCTTAGGCTGAACTAGGAGACGTGTGAAGCTACTACAGTACCACTTAGTGTCATATGCACAATATCATAAGAAAACACAATACACAGTTATACTAAAAATAAAGGTACTTTATTTTTATGACAATATGCCAAAGTATCTTAGAGTGTACCCTCAGTGAGAGGATAGGAAATATACACAAGATATATGTACACAATACCAAAAATATGCAGTATAGTCTTAGAAAACAGTGCAAACAATGTATAGTTACAATAGGATGCAATGGGGACACATAGGGATAGGGGCAACACAAACCATATACTCCAAAAGTGGAATGCGAACCACGAATGGACCCCAAACCTATGTGACCTTGTAGAGGGTCACTGGGACTATTAGAAAATAGTGAGAGTTAGAAAAATAACCCTCCCCAAGACCCTGAAAAGTGAGTGCAAAGTGCACTAAAGTTCCCCCAAGGACAAAGAAGTCGTGATAGAGGAATAATGCAGGAAAGACACAAACCAACAATGCAACAACGATGGATTTCCAATCTAGGGTACCTGTGGAACAAGGGGACCAAGTCCAAAAGTCACAAGCAAGTCGGAGATGGGCAGATGCCCAGGAAATGCCAGCTGTGGGTGCAAAGAAGCTTCTACTGGACAGAAGAAGCTGAGGTTTCTGCAGGAACGAAAAGGGATAGAGACTTCCCCTTTGGTGGACAGATCCCTCTTGACGTGGAGAGTCGTGCAGAAGTGTTTTACCGCCGAAAGAACGCCAACAAGCCTTGCTAGCTGCAAATCGTGTGGTTAACGTTTTTGGATGCTGCTGTGGCCCAGGAGGGACCAGGAGGTCGCAAATTGGACCAGGAGGTAGAGGGGACGTCGAGCAAGACAAGGAGCCCTCTTAGCAGTAGGTAGCACCTGGAGAAGTGCCAGAAACAGGCACTACAAGGATGCATGAAATGGTGCTCACCCGAAGTCGCACAAAGAAGTCCCACGTTGCCGGAGAACAACTTAGGAGGTTGTGCAATGCAGGTTAGAGTGCCGTGGACCCAGGCTGGACTGTGCACAAAGAATTTCCGCCGGAAGTGCACGGAGGCCGGAGTAGCTGCAAAAGTCGCGGTTCCCAGCAATGCAGTCTAGCGAGGTGAGGCAAGGACTTACCTCCACCAAACTTGGACTGAAGAGTCACTGGACTGTGGGAGTCACTTGGACAGAGTTGCTGGATTCGAGGGACCTCGCTCGTTGTGCTGAGAGGAGACCCAAGGGACCGGTAATGCAGCTTTTTGGTGCCTGCGGTTGCAGGGGGAAGATTCCGTCGACCCACGGGAGATTTCTTCGGAGCTTCTAGTGCAGAGAGGAGGCAGACTACCCCCACAGCATGCACCACCAGGAAAACAGTCGAGAAGGCGGCAGGATCAGCGTTACAGAGTTGCAGTAGTCGTCTTTGCTACTATGTTGCAGTTTTGCAGGCTTCCAGCGCGGTCAGCAGTCGATTCCTTGGCAGAAGGTGAAGAGAGAGATGCAGAGGAACTCGGATGAGCTCTTGCACTCGTTATCTAAAGTTTCCCCAGAGACAGAGACCCTAAATAGCCAGAAAAGAGGGTTTGGCTACCTAGGAGAGAGGATAGGCTAGCAACACCTGAAGGAGCCTATCAGAAGGAGTCTCTGACGTCACCTGGTGGCACTGGCCACTCAGAGCAGTCCAGTGTGCCAGCAGCACCTCTGTTTCCAAGATGGCAGAGGTCTGGAGCACACTGGAGGAGCTCTGGGCACCTCCCAGGGGAGGTACAGGTCAGGGGAGTGGTCACTCCCCTTTCCTTTGTCCAGTTTCGCGCCAGAGCAGGGCTAAGGGGTCCCTGAACCGGTGTAGACTGGCTTATGCAGAAATGGGCACCACAAGTGCCCATGAAAGCATTTCCAGAGGCTGGGGGAGGCTACTCCTCCCCTGCCTTCACACCATTTTCCAAAGGGAGAGGGTGTAACACCCTCTCTCAGAGGAAGTTCTTTGTTCTGCCATCCTGGGCCAGGCCTGACTGGACCCCAGGAGGGCAGATGCCTGTCTGAGGGGTTGGCAGCAGCAGCAGCTGCAGTGAAACCCCAGGAAAGGCAGTTTGGCAGTACCAGGGTCTGTGCTACAGACCACTGGGATCATGGGATTGTGCCAAATATGCCAGGATGGCATAGAGGGGGCAATTCCATGATCATAGACATGTTACATTGCCATATTCGGAGTTACCATTGTGAAGCTACATATAGGTAGTGACCTATATGTAGTGCACGTGTGTAATGGTGTCTCCAGCACTCACAAAGTCGGGGAATTTGCCCTGAACAACGTGGGGGCACCTTGGCTAGTGCCAGGGTGCCCACACACTAAGTAACTTTGCACCTAACCTTTACCAGGTAAAGGTTAGACATATAGGTGACTTATAAGTTACTTAAGTGCAGTGTAAAATGGCTGTGAAATAACGTGGACGTTATTTCACTCAGGCTGCAGTGGCAGGCTTGTGTAAGAATTGTCAGAGCTCCCTATGGGTGGCAAAAGAAATGCTGCAGCCCATAGGGATCTCCTGGAACCCCAATACCCTGGGTACCTTAGTACCATATACTAGGGAATTATAAGGGTGTTCCAGTATGCCAATGTAAATTGGTAAAATTGGTCACTTGCCTGTTAGTGACAATTTGTAAAGAGAGAGCATAACCACTGAGGTTCTGGTTAGCAGAACCTCAGTGAGACAGTTAGGCATCACACAGGGAACACATACATATAGGCCACAAACTTATGAGCACTGGGGTCCTGACTAGCAGGGTCCCAGTGACACATAACAAACATACTGAAACATAGGGTTTTCACTATGAGCACTGGGCCCTGGCTAGCAGGATCCCAGTGAGACAGTGACACCACCCTTACATACACTCACAAACAGGCCAAAAGTGGGGGTAACAAGGCTAGAAAGAGGCTACTTTCTCACACAACCCCCCCCCCCCAAACGAAGGACAATAAGGCTAACCTTGGCCAGTTGAGACTTTATTGTCTAAGTGGTGAGAAGTAGAGAGTAGCTCTGCAATAGACTGGTTACTCCCTTTATCATCCACTATATGGTTACTTCCCTGTGGGGATGTAAACCACCCTGTTTGAAGTTTTTTAGCTAAGCAACAATGTGAAGATGTATTTTCAGAGTTTCTATCAGTAAGTTTTAGTTTAGAGCAGTGGGAATTGTCCACCGAACCTATTTGTAGTGATGGAAATGCCAGACAGGGATGCTGTCTCAGAAAAGCCATAGCTGGGCAAAAACTTTGTCCATATGGCTGGAAGAGAGAACAGGGATGCTGTTTCTCTTGAGTTGGAGCAGGGCAGGGATGCTGTCCTATGAGCTCCACACTAGGGCAGGGATGCTGTCCTAAGTGTTGTGAGGCAGTGTAGGGTTTCTGAACTAAAGTTTCTCTGGGAGGGTTGGAGGGATGCTCCATGTTAACTAAAATGGTGCTCTTTTTGTCACCAATGTTAGTTATCCCACAGAGAGGTACTTCTACCTCAGGGAGTCCAGCTTTGCCAGCTGATGATTCCCTTGGAACAGGTGCCACCCCAGGAGAGGTTTCTCCCACCACAGGAATGGTATCCTGACTGGTAGGGTGGTTAGGGGATACTGTGATACCCTTTTTACCTGTTGTTGGAGAGGGATCCTGAGTTTTCAGGCCTTCTCTCCTTTGCTTTTTCATTTCAGTAGAAATGAGAGGGAACAATTCCTCTGGGATGCCCAGCATGGCTGCATGGGCATAAAACTCTACATCAGCCCAACCTGAGGCCTCTAGGTCATTACCTAAGAGACAGTCTACAGGTAAGCTAGGTGATACCACCACCTGCTTAGGGCCAGTAACTCCACCCCAACTAAACTGAATTATAGCTAAGGGAAGAAACTAAGTGGAGTTATGGACATCAATAATCTTATACTGTTGTCCAATGATGTGTTGATCAGGGTGCACTAGGTTTTCAGTCACCAAAGTGATACTGGCACCTGTGTCCCTGTAGGCCAAGGCCTCAACACCATTTATTGAAACTGTCTGCCTGTACTTATCAATTGTAAGGGGACAAGCAGCCAGTGTGGCGAGGTCCAATGCCACTAGGTGTGACAGAAACTGTCTTGGGACTGACTACCCCAGTTTCTACTATGGACGCATAAGTGAACCCAACTACACCCTTAACTTGACTGTTGCCAGCAGTCCCACCACTATACCACTACTGCTAGGGGCACTAGAGCTTGATGTATTAGTGGTGGTAGGCTCAGGGGGTTTACCTGGACAGGACTTATCCCCTGGCCTATGGCCTCTGTTTTTACACACAAAGCACCAAGGCTTTTTAAATTGTGTAGGTTGAGAAGAAGAGGAAGAATTTGTTTTATCCCCACCCCCTGAAGAGTGTTTAAGATTTGAAGTGGGATCTTTGGTTTTACCCCTATCCCCATGCTTATCTTGAGATTTTTCACCATCTTTCTTCTTGTTGTTCTCTTTGTCACCCCCTGTATGAACTTTTCTGTTCACCCTTGTTCTGACCCATTTGTCTGCCTTCTTTCCCAATTCTTGGGGAGAGGTCAGATCAGAGTCCACCAAGTACTGGTGCAACAAATCAGACTCACAATTATTAAGAATATGCTCTCTCAGGATCAAGTTATACAGGCTGTCATAATCAGTAACTTTACTGCCATGTAACCACCCCTCCAAGGCCTTCACTGAATGGTCAATGAAATCAACCCAGTCTTGTGAAGACTCCTTTTTGGTCTCTCTGAACTTTATCCTGTATTGTTCAGTGGTTAAGCCATAACCATCCAGGAGTGCATTCTTAAGAACTTTGTAATCATTAGCTTCATTTTCTTTCACAGTAAGGAGCCTATCCCTACCTTTTCCACTAAATGATAGCCATAGGATAGCAGCCCACTGCCTTTGAGGGACATCCTGTACAGCACAGGCCCTCTCAAGTGCAGCAAACCACTTGTTAATGTCATCCCCCTCCTTATAAGGGGGAACTATCTTGTGCAGATTCCTGCAATCATGCTCTTTTGCAGGATGACTATGGGGAATACTGCTGCTGCCACCATGGGTTTCTAAACCCAGTTTCTGTCTCTCCTTCTCTACTTCTAAGGTCTGTCTATCCAAATCCAGCTGTTGCTTCTTAAGCTTCAGTCTGGTTTGTTCCACTCTCAATCTATTGAGCTCCCTTTCTAACAATCTGTCATCAGGGTGGGTGGGAGGGACATGTCCTGAAACAGAAGTATGGTGAGAATGGACAGAAGGAGACCTATCCCTTACAGAAGGCACCCTAACAGCTTGGTTAACAGAAACATCACTTCTACTGTGGTGAGAATGAATGCTCTTGCTATGATGTGAGACAACACTATCTGTATGGTGTGACTCTACATCTGTACCAACTATGCTAGACTGTCTAGTAATGGGCAGGCTCTGATTTTTCTTTCCTAAATCTTTTCCTAGGGGTGTCCCTGGATCAGATTGGGAACCATTAGCTGCTTTTTCTACAGATGGGGCCTTAGTGGCTTTATCTTGTTCTCTAAGCATGTTAAGTAACAGTTCCAAGGAAGGATTCTTCCCTACACTCAAACCTCTCTCTATGCAGAGACTCCTTGCTCCTTTCCAGCTAAAGTGATCATATGCAAGTTTGGACAGATCAACATTTTGGCCTGTGCCAGACATTTTTAGAGAGAGTTAAAGTGATAGAAAAAGTGAAAAAAAGTTTGTCAGAGCTTTTAGAAAGACAGAGAAAAAACTTTTAAAACTTTTTAGAACTTTTTAGAAGTTTAGAAGTACTTTTCAGCACTTAGAAAAGAGTGAAAAGAGGAAATGCAAAACTTTTTAGCTATGTGTACACACACTAAACTTGTTTTGTATATTTTTCTCCTATGAAAAGTACAATGACAAGAGTGGTAAGTAGTCTCAAAGCACTTATCCCACCGCTGCACAACCAATGTAGGAGGCTGGACTGGCTTGTAGTGAGTACCAAGGGATACTTGCACCTTGCACCAGGCCCAGTTATCCCTTATTAGTGTAAAGGGTGTCTAGCAGCTTAGGCTGATAGATAATGGTAGCTTAGCAGAGCAGCTTAGGCTGAACTAGGAGACGTGTGAAGCTACTACAGTACCACTTAGTGTCATATGCACAATATCATAAGAAAACACAATACACAGTTATCCTAAAAATAAAGGTACTTTATTTTTATGACAATATGCCAAAGTATCTTAGAGTGTACCCTCAGTGAGAGGATAGGAAATATACACAAGATATATGTACACAATACCAAAAATATGCAGTATAGTCTTAGAAAACAGTGCAAACAATGTATAGTTACAATAGGATGCAATGGGGACACATAGGGATAGGGGCAACACAAACCATATACTCCAAAAGTGGAATGCGAACCACGAATGGACCCCAAACCTATGTGACCTTGTAGAGGGTCGCTGGGACTATTAGAAAATAGTGAGAGTTAGAAAAATAACCCTCCCCAAGACCCTGAAAAGTGAGTGCAAAGTGCACTAAAGTTCCCCCAAGGACAAAGAAGTCGTGATAGAGGAATAATGCAGGAAAGACACAAACCAACAATGCAACAACGATGGATTTCCAAACTAGGGTACCTGTGGAATAAGGGGACCAAGTCCAAAAGTCACAAGCAAGTCGGAGATGGGCAGATGCCCAGGAAATGCCAGCTGTGGGTGCAAAGAAGCTTCTACTGGACAGAAGAAGCTGAGGTTTCTGCAGGAACGAAAAGGGCTAGAGACTTCCCCTTTGGTGGACGGATTCCTTTCGCCGTGGAGAGTTGTGCAGAAGTGTTTTCCCACCGAAAGAACACCAACAAGCCTTCCTAGCTGCAAATCGTGCGGTTAGCGTTTTTGGATGCTGCTGTGACCCAGGAGGGACCAGGAGGACGCAAATTGGACCAGGAGGTAGAGGGGACGTCGAGCAAGACAAGGAGCCCTCTTAGCAGCAGGTAGCACCCGGAGAAGTGCCAGAAACAGGCACTACAAGGATGAGTGAAACAGTGCTCACCCAAAGTCGCACAAAGAAGTCCCACGTCGCCGGAGAACAACTTAGGAGGTCGTGCAATGCAGGTTAGAGTGCTGTGGACCCAGGATGGACTGTGCACAAAGGATTTCCGCCAGAAGTGCACGGAGGCCGGAGTAGCTGCAAAAGTCGCGGTTCCCAGCAATGCAGTCTAGCGAGGTGAGGCAAGGACTTACCTCCACCAAACTTGGACTGAAGAGTCACTGGACTGTGGGAGTCACTTGGACAGAGTTGCTGGATTCGAGGGACCTCGCTCGTCGTGCTGAGAGGAGACCCAAGGGACCGGTAATGCAGCTTTTTGGTGCCTGCGGTTGCAGGGGGAAGATTCCGTCGACCCACGGGAGATTTCTTCGGAGTTTCTAGTGCAGAGAGGAGGCATACTACCCCCACAGCATGCACCACTAGGAAAACAGTAGAGAAGGCGGCAGGATCAGCGTTACAGAGTTGCAGTAGTCGTCTTTGCTACTATGTTGCAGTTTTGCAGGCTTCCAGCGCGGTCAGCAGTCGATTCCTTGGCAGAAGGTGAAGAGAGAGATGCAGAGGAACTCGGATGAGCTCTTGCACTCGTTATCTAAAGTTTCCCCAGAGACAGAGACCCTAAATAGCCAGAAAAGAGGGTTTGGCTACCTAGGAGAGAGGATAGGCTAGCAACACCTGAAGGAGCCTATCAGAAGGAGTCTCTGACGTCACCTGGTGGCACTGGCCACTCAGAGCAGTCCAGTGTGCCAGCAGCACCTCTGTTTCCAAGATGGCAGAGGTCTGGAGCACACTGGAGGAGCTCTGGGCACCTCCCAGGGGAGGTACAGGTCAGGGGAGTGGTCACTCCCCTTTCCTTTGTCCAGTTTCGCGCCAGAGCAGGGCTAAGGGGTCCCTGAACCGGTGTAGACTGGCTTATGCAGAAATGGGCACCACAAGTGCCCATGAAAGCATTTCCAGAGGCTGGGGGAGGCTACTTCTCCCCTGCCTTCACACCATTTTCCAAAGGGAGAGGGTGTAACACCCTCTCTCAGAGGAAGTTCTTTGTTCTGCCATCCTGGGCCAGGCCTGGCTGGACCCCAGGAGGGCAGATGCCTGTCTGAGGGGTTGGCAGCAGCAGCAGCTGCAGCTGCAGTGAAACCCCAGGAAAGGCAGTTTGGCAGTACCAGGGTCTGTGCTACAGACCACTGGGATCATGGGATTGTGCCAACTATGCCAGGATGGCATAGAGGGGGCAATTCCATGATCATAGACATATTACATGGCCATATTCGGAGTTACCATTGTGAAGCTACATATAGGTAGTGACCTATATGTAGTGCACGCGTGTAATGGTGTCTCCAGCACTCACAAAGTCGGGGAATTTGCCCTGAACAACGTGGGGGCACCTTGGCTAGTGCCAGGGTGCCCACACACTAAGTAACTTTGCACCTAACCTTTACCAGGTAAAGGTTAGACATATAGGTGACTTATAAGTTACTTAAGTGCAGTGTAAAATGGCTGTGAAATAACGTGGACGTTATTTCACTCAGGCTGCAGTGGCAGGCCTGTGTAAGAATTGTCAGAGCTCCCTATGGGTGGCAAAAGAAATGCTGCATCCCATAGGGATCTCCTGGAACCCCAATACCCTGGGTACCTTAGTACCATATACTAGGGAATTATAAGGGTGTTCCAGTATGCCAAGGTAAATTGGTAAAATTGGTCACTAGCCTGTTAGTGACAATTTGTAAAGAGAGAGCATAACCACTGAGGTTCTGGTTAGCAGAACCTCAGTGAGACAGTTAGGCATCACACAGGGAACACATACATATAGGCCACAAACTTATGAGCACTGGGGTCCTGACTAGCAGGGTCCCAGTGACACATAACAAACATACTGAAACATAGGGTTTTCACTATGAGCACTGGGCCCTGGCTAGCAGGATCCCAGTGAGACAGTGAAACCACCCTTACATACACTCACAAACAGGCCAAAAGTGGGGGTAACAAGGCTAGAAAGAGGCTACTTTCTCACAATGACTCCTAGCCTTTCCCTAATGAAAAGTTCCCAGAATAACCCTACCCACTTTTGCAACAGTTAATGTGTATCCCACTGCAAACAATTCCACAGTGCCACTCTTTACGTAAATCCAACATGGCAGAAACATTCTGTCATGGTGCAGAGCTCTTGTGTCCACCTCAGAGGTATGGCCAGAGAAATGAGCAACCTCTCCTCAGTGGTCACTTAAATTTGTTCTGAGGGCAGCTCCTCTCCTGCTGGAATTGGTGCCTGGCTGACTAAGGGAATAAAGGATGGAGCAGGCCCAGGTATTAGCTACATCTGCATGTTGACAGAGTAGGCCTCTTTGAATTTAATTAAGATCCTGGGCACAGCCTAGATGGTCAGCCTGGTAAAGGAACAGAACACCTCACCACTCAAAAGGCCTTTGTCTGAGCTCTGGGAACAAGTTCACACCTCATCAAAGGGGCTGTTCAGCTCCTAGGTGAGAGTTGGAGGATCATCGAAATGGGCTTCTAAATGCTCTAGGCCGTTAAAATGTGTAATTTAAAAGTATTTTTGCAAAATATTTTGTACAAATCTTATATTACCAGTGAATTGGACTTGAAATAAATAATTTTAAAGTCAAAAATCAAACTTTGTAGGTGTTTCCTAAGGGTAGAGAACATTATTTAACTTTAATATTATATCTCAAATAACTAACCCTGCTACCGTGAAAATAGTTTTTGGGAGCTAGTCACTGTAAGAACATGTTTTACATTAAACCTTTACATGTTCTACTTTTAAATACTGTGCATCCTGCATTTTTAGTCATTAAGATCTACCTAGAGGTGACTCACTAATATTTAAAGGAGAGCTTAGGCCTGTCAAATGGAATAATTTTGGCAGGTCGAAATTGTGGTTTTAAATGTGCATACACAGGCTCCAGTAATAGGCTTGAAGTCATGTTTTGCTCTGTCACTTTAGTAGTGGTGCAATATGTGCTGCAGTCCATTAGTGTCATTTAACTTACAGGCCTTGGTTACACTTTGTACGATGTACTAGGCACTTTATAGGTAAGTTAAGTATGCCAATTATGAGTATAGCTAATTTTAACATGTTTTAGGAGTCCGAGCACTTGCACTGGGGCCTAGTTAGCAGAGTTCCAATGCACAGAGTAAAAAAAAAAACTAGCAGCATCCGTCCAGAGAAATGTGGGTGATGATGCAAAAAGAGGCATTTTCCTACATTCATGAACAACAAACATGAAACTATTCTTTGTTTCCCCGGGAAAAAAGCTATTCATTCTCACCATAGCATGAGAAATAAGGCCTTTTGTAATATATTTAGAAAAACAAATTAATCAGTAATTGTCTTTTGTATTTTTAATATGATTAGTCGTGTGTTCTTGTGACTCACTGTGGCTGCTGACATCCGCTAAGCCTTTGTTGACAGATCATTAACCTTGATAGATTCAGGACTGAAATTGAATTTCAGCTTCAATGGACGGAACCCAGTCTTCAACAAGGAAACTGAAAGTCCCTCTAATTGAGCATTAAAAAGTATCTTTATCAGTGTTGTTTGTGGCTCAAATTACTTTGACATTATCACAACAAAGATCTTCACAACACAAATTCCTAAATTGACACTGATCGTGGTTGGACGTTTGAAGCCTGCACTAGACTAGTTTCGAATCTAGCTTCATAACAAATGCACGGAGAAACTAAATGCATTTAAAAGTCAATGGGAAATGCACATTTCAAAAGGTCATATGACAGCACAATATCACTAGAGGAATGTAGAGGTAGCCATTAGAATATCTTGAAAATAATCTTTAAAATATATTAAATTAAAATGTTTAAATTCAGCTTCTTGTTGTAATAACTCAAAAGCACAAGCTATGCTTCATAAAACACAGACATCAGTGATCACAGAAGCAGTAGTAAATACATAGTTTACTTCTGATTTTAAGTCACCCGTCATTAGGTGTTACATCATCCCTGCTTGAATTTCAGCCAAAGGTAGAAGCTGGCATACTTCATCTAATGTTGCAATCACCTGGACTGCATTATGGTACATTGTTTTTTGTCCAGTTTCACTGTAGAGATAGACCAATCACACGCAAGTCATGGCTCTTTCCCAATAGGAACAGTCCATTCCAAAATGCTAGGCCAGTTCATCTACAGGCTGGAATACAAGCAATCCCATTGGGGCTCCTGCTTACTTGAGTGTCATTGTTGAAGTGCTGCTTGAGTCATGCACAATGAGGACAGGCCCCACATCCGGGCATAGCCTTCACATTTCGGGTGTCTACTGCAGCAAAGAACAAAGTGAAGGAAGGAGTGTTTCAAATAATCAAAGTCATTGGTGTTAGCTCTGGCCACATTCTGGCCACTATTTTTCACCCACTATGCCTTCCTAAACATAGAACGGCAGTATGCAAATCAATTTGGGCACTGCACAAATAGGAACGTCCTGCCCAAAATGCCAGTCAAGCACCCCTCCTAATGGGAACTAAAACAAACCTTTGACAGGTTTTGGTCAACTTGAGCCTTGTCAGTGAGGTGTAGCTTGAGTCTTCTGCCAGAGTGACCACAGGACCCAAGTATGGTCATACTCGACGCTCTTAGGGCATCTACTGGAACAAAAAAAAAAAATGATGGAAGGAATGCTTGAATTAATCTCAGCCACTAGTGTTCTCTGGGGCTCCATTCCAGTGCACTGTTTGGGACCAAGACTCCTAAAGATGGTCCCATACCAGTGGTCAAGCCACGAAAGATGTCAGCTAGTGGGTACTGAGAAAGCATGACTGTGGAAATCCCACAAATGCGAACAAACCAATTGTGGGCACACGGAGGGTGTGCTTATCAGGCAGTCATCTCTCAGGTAACATGATAATGTGGGTGGATCAAAGGTATCCCTTTTCTGGTCATCTGGTGGTGGTAGATATGTGTTTTTGGACTCCTTGGTTTGGCTTGGTTCTTCAATGCAGGCAAGGTCAGCCCAATCAGTAGAAAAGTAGGACACGAGCTTCAGCAGGTCATCAGGTTTTGTCTTCATCTTGACGAAATGGAAAGAATGGAGCTCTATGTTCAATATGAACCACAGCAGAGTTCACACAGCAGATATTGATGGAAGTGGTGATGTGGGGCTCTAGTTTAAAGGGTCAATCCTTAGCAGTTGGACAGGAGCCCACTTTAAATCTGTGCCTAGTCGTTATCAGAGTTTAAAAATCCAGCGAGGCTCTTTGGACAGAGTTTCACTTCTCAGAGATAATGCTAGATTAAGGACGCATTTCTTTTCCATGTAATACACTGTGGAGGCTGATGTTTGTGACACACCTGACTGGTGAATGTGCCTAGGCTCTCCTCTAGCATAAAATGTTCTATATAAAAGAAGAAAATGGTGGAAGAAGTGGGGGATGGGATCTCCATCTGGTTTCTCCATGGTCATTAACCATATCCCCTTCCTGTAAATCCCATTTATATAAACATTTGTCTGAATCATCTAAGGCTCACTGTAATGAAAGATGCATGGAAGGTGATCAATGGCAATCAGTCTTCGGTCTCTATGTCTTCTGAATGTTCATCATCATTATTGAAAAAAAGGAAATTCACAATAATTTAAAATAAATAAACGTGAAGGGATCCTGTTTTTTGATGGCTCAGGAATTAATTTAGATGCAGATGCCAGTAGGCATCACCCCTCATGAGTCTAATGCACTCCAAAGCTAAACAAATGCTGTCACTAGTCTGGACCATGGAGAAGAAATCGGGGAAAGTTCCCTCGAGAGACAACTGTGAGGGAAAACCACTTTACGGTTGTACGTATCCTAGGAAATACCAGGGGTTTGTATAACAAGCACACGGTTGCAGTTTGAGGGTGCCCCTTGGGATGAGGGGACCCTGAACACTGAATGGGAATCTTCGTACGAAGGGATAAAGCATGGGCATGCTGCAGCTGCCAGTGCCCATGGTTTCAAGTGGGCTACTGGGAGTCCTAAGATTCTTGTGTTTTTTTTTCACAGTTTTATAAAGCGCAACATCGACTGGAATGTTTTGGAACACTTTACATGAGCACCAGTTACATTACACAAAGTCAGATCAATTTTTGTTTTTTAGGCATGGGGAAAGATTAAGTGATTTGCCCAGAATCAGGATGTTGAGCCAGTGCGAGACCTGATCCTGGCTCCCCAGTTTCAGTCAGCAGCTGTGGCCATAACGCTACGTCCTGTCCTTGAGACCTTGGGGTGACCACTGACATTTTCCTAGGTGTTCTGTCTTTTTCCATTGTATTTACAGCAATTGTGGAAGTGCTAGATACCAGGGAGTACCCATAAGCATCTTTCTGCATTCTGCAGTTCATTCCGTATAGATCAACTGCAAAGAAATAAAAATGTAGCTGGCTGATGTCAAGTAAAAAAGACCTCTGAGATTACCTCATTCTGGCCTTCTGCACTGCGAGATCCCCAACACCCATATCTTGTAAGAAGAAATTGTGATTCGTTCTGGATAGCAAGCTCTACCTTGTGAGCATTCTGGCAAGGACTGCTTTCGCCGGGCCAAATTGCATTATTCAAACTGCACCATAATGGCTAATGTTGTCATGTTTTTTTGTGGTTTACAGCAATGTTACATATGTCAGCAGTTTCTAAACTAGAAACTTCTTTCTGTAGCTAATGCGGCAGTTAGAGTGGCTCATGGTGTTTAAAAATGTGATCATGTTTCCCAAGCACGATTAAACTTTAACCATAGTCTAGGCCAAAAGCTGTGTCTACTTCAGTCGCAACTTGCGCAATACAGAAGGTGTGGGGTAAAGTGCGAGGGAGGGCGAGGGATTAAACAAAAAATAATAAAATAATTTAAAAATACACTTACCTTCTCCGCCGCTCCATCTGCTCCTCCTGCTCTAGGCTGCAGGCACAGGCTCCCAGCGTGCCCTGCACCAATCCTGACGCTGCTCAGAGCAGTGTCAGGATTGGCTGGGAGTGTCCAGCCAGGGTGCTCCTAGGCAGACTGGGAGCCTGTGCATGCTCTCTCCAGCCCTGTGTGTTGCTGGGCTCGAGAGAGCGCTGTGCGCGTGTGTGTTTGGCCGCCCCTCAGTGCACGTTACCCCCGTGGCCCCACCCTTTTTTGCCCAAACTGATGATAAACAAAGTTAAAAGGTTTGCCGCTGCTGGTGGGGGAGGGGGATGACGCTACTCCGCCATTACGGTCTACTTAAAGAAGCCTTTTGTCATCATTTCAGCCTTCTATCAGACAAGGCCATCTTTACTGGAAGAAAATTCAGTCCCATCTACACTGTTGTCCTGGTTTCCTTCAGTTAAATAGTAGGTATAAGAAACAATATATGGCAACCTATAACTGATATTCTTCCGGTGGCAGCCCTCTTGAACCATCTGACTTGTAGGAAAACAATTAACATGTTGCTTTTTAAGCATGGACAATTGCCTGCTGATTAGCAGACCATCCCTTAGTACTGAGAAGCCTTTCTGTCCAGGTTGTTTATGCACGCCATTTAGGACTGCCAGAGATAGAAAACGCTACCCCTTTCTTGCTCCCCCTAGGAAAAAGAAAACTGTTTCAGTAAAGAAACAAGGCAAACCAAATCTGAGGGTGACCCTGCATCAAGGGGAAATTTCCAACAAGTGGCATGTACAGAATTGTCAATTGTGTATGCGAGTAAACAGCAGATCATCCAGTACAGTAGAATGAACAATGCATAATTTTATTCTTCATTCTGTAATGATTTCTACGCCAACGCACATCACAACACGCTGCTAAGAAGCAAAATTGCCATTTCTGTATCAGCCTTGAATTCTGATCATAATAGTATTGCTGCCATTGTTGGCCTCCATTCCTGAGCACTAATTCTACTACTCCTGCACTCAGAAACTCCCATCTCTGCACTAACTCTGTTCAAAGTACCACTGTGGAAGAGCAATATGCTACAGGTAAAAAATAAAAAGCCACAACATCCTGGAAAAAGTTAACACTCTTAAGGAATACAAGATTAAATAAAACGTGAAATATAAACTGGAACTAAATTGATGACCGAGATTACCTTAATACTTTATTCATTCGTTGTTCAGAAATCAATCAGTGTTTTAACAGTAGGATTAAGGACATGAATATAGGGCCGAGAGGGACTTCAGTGTCTGAGACACAGAGGGACCCGACCTATTTGAACCCTGTGAATATTACAAATAAAAGGGGTTCAAATGGTAAATCATAAGTTAAGAAAGGGCAACATCACCTCAGGGACATCTTAAGGATTGTTGGGAGCCCTGGGATAAATGGATTTTGGGGGCCTCTGTTCATAACCGGTTTGAATTTATGATCCAATTTCAGCTCTTTCATGTCCTCTTTGGTCAGGTCACTGACAGTGCACCGGGACACTCGTCCAAATTCTATTCAGTGATAGTGACTTGTGTTTTCAATATTGTAACACAGCAACAGCTCCCTACTACTGCACATAATCTCTCTGGCATTCTCACATTTCTCATATGTGAGGTCCTGGTTTGATCTAAAATATTTTTTTCTGTCTGTCGCATTAAACATAAATACAGCATTTCTCAGCAATACGTCTGTAAAAAAAACTCTCACACATCACACACATTAAAAATAAATGAAAGGTAAAACATATTTAAAATTATTGTTTAAGAATAATTAAAGGTCATCCATCCCGGCAAGACCTTCTGACGAACAGAGCTGGATCTATAAGGGACCCCTCCCAGAAAGGCTGGACGCCCTGGGTCAGAGCCCACTTTGCCCATACCTTAAAACGTCTCTGCATTAGCTCTGAATCCTAGCTCTTGCTCTAGCTTGCTAATCCTATATGCTGGCAGCTCATTTGGGTACAATGGCATCTTGCACAACTAGACCTTCTATTTAAATAGTGATACCCAACAGATCTATTCCTCTGCAGTCTTGGATACTAGAGCCTTCTTTTGACAAATAAAGTTTGACAATGTGCCAGAGATTGACAAGGAGAAGACGTTAGCCAGCTTGAGCACCACAGTTGTGATTTATATTGTTTGCATGCTTTCTCCTCCCATCTCATTGAAAACAACTCGTCTAAGGGAAGACTTAGAAAAGGATTTGAAGGACTTGGGTAAATGAGTTGATGAAAGTAGCAGTTGATAGGGCAGAGTTCTTGATAAGGGCAAAGGTTGGGAGTGTTTCTTCCCTCTCCTATCTTAGAACCAGAAAAGAAAAAATAGAGGACACTGGTGACGCGGGAAGAGTACCACATCACTGAGACAGTATTTGAGCAAGTTGTCGCAGCTGTGGTCATTTGAGGACAAAGCCCTTGTGGAAGCTTAAGTGGCCCTTTCAGAATTTATCTATGAATTTCAAGGCTTCAGCAGTCATTTAAGGTTTTACCACCCAGTTGTGAATGAAACGACATAGTAGGAGTTTGCAGTGGGAATTTCAAGTTTTACCTGTGCATGAAGTGGATGCAGTGGCAACTGAGGGGTAAGATTGCCCATGGGGAGATTGCAGGAGTATTGTTTAATTCTCTGAAGGGTGTAATGAGCATGCTAGGCTAAGCTGAAGCTTTTGAAGATATACTTGCCATTAGGAGGCACAATGAGCAAGTGTGTCAAGTGTGACTTTTCCTAAGCACACAAGGCTATTATCTCTGCATGTGATACTTATATTTTGATTTATTGGGATTAAATCCCGGGCATTTGAGGCTATACAAAGTCATTTGAAGCCATGCTTGAGCATTTGAATCCTTGACTAAACATTTGAAGGTGTAACTTGACATTTGAAGTTGTGTCTGAGCTAACGATAGTTCTCTCTGGACATAACAAACTGTAATTGACCATGGGAGGTTGTATTTGGGGTTATAATGCCTTTATGTGGCCTGCGATTGATGTGTTTGGGTATTTAGTGGCTGTTCCCCTGGAGTACCATGGCAGAAGGCTATTTAAGATATTGATGGTAACCTACCTTCTTTAGGATTTCCTTTTATGCTTTTGTAATCAACCTGGCACTTGTGATAGGCTTTTCTGTTTCACAAATGGTGCTTCTTGTTTTGCCATCACTGTCAATGATCATGTGAATTCACTGCTGGTGTCATAACTGGAGGGGATCAAGGTGGGGTGATGCACTTCATCTGAGATCAAGGGTCATGTGGTGTCACTACCACTATCCCTTGCATTTTGGAGAATCGACGTCTATTAAGTTGCTTTTTATCAAACCCATAACTAAATGCAATACAATACATTAAAGTGAAAAGGCTCTATAACCAAAGCACGGATCATAAGGAATGGTGTGTAGTGCCTACGAGTCCACCTGAGAATTACATAAGTAACAATGAAGTTTGTTAACAAATACAGTGACTACAGCCATACAGTAATCATGGTCAATGGGATGCCAAAACAGTACTTCAATTTAAGAAAGATGAATGGTTCCAAAAGGTAACCACACAATGCAAGAACTCAGGTCAAGAAGATTCAATAACAGGTAATCAGGTACCTAAAATGCAGGTAACAGAAGAGGTGGGATTTACACAAGTTGTTTGAGATAAACCAGATCCACACAAGGAAGTTAAGAATCACAGAGTGTGGCTCTTGGATCAGAACTTGAATAAATCCATAAAAAAGGTTCATTGCGTTTTGCTTTCCTTGTGCCTGAGGGCAGTGCTTTATTTCTAAAAAATAAATAAAAAAAAAGGTCTGATTCCACCTCATCCCTCTTTTTCTACCTACATTTCGTGTCCATTTAACTCACTCTTGCAGGTTCTTTTCGATCTTTGCTTCCCCACTATCAATGTTTTCTTTTTTCTCCTTCTTTAAGCATTTCTTTCACTTGCTCTGGATCAAAGTCTGATGGTGTATGATCTTCGAGACTAAAGACAGGTGAATCCACACAAGCTAATCTGAAGTATTGCCCACTACTCTATTAGGGGGCAATCGTGCACCATTGTGGAGAAACTGGAAAGCAAGCGGACTGGAGAAATTGGGTTGTTAGTTGTGAAGGATGTGAATCCTTCACAAGTAATAGAGTCACAATACTCTTTTTACTGGAAACTAATTACCCCATTGTAGAACTTGGCTCTTTCAAGGTAGCGAAGCTGAGCATTTCATGGCCTACTCCGGGAGGTGGTGTGAAATAGCAATCCTAATTTGCTGGCACACAACAGCAATACTCAATACATTATTGTCCATCCTGTGCTTTTTCTTTTATGGAGGAAAACTACTTTTATTTCACACACTATTAAATACCATACATGAATTTAGAGATATGTACATTCGGTAGATAGAAGTAGCTGTGAAGACATCCTTATATCACATTACACTCCTTGTGGGTCCTGAACCCTGTAATCACTATACCCCCCCCACCCCTCCCACCTATACCACATTCTGTATCACAATATAGGCAACTGTTATAAGGCAGACCTTCTAGTCTTGTCAGTGTCACCACATTGATAAAACAGCTATAAGTTATGCTTTACCAGTGTATTCATATTAAAACCAACAACTACAATAACCATTTTCAAGTTTATTCTTTATAAGTACAAGCATTGTGGTGTCCATCAGACTTAACTTCAATAAAGCATTTTTAAATGGGAAACATGGTTAGGAGAATGTTCTCACTTTCTACTTGGAGCATTATGTACCCAGAGGACCAACTACAAAAGACCCCACACTCCAGAACCCAAGAACAAAAGCTCCAGCTCTGGGAGTGCTTAAAGTAACGGGAGCTGGAGTCAAAGTCCCCAAGTCATGTGGGGGAGATACGTTTTAAGGGCCACGCACCCATGGCCAATCCTAGGATGCCACATCATCTATCTACCCCTATCCCAACCTCCTGCATAGCATTCTGGGACAATCCAAAATGGTGAATTCAAGTTGTATCTGGTAAGGGCTCTCATGAGAGCCTCGTCTCTGCCCCTACCTCACACAATTGCCTGATCCCTCCCGACCAAAACTTCAAAGGTGAGCCTCTCCTGTGTTGGCTCCAGAGGTCATGGCTCCCTCCTTTGTTCCAGTGTGACAAGCTAATTATGAGATTCAGATTTCCTCCCAGTCAATAGTGCTATATCATGTTGGGGAGGGCCGCCCTGACTTTTCTTTAACTGTCATAGTGACCTCCTCATCCCATTAGCGTAAACCAGTGATGACAACATGCCATCCTGCTACCAAGAGTAAGAATTACTGTAGCCCCAGTCCAAAGCAGCCATAGCCTGCATTGAGGACCCCTCTGCCACCTGAATGAATGAACAAGAACTTATAAAGTACAACAGATGCTCCAAAGAGTGTCCTGATGCTGAGACTGGAGGTCAAGGAATTAAACTTAAGCAAAAAGCTAATAATCAACATTTTCTTAAATACCAATTCAGACTCTTCAAGACAACGCTCAAGAGGCAGTTTGTTCGAGGCAACGGGTGCCAGAAAAGAGAAAGAGCGATCTCCTTTCCTTGGCACTACCACCAAGGCCAAATGAGAGGAGCCAAACTCCCTCATAGGAGAGCAGAAATATACTCTGGCTTTGAGATATTGAGGGCCAACATAATATAAGGCTCTATGGGTCAGGACGTGTGCCTTAAACAAAATCCATTCCTTGTTAGGAAGCCACTGTAGGGAATGTCAATAAGATGAAAACTGCAGTATGGAAAGGGAGTTTAAGAAGAAGCCACGCAGCTGTGTTTTGTACTACCTGAAACCTTTTAATCAGGTAATCTGGCAGGTCTAGTTAGAGAGCATTGGCATAATCCACCAGGAGGCTTCTCACTCCTCTGCCCGCTGTCCAGCTCCCAGCCTGCACAAATAAGGAAGGATGTAATACTCGTTAGTGCAAGTGTCTGGAAGTGGTAGGGATGTATGCATAGCCAATTTACAGTTTTAGTACATGATGAAAAATATGTCTCATCCAAAAAAATGAATACGTGTTTCCTCTGAACACTTGGCCAAATTAAGCACTGGCATCCTAGCCTGTTGAGATTATGCTGTAAAGTTTTGGGGGAATACACTTTTTTAAGATGAAATCTTAAGCTCCTAGGTGCATGGAAAACATTAATAAATGAATTATAGCATAACCATGGACGTCAAGTCACCAAAATGCCAGGGGTAGCAGAAGTGACATCATACCATTTGTCCTCCACTTTCACTCACACACACATACTTGCACATACACACAAATTCACACTTACAGAACCTCTCTCTCACATAAACATACTCTCACCCACACACACGCGCATAGCAAACATTTAAAAGCATTTTTTATTTACCTCAGCTGCCATGGAATGGCATATTCCTGATCATTGTACTCATTTTTTATTACACTACAAGTGAATAATATGTTATTATTCACTATTTCTGTAATAAGCAAGCTTTGGAAATCAATAGGTTTCGCCTATGCAAAATATATTGACTTTGTCAATGATTTTTTTTTTTTTTAAAGATATGTTGCACAGCGTGAGTAGGGCAGGCTGTGAGATGAAATGCACTCCCACTTTTAAGCAAGTAAGCAGTGAGGGGGGTTAACACGGAATCAAGTTTCCTTCCTCGATTGTTGAATGCATTTTAACCCTGGTAGTAGAATAATTGTTTCCACAAGTACCTAATATTGTGCATGTAAGGCATCCATACACTGGCACTCACCTATCCGTACAGCAAAATACGCCAGTTTTCTTTCACTGTGCACCTGCAGTTAAAACCCAGATCTACTTGCTTTGTGAATACTTTCTTAAAAGTAAATATATATGATAGAAAGCAGCAAAAGCAACAAACTGACAATCTGGTAGCATCCCGTATCTATGGAATAGTTGCCACTTGTCTCTTCATTTCTGAGGTCTGATGTTATTGTCTTTCTCCTCCAAGCTACCCAGCAAAATTTTCAAGCTATCCCAAAAATATAGACAGTATCGCATTTGCAAAAATACCTGAGTTTTAATGTTAATGCTTTCCCATTCCCCCTAAATCTGTACAGCATGACAAATTGATGAAGCGTATTTGCAAACTTGGTAGTTCCCAATCTGAACTTTATTGTGAACACTGAAGGCTATAATGGAATGCACGCAAGTTCGGTAAGAAAACAGTGTTGAAATCTGCAGACGCAGCGGTGTCTCCCTCCCGACAGCAGCAGCAGCTGCCAAACATTGACAATGAAACGATAATAAACTGTGTTTATCATCGTTTTATTGTAAACGGGTGTGGCCACGGGCTGTAATGAGAACTGAGGGGGAGTGCACAGTACTACCCCCTCAGTGCGCATGTATGTTTGCCCGACTATCTTGGGCCGGCCAAACACACATAAGCACTAGGCTCTCTCCACCTCGACTCTTCCTTGCCGGGTTGGAGACAACTGGCAGAGGCTCCCTCTCTGCCTTGGAGCACCTCAGCTGGGTGCTCTGACCAATCCGAACGCTGCTGTCATGATGTTCAGATTGGCCGCAGGAAAGGCTGGGAGCCTGTGTCTCTACAGCTGCTTCATAGGCAAGAGGAGCGGTGTGGGGGTAGTGGCTACGGCGATTCAGGTAAGTGTTTTTAGTTGTTTTTTTAAATTTATCCCCCTCCCCGCCACTGGCCACCCGCAACACGCTGCAAGACACTCTTGAAAATCTGCTGCTTCTGCCTGTTCAACACTGGAAGAATTTATTTTCCTAATAACTGCCGAAGAAGAGATGATGAGCAAAGTAAATGGGACACCAGTCATAAAGCATGTTGGTTAAGAATACTCAAACAAGCATGTGTGTCCCGTAGCATCTCAGCGTGAAGAGCTTTATGCCTCATCAAACCCAGTATGTAAGCACTATAAAAAAATGCAATTACACTACATACCTTCTGACCCCCTCTCTGCACATACCCGGAGTCTAAAAGGTTTGCTATTTTAAATTATATTTTGAACTACATCACAGGACAATCACAACACAAACAGCATTATACAAGGGAACAAAAGGTATTTTTACTGAGCAGCATGGAAACACCTGGTCAGCTGCTGCTGCCCTCACAAAAACATGAAACTTTTCTCAGCCACGCAAATGATGAGTGCATGCATGATGAGCATGCATGGGGACTGGTATGATCGAAGACGCGGATGGACGGGCTCTGTTCCAAGTAACTATGCGGAAGGAATGCAAGGGAGGAGGGGAGACCGTCCGAAAACATGTACACTCTTATGGATTGTGAAAACATAAAAATAAGTACCTCATGAAGCACGTGGCCAGTGGAAAGTCACTGGCTGCGGGTCAATGGTGTCAGCCCGAAACTAAGGTTGGTCCAGGCTTCAAGAAACAGCCAGAAAGGAGAAAGTGAACCTAGATGACATGACCCTGAGGCTGCTGACCTATGAGAAGTCAGAAAACGAGTGACCTGGAAGCATACAAGTGGTAATTAGTGGGTGGGCTGTAAGTCAGTTTTAAGACTTTTTTTAATTAGAAGAGATTTCGCAAGAGCTGTGCAGGCAAAACCTAAAAATTCACAAAAAACAAAGAGAGTGGATCCCCAACTCACATCCATAAGGACGAGCTGCCACTCTGTTCATGGCACTGAATTTGCCACCTCTGAGGCCAGGGGTCCCAAAGGCAGTGGCAGGGGTAACAATGGGCACACCATTCATCACAGCTGCAGCCTCTGGAGACCCCTAAATGACGACCATGTGCATAGCACTTTGCAGATTTGTCACAGTTTAATACAACGCTATTCCTGTTAAGCATGTTCAGATGACATTTGCTATATGAAGCTGATGATCATCACAATTATAACCTCTTAAAAAATACAGGCCCCACTTTTGCTAGAGCATTGCATGTGGATCCCATTAATAAGCAGTCCTAAATTGTGTAATACCGAAATGCCCCTCCCCCAACTCATACACAAACTGCAGAAATGGGCAGGGATTCCAAAAAATGACAGGCATTGCAAAGGTGACATCTCGCACCCTTTGGTCCTGAAACAAAAGGATTGACCTTTACCCTGTTAGCAGTCTGTGAACTGCCACTTGGGGGTTATTAGGGCAAAAAGTAGAAACTACAGAAAACAAGCATGATTTTATGATACCTGCTGCTTTCCCATCTTCTTGCAGGCTTCAGGAACCCTGAGAAAAGGGCAAGGAAGAGCTGAGCAAGGCAGTGGTGGCTGCCACTGAACTGGGGTTGTGGGGACAGGGATGAAAAAAAAGAACACTTACCTGCTCCGTTGGGAGACAGGTTCATCTCTACTCCGTCCTTGTCCTGAGTATCCTCATCCTCTTCCGGGCAGCACACAGGCTCCCACTCTCCCCTAAGCCAATCATGACGCTGCTGTCACCAGCATGACAGCAGAGTTGTGATTGGTGTGAGCGGCCTGGTTAGGCGCTCACACATGGAGTGGGACCCTGCGCACGTTCTCCCCTCGGGTTTGTAATACAGCCGGGTGGGAAAATGCTAAGTGTGCATGTCTGTTTTTCCAGCCCAACACGGCAGGCCAAACAGGCATGCGCACTTATGGTGAACATAACACTCCTCTTCCAGCCCCGCCATGCCCTAACCTGGCTCCAGATGAAAAATAAAAGGATAATAACATTGTGTTAATATCATTTTATTTTTCCTTTTCCTGAAAGCAGTGGGGCGATGCTCCTCCACCTTAGCAGAGGAGCAGCCACTGGAAGGGGCACCAGCCACGTGTAGCAGCTGCTACCTCTGATGCCCTTAATTGACGCCAATGGCGGCAACCCTGCATTCCAAATCCATCTACCTCGAGGAGTACACTTTATTCAGAGACTATGTTAGTACCATTCCTCTCTTTGCAGCATCCAGCCATAGCTTATCTTGAAAAGATAGTCAAGTGAATTTCTCAGCTCCTACTGCGCCACCCGCAGCGCCCAGATACCCAGGTCAAAGAGGATTACTTTAGAAGCCATCTCAGAGTCATCCGATGATCATTGAACTACCTTAGAAGTAATTTCCTCATCATCAGACATCATCAAGCTCTTGAAGTCATCAGCAAAGCTTAGAAACCAGAGACTGATGATCTGAAGATGACTTGGAAATGAGTATTTGATGACTTCACAAAATGGGATTGTTCCTGATGATTTGAGGATGAGTATCTGATTACGTCAGAAGAGGGGAATGTTCTTGATGACCTGAGGATGATTTGAAAATGATTTGTTGATTACTTCAAGAGAGATAACATTTTGTATTCATTCAAACCTTTTTCAAACAGGTAAAGAAAAAAATGTTGATGACTTTACAGGCATATCAACCATTTAGGTTAAGCTTATCTTAAAGTAGAACGTGTGCTGAATGTTTTCAGAAATGCTCACAAAGTAATTTACTATGGGAGTTGTTTTGTATTGTATGCAAAAAGAAAAAAGTAATGTTAAAATCTCTGTAAACTTGCAGGTCCCATGTCCAATCCTATGAAATAGCTTACTGGGGAGAAGGGAATTAAGTTTCTTCAGGGGTCCTTCTGTAACATATAAACTACAAATTCCTCCAAGCAAGGCAGCTCAATGTGCTTATTGTCTGCTGCATCCACTTCTATGTATCCTTCATTCTTTGGTTCCAACCACAGAAACATTACCTGCTGCAGAGATCAATTTGTACGTTACAGGTGCATCTCCGTCTAGTTACAATATGTCCATGAGTTCATTATGTGATAAAGATATCTGTTTTTAATCTGTGGACTACATATTTATGTAAGAGCAGCATAGTTGGACCTGCTGCAGAAAACTGTTGATAATCTGCAGGTGTCTTTCTTTTACTAAAATGATACATGTACACTAGTACAGAAATTGCTGTGTAAACTCCAGCTAATGTTGTAGCCTTAATAAAATAGTTCAGTTCATCAATGCTCAACCTGAAGAGAGGTAATGAGATGCTAGTCTCACTCAGTCCCATTAAAAAGGCCAGTGACTGAGGGTAAGATGCAGTGATTTCCAACCTTCTCAGGTTGTCTGCTGTCTGACACAGAGGCATCTGTATCGCTAACGCTTTACTTCCAGAGAAGCAGAGTATATTTAGGTCTGTTTTGCCAGGGAATAAAAGAGTGGCATGACTTTTGGATCATTTCTGAAATGGCACATGCATGGCTCTGCTCGTTAATGGACTCTGAGAGCAAAGCCACACCACTGTCTTTGCTGTCATATTAATTTGTTAGCTCGCCTGTCTCTGCTTTTATTCTAGGCCAGGCCACTGCTGCGTAGTTTCACATTAGGTGCCTTCTAATCACAAAAAAGGACTTAACACTCTTTTCTCTTGGAAATGCCCATTTCAGCACATGTAGACTGTGCATTGAAGTTGGGAAGGCAGCTGTTTTTTTTATTTAAAACATTGTGACTTTAAAGAGACAGAAACAGTCGGTGGGGACCAGGTGGTCAATGTGCTTTGTTTTAAGGTGTTGTCACTGCTCTGCAGCTAATAAGCGTTCAATGGGAGGTGTGAAAGCATGATGCCCGAAGGCGATGGAGGTGCATTTTCTAAATGGCCAGCTATACCTTAAGCATCAGCCTTGTTGCTTGGACTTGTGACTTTTCTTAAGACAGGCAGCAATTAGTAAACACCATTTCTCGTTCTTCTCCAACTCTCCTACATGCCGACCCCACCTCCAAACAAGTCTCCCTAAATGTTTGGAAAGGTCCCTCTCTTTCCTTCTTGGTTTTGTTTGGGGCTCCACTCACTGTTACGATAGAAAGATATATTGTGCTTTGCCCAGAAGCACGCTGTTAGGACAATTGGGAAAGCCATGACTGCAGCACAAACTTCCTGGAACTAAATGGGTTGACTTGGACAGCAAATCCCTGCTCTAAAATTTAGTGACGGCACATATAAAAGTAAATTTAATAAATACATATGCAGTTATATCACATAGGGGGTTATTCCAACTTTGGAGGAAGTGGTAATCCCTCCCAAAAGTGACGGTAAAGTGACGGATATACCACCAGCCGTATTACGAGTCCATTATATCCTATGGAACTCGTAATACGGCTGGTGGTAAATCCGTCACATTTGGGACGGATTTCCACCTCCTCCAAAATTGGAATAACCCCCATAGTCTTTTAACATATAATTACATCTCTCTTAATGTATTTTTTGCTGTTTTATACAGGCAGCACGAACTTGACCTGAAGGTATTTCGGACGCCAGTTATATTATACAAGGGCACATTCATGTTTTTTTAGGGTCAAGGAGTTAAAGTGATTTGCAAAGAATCACAGGATGTGTAGCTGACACCGAGTCTCGAACCTGCTTCCCTAGTTATAAAGAGGGTAGCTCTGGCATTAGCATTCAGGATGAGCTCTGATTTTTTGCAACTATACCGACAGCTCCACTAGGAAACTGTATTATAATATTCGACAATGAGGACAGAGTAGTTTTCAAGCTAAGAGCCAAAGCGAATGGCAAGCTGCAGATGAAGCACTGCAGAGAGGGATGAATGTGTGTGCAGAAGTAGGGAAGAACGGAAATGTAGTTGGATGGATGGAGGGTAGATGCACTGATGGGTGGACAGTCTGATAAGTAAGTGGACGGCTGGGGTGATGAGATGGTAATTAGGTGTGTAAATGAATGATTGGGTGGAAAGCGAGTGAATATGAATAACTCATTTCTGTGATCGGAATCGCTTCAGTTTGCCCGGTAGGGTAGTGGTGCCGTCACCCAGAGGGTTGTCCGTTGTTTTCTCACGTTTATAGAACCATGTCCATTAAAGGTGTCGGTATGCGTGTATTGTTCAAAAAGCGATGAACACAGATGGCGGTGGTATGAAATCCATTAGCGCACAGTGTCTAGAATGTCTCAACTTGCTGCTTAAGATCGTCCAATAAAATAAAGTACTGTCACCAAGGAATTTGTAGTTTTCCTCAGCCAATGTGTCCAAGCAGCCTCCTGATTTTTAAACATCACATATTGATGCTACGGTGTTATGTTTCTATATTGCTACCTTATATCACTTAAGTAGATATAAAAAAAAAGTCAGCAATATGACGTAGTGGAAACCATTTATAACTAACTAATATGGAATTTCCACTGTTAAAAAAAAAAAAGCAATTTGTCCAAGACCACTTGCAGACAAGTAGACAAACCGTATTTGGAATTCAGGTCACTTAGAAATACTGCCTCGCTGTACAGCGCAGTCAGTGCTTAATTTGTGTTTGTTGATTCCGGTGCGGAGCACCGACATTTATTTTTGAAGGTCGGCAATTATTTTTCTACCTCAAGCATAAAGACATATGGAAAGACGCAGGAAAAGAAAAACGAAAAAGCATCACAAAGGAAGAAAGGAGAAAGCAGCAAGAGTGAGCTGAAGGAGCAGGGAGAGGCAGTGAATGGATTAAAGCTCTGGATGGCTTCAGGAGTCTGCTGGCTCAGTATTCCGTGCTCGCACCTTTAACTGCAACGGCCGCTTGTTTCAGAGGAGCGTTTAGGGTACCGGCACTATATCATTTACAGATTAAGCACTGAGTGCAGTATGCAAATGTCCTACTCTCTGTGAATCAACAGGTAGCCCCTCCTATCCTGGGTATTCAGTCAGCTCACAGCCAAAAAACGGGTGTGATGGGAGTTCTTGTGAAACCATTTGATTAAGTTTTAATTTTTATATAGTGCAAACTCTACCGAATGTATGGGAGCTATCTACATGAGCACCAGTCACTTTATCCACTGACATTCATTTTCGGTAGGCACTTGGGGAAGATTAAGTGATTTGCCCAGAATCACAGGATTCTAAGCAGACGCCGAGACTCAAGTCTGTCTCTCCAGCTCCAAGCGCATAGCTCTGGCAGTGAGTCACATTTTATTGCCCTTCAGACGCAGCTGTGCATAAAAACACAAAAAAAGTTTGCATTCCTATGAAGGTGATTTCCTCTTCTTTCCAGGCACCAAGCGTACAATATTTTAATGATAGGCACATTCTTGTGATTGTTTTTTTTTTTCTTGTTAATCTCGTGTTTCCAATAAAGATTGTTGAAAAGAAATGGGCAAGTGCTTTCCTGCAACCACCCTTTGTTGACCTGTGTCCGCCCCAGACCACTTGGCCAATCAGCAATGGGATGTTTTGTCCAAACCAGCCATCAGGTTCTTCGCGCTAAACTTGTGCAGCTCTTTGTCCCCATGTTGAACACTTGCATCGGAGGGAAAATGCCGAACAATTAGAGCGGCGCATACATGGAGCTAAAACAGATGGGATCGGATCAGGAGTTCTATTTACCTCTTTCGAAATAAAGCCGAAGGAAGGTGCAGGGTGTTAAACCGAGTGCAGCGTTGTGGCAGGAGGGAAAGGTGTATAGATAGCAGGGAAATGAACACGGTGAGTGAGGCAGGGAGCCTCTCCCTAAGCGAGAGCTTGACCATTTTCGTTTTTTTAAATAGGAATGGATGGGAACGCCTTTTACTCCTAATCCTTTCAGCATAACTTCTTTTTCTCCTATCAATACATTTTGTTCTTTGGTTTCACACCATATCCCTCTCCATCAGGTTTCTGTTCGTTTTCTCCACCTTTTGTTCCTCGTGCATTTTCTCTCTGTAGATTCACTTCTCTGCTGTCTGTACTAATGTGTTTTAAAACTACACATCTCTCCAACATTCCCATCGATACATCCGCTGTCTTTTTTTTTTTTTTTTCCAATTTTTGTATAGCAAGAACTCAACCCCAAGGTATTGAAGCACTTTTCATGAGCACCACTTAAGTTACACATATGGATATATTGATATGCACACGCTTTTCCTCCGTGTATGCTGGTCTCCAACCTCCATGGAGGCAATCCACTCACCACATGCACTCTCAACCCTCCACAGTCATTCACCACTGTATATTTATAACCTGTATACTCTTTCTGCACTCAGCCCTCCATTGAATTCCCCCCACCCAATCCATGTTTACTCGACATGTCCCGCTCTCCAAAATACACATTCTCTTTCTATATATTCTTCCAGTCTGTCACTCTACCTCAGGCATGTGATCTACAATCTCCTTGTCCTCTTTACCCTCTATTTATATTCTTCACCCTTTCCTCTCTTTCTTAATACATTTTCTCACACCCCTGCATGGGCACTTTCCATTCTCAGCATTTTCCCTCCACCTCTGCTGTCCACCCTGTGTATTGCTTCCAACATTTCATATGCACTCTCCCCCTCCATGTGTGGCCAACCGCCCTCAAATACGCTCTCCATCCACCACATGCTCTCTACTCTGTACGCCAACTCTCCACATGATCCACACCTACTCTATTTTTGTTCTCAACACCACTTCCTTACATCTGCTACCCCGACTACATCCATTCTTCACCATGTACATAGGCATTCAGTGGTCCACAACCACTGGATATCAGACTTTACAGCACATGTGTTTATAAGGCGTACCTGTACCACACATGTAATACAACTCATTGGCCTTTACAACACATTGTTTTAATTTGATGTACTGTTGCAACAAATATTTGGTTGTGAAGGCTGATATATATGTATGTGTGTGTATATATATATATATATATATATATATATATATATATATATATATATACAATCTTATATACATGTCCAGTTACACTCATAAATATTTATACATATGTGTGTGTGTGTGTATATATATCGCTATATCTTTATTTTGTTTGTTTGGGGGAAGACCTCTCAAACCTGCCTTAAATTTTTATTTGTTACATTTTTACTTATATTTATTCACACCTTTTATACACATATACATTTATTCTTTAACCCTACCTTTACCCACCTCTAACACCTAAAAAAATACCTTACTTCCATTTCCCTCTACGGAACCCTGAAACATCATACCTTTCTTTGCTTCAGGGGTTTTCAGACCTGGGGGCTGGCACCCTAGGGGGGCCTCAAATGTTCCCAGGTCGGGCACCATGCTCTGGCCAAAGCAAGAATTATGCTGATAACAGGGCTTCGTTTTAAGCTGAAAACATGAGCAGCAGTAAACCGCTCTGTAATTGCCATTACTAACCTGTTTTATCTTTTATATCCAGCTGGGAGTATGTGTCACTAGGGAAGAGACTCCAAATACGCTTCAAAACCCCCACCTCTAGTAATTACACTGTGGATGCTCTTACACATTAGTAAGTCCTGTCTGACCAGAATAGTATGTTTGGCATCATGGATTTGATTGCATTTTTAAAACAGTAACAGATCTTAACCCAATTTAATAGAATAATTGTGAAAAATTCAGAAAGGGGCCCCATTAATGTTTTTCCACGGGGGAGGTATCTATGGCACGTGGCGGCAGCGTTAAGGGTCTGGCATTAAAATCTTTGAAGACCATTGCTTTACCTCTACCTACAATTGAATCCTAAAAAAAGCCCTTACTTACTTTACCTCCACCCAATGACAAACCGCGTAACCGATACTCAACCTTGAACCTTGAGAAACCCTTATTTTCTGTACCTCTATCTACCCTTGAACCATAAAAACTCCTAACCTCTACTCTCCCCTGGACTCTAAAATCTCCTTACTCCCCGTTAAGTCTGCCCTCCCTTTGAATTCTTATTAGCCTTTTACCTCTATTTGTCCCTGAGCCATGAAAACGTCTTACCTTGTTTTATTTCTGCCTACCCCTGAACCCAAAACATCCCTTACCTTCCTTTACCTCTACTGGTACCCACCTCTGAGCCCTAAAAATCCCTTACATCCCTTTACCTCTCCTGGCCCCTAAAACCTAAAAATCCTTTACCCCCTCTACCCACCCATGAACCCTGACAAACCCTTACATTTCTTTACCTTTGCCCACCTCTGATCCCTAAAAACCTCTTACCTCCCTTTACCTCTACCCACTACTCAACCCTAAAATCCCTTACTCCCTTTACCCCAACAAATCCCTGAACCATTGTAACCCATTATATTTCTTTACCTCTACCCGACCTTAACCTGTCTCCCCTCAACCTTAAAAAACTCTTTGCCTCCTTTACCTTCCTCTGATCTTTTATTACCCCATCCCTTAACCCTTAAGCGCTCCCTTTTGGGGTGGTCTCTTTGAGACCCTTTGTTTTCTATCAGTGGGCTTAGATATTGCCCCTTACCTTTAGTTGGCTTCACTGTCACTGTCATTTGCTCACTTCTTATTGGTCAGCTGCTGAATGCTTCCTTCGTCTTTGTGTGTTCATCCCTCCCCTTCAGCATTGACACATGAATTGTCATTGCACTGCTCATTTATGTAGGCTGTCATTTTATCACTCTACCAGTCCTGGCCATGTCATCCCATGTTCTTAACTTTCAGCCATGCTGTTGTATTGCATGAATAAAACATATAAAAAGCCAATACCTTGTGTAGGCAAGACCTATTCAAGTTGATAATGCTTGTTTTTAAGTCACATAAAAATTATTTCACAAATAAAAATAGTTACCTGAGTTGTAAAATGCCTAAAAAGGTTCCTTGTTATACTTACCTGCCTTGTAAAGAATTGCGTTGTCATGTCCATCCTGATAAACACCTTGTTGTAAATGTTAAATGCCACATCCAACATCTGTGCTCTGCATCCATTTTCCATAGCGGCACTCAAACCCCTCACCACACTGTACGTGTATTCTCTGCCCTGTTCATCGTCTTTTCCGTGTCTCCTCTCCACCATCTACATGCACTGTCCACCCAAGCTCTCCACCCTGTACATCTCCTCTCCACCCTCCATTTGTGATCCCTACGTGTACTCTCCATTCTCCAGATTCTCTCATCCTCCATGTGCCTATCCTTGTGCAGGGGAGTAGCTATCAGTAGTGCAGCAGACACAGTGTCACTGCATTCCAGAGAGGAATATCAAGGGTCCAATGCACCCTGATTATGGATGTTTTTCACTACCTTAACAGGGGCTAGGATGCCAGTTTTCTGTTTTTACTTTAGGACCCATGGCACTTTGGCTATGCCACAGTCTATGTGCAATATCCACTGTTCAATTCCTTTGTCCTCCCTTTGCATTCACCTTCCACATCTTTACTCCACTATATAAATCCATTCAAAACCCTCTGCACTCACACAAAGTTTCTCCTTCACTTTCCTTAATCTACATCCACTCTTTCTTGTCACTGCATAACACATCCTCCGTCCAAGCACTGCAACCATTGTGCATCAGCTACACCTTCCCTTCTCTCTTTATCCAGACTGTACACCTGCTCTCCACTCTCCAAGCCTCAACTCCACTTTTCACTGTCTACATTTGCTTTCCATGTCCACTTCCTGCAACGCTCTATTCTCTAGAGATATGCATCCTTTCTCAGTGCTTTCATTTTCAGTTGTCTTGTAGACCTCTGGTCACTCTCAATATATTCGTCTACATTGGCTCTCCACATACTCATCTGTTTGCTGCATCCACTCTTCACCCTCCAACATGTGCCCTCTGTCCAGAACCTTTACTTTCCATGACTTGTCTCCTCCCCCCTCAAATCTGCTCTTCAACCTGAACATCTGCTCTCCACACGTGCTACTGATACTATATATGTGCTGTCCATCCTCTGTTTACCCTCCACCATACGCATCTACTCTCCACTAAGTACACTTTTTCATTTCACTAAGTACATGTTTTGTAAACACTTCGCATGGGTTGTACACACATTCCTCACCCTGTACATTTTCTCTCCAGCCTATACATCTTCTCTGAGCCCTTGACATGCTGCCTCTATCCTTTAGATATGCTCTCTACACAACCATTCTTCACATCTGCCCCCCAAACTATACATCCATACTTCATGTGCTCCTCACTCTGCATATCATTCTCCATGGCTACAAACCTCCACTTGTCTTTGCCACTCTGTACTTGCACTCCTACCCTCCAGCCTTTCTTTCCATCCTCCAAATATAATCACCTCTTGCTAGGTGCATTTTCAACCCCAGCCCTAACATGCTCTCCAAGTGGCCACCTATTACTTCCTTCTTCATCCTTCCACTCTGCACATGCACACTCCACTCTGTAATCCAGAGTCCAAACCCTTCCTTCTGTAAGTTTTTCACACACCTCAGCATTCTTTGTGTGCAGATTCTGCATCCTCTTTCCACCATGTGCATCCTCACTTTACAGCCCGCTTCCGCTCTTATCATGTTTAATCTCTTCTCTTCACATCTGCTTTCCATTTCCCCCATGATAATGTATATTTACTGAATCACCCCCATCCCGACTATCTACTTGATAACAGCTACTTTGACACCAGGCACCACAAAACGTCTGTACTTTGCTGTTATCTCCACACCAGCTCTTCATCCTTCATTTTGGAACTCCACCAGCTATATATGCTTTCCACCCTGCACTTGTACCATCCATCTGTCCTTCCTCTCTATCAATTCTCTACATCTGTGCCTCCCCTTCCAAGCAGAGCTCTTTGACTCAACTGCCCAAGTTCCATGTCCTCACTTCACCCTGTACATTTGCAGTTCCAATCTGCTTTATCGATTTTACACATACCACTTCTGCTTTCTGTGCGGTAGATCCACGCTGCATTCCTTGTAAATCATTTACATCTGCTTCCTAACAGTTGACTTTTAGCCCTCTTCATTGTCTCTCCAGGCTTTCCATAGGATATCCATCTTTTATATCACTCTCTGCATAATTTCTGTAGATAACCCTATTCGCTTGCATGCTACCAACTACATCATCTATGACTTTCAACATCTTGAAAATGCCAAAAGTGGGTAGGACTGGCCCAGGAAACTTTTATCCCATTGGCTACGGCATGCCCGGGAGTCATTCCCACCAATAAATTAGTGCCATGCATAAATGTGGCATCTCTAGGCATCCTCTTCATAACCCTCCCAGACCTGAGGAAGATAAGAAGAGGACTAAAACTGCTTTCCGTGCCCTGTGAAAAGCAATGAAGAAGTGGACCTGCTCTCTCTTGTACCCAGGACAAAGAAATTGACTCCAAGGATTGTAAGGCTGACATGTTCAAGCCACAGGGACACAACAAGCTACAAGAGACTTTTTCCTGCAACTGCCAAGCTGACCAGTGGCAACTGTACCTGGTCTGGACCCTGCTGTTGCCTTTTGCCTGGTACCCTGTTAGTCTCCAAGTGCCTCCCATGAGGTACTGGGGATCTTTAGACATACTTCTGTGGTGGATTCAGATTAAAGGAGTAAGTCAGAAGGTAAAATCTTTGTCCAGGACGAACCTGGTTGGTGTTCTAACCAATGCTTCATCGTGGCCAGCCTCAAATTGCACTTAAGTCGGGATCTACTGTGACATTGACTATCATGTGCGCTTTGTGCTTCTTCTTGTGCTATTCCTACTTATAAGTTTAAAAAAATGTATGTCTCTGGTTCCCTTATTTGATTTTTGCATTTTGTTTATTAAATTTTACTCTATTTTCATAATTCAGTGTGTGTTTTTTATTGTTTTCCATTTCCGCTTTATTACTGTTTTGGGATTGCACAAACAATTTACACATTGGGCATGGTTAAGCTTGTCTGCCCTGTCATACCTGCAAGGAGATGATGCTTTGGTTAATTTAGTGACTTTAAGGGTTCAGCCTGACAAGGGCTGTAAATGTCCTTTGAGGTGGGTAGTCACCCACCCCAAATAATCCAATTTATTAACATTCATAAACTCTATTCATACTTACTAAGCATCTTTGAGCACATCTTCTTATCTTAAACCCTGGCTAGATCATGATTCACACTTTACCCCATCCTCTTGCAATTAAAACCAAGTTTTAAGTAAAGATCACATAAATAATTATACCATTTAAATGCTGCCATTTAAAATGCTTCACATCATAGCTCACTGTCAGGTACTTGTACAGCACTCTCACTGCTTACTCATCACCCACAGTACTTAACCCTTACTCACATGCAATACATATTCACCTACAGCCACTTCTGTGATATACTTGCCACTCACTCTTTCTAATGCAGTGCCACTCACAGCACTACCTGATAGGCCACTCTTATCACCACTTGTGAAGAAGTACTTACAGTACCACTCCCTGACACTCTAAACCAACAGACAGCCACCAATGCTACTTATTCATTCCATCCATTTACTACAACACACCATTCACACTAAACACCCACAACCACTCGCTACACCTCCATTTTCCTCAGTCGCTCAGTCTGTGAACATAACAGTGCATCAATGCTCGCATCACACAGTTACTCAGTATCTCTTAACTTCTGAACACCATTAATTCACACCAGTCTCTAGCACACACTGATGAAATACCCACTGACCACTCTTCAGTGATTCACATTCTTCTAATTTGACCACTCAAATCCCTCATTTTCACTACCATTCTCTTTTCCCTACTCACACTATCCACTTAAAGACACACACAATGCTTTTCACATATCTTACTATACCCCAGAAACTCACTTAACCCCAGAAACCTGTAAGTCAGTTGACCAGCCCCTCATCCATAGCTATTCACAACAAAACTATCATCTGTTACCCCAATCAGACTGAGAGTATTAACTACTGGCAGAATTCAGAAGTAATTTGATATCCACTAACAATGCTTATCCACACCCTTTCACCCATGGTTTCTCAATGTTCTCCCACTGTAATTACCATTTACCCATCACTGGTCACAGTCAGCCAACAAGAACAAAAAGAGGGGATGGTTATTAAGATTGAGATAAGTATGCTAAAGATATTTAGTTCTATCTGGCCCCTGTAAAAAAATGTTATAAGTGCAAAAAACCATGTTGTTAAGCAGTATGTGAAAATCCATTCATTTAACATGATTATTTCAGTTTAGTCTAAAGTGATGTGACTTCATTTAGAATTGCAGTGATTCTATTTTACTCCACTGAAAGCTGCTGCTAACTATGCAACTTGAAATGGGGCTGACATTTCAAACCACACTTAAAAGCATGTTATTCCCCATTGAAATCTGCATACACTTGGTGGAATTGTAATTTTACAGCAACAGTATGTCAGGTTGGTTTCTGACATGAACTAATTCAGGCCTTGTATGTTTATGCATAACAGTACGCTTCAGTTGGAGAGAAACCTAACACTGAGAATTACTTAAAGCAATCATCTTGGATTCTGTTAGGAGTAGAAAAAAACATATCCAGAAGTCCTCACGGAGTCACCTTGAAGCAATGAAACCACACCCTGAAGTACTCATTAATTTATTCTGTAGTAATACAAATACATCCTGAAGTAGTCATGAAGTAATCTGCTCCTGTCACCCCTAGTTGTCATGGGATCATCATTAAGTAATCTGCTCCCATCCCCTAGTTGTTATGGAGTCATTGTGAAGTAATCTGCTGTCATCCCCTAGTTATCATGGAGTCATCATTAAGTAATTTGCTCTCATCCCCTAGTTGTCATGGAGTCATTGTGAAGTAATCTACTTTCATCCCTGAGATGTCAAGGAGTCATCGTGAAGTAATCTGCTGTCATCCCCTAGTTGTCATCCAGTCATCCTGTAGTAGTTAGAGATAATCACACGTTTTCCAAGGGAGTAATCACAGCATCATCCTGGAGTAGTTGTTGTGATGACTCTGGAGTCATCTCATTTAAATATTTCGCCCTATACACATACTTCAGGATGGCTTGGGATGACTTCAGCAGATAATTACAGGAATAGCCCAGCTGAAGTCATCAGATGACTTCAGAATGACTCCAGGAAGATCTTCCTTTTTGACTTGGGTACCAATCTCTGGACGCAGCAACGTTATAAGACAACATTGCTGCTAATGTGTCAGATCCCTTGCTTGAAATGCACAGAGCTGGTAGTCAGATATAAAAACTAGCATGAAAAATATACGGGGAGCAGGAAGAATTTACACTGTCACTATTTTACAACTTACAGTTTCATCCTGAGAGTGCTGCCCTGCGTCATCACGCAGTTATCCTTTGTCCTATTCTGATTATATATTATCTGAGTTGGAAACGTACAACGTGTCACCAGTAGCACTGCTGAAATCATTTAAAGTAATGGCTTTCTCTCTGAGTGCAGGGCCAGTACTAAATAAACGTCAAGAGCGGACAATAGATAAGCTGGCACATATAGATTTATGTTTATTCTCTTTATTGATTATAATTCAACCTCGAAATACAACCAAACCAAACACTTCCTGCAATAGTGGTAAAATAAAGCTCTACATTAATGAAAGCTCATTTAGAGAAGGACATGACATTTTTGGAAAAATAAGAATTCGATTAATTCCATTACTACAATCGTGATATTGCCAGATAATGGCACTTCCTGACTTTTTATGCTTTTAAAAGAGTAAAATTAGTGCCAGCTTTTTGCTGGTGGTAATAGGCACGGATTCCCCATGAATCAAAGTCAGGTTATTCCATATTTTAATGTGGTAACGCCACTTTTCCTTAATACGAAAAAGGGTTAAATGTATAGAAAATCCCTTTTCCCATATTTAACACTATTTTCTACACCTCCAGATCTTACATTGATGAGTCTAAAACAGAATATCTTGTAATACTCGTGAGGCTCCATAGCCAGCATGCAGATAAGAAAATGCAGTAGAACGGCTTCTTACATGTGTGCTTCGTTTGTTGAGGCGTCGGCCTTGACATTCCAAATGCTGTGAAGGCTCTTGAGCAGCACTCAACAATTTTGCATTGCGCCCTTAGACCTTTTTAACAATACGTAATTTGAGGTAATGCCTTGCACCACATGGGCACCCATGCAAAACGTTAGTACACAACTCTTATCATCTGAATTCTGACCACATCCTGCAGGAATGGAGTCAGATTGGGAATCCTCTTGGCAAGTTTATTCCATTAGATATGACAGAGTGTATCAAGTGGCCATATAATGTGCACATCTCAGAGATAGCATTCTTCCTGCAAGCAAAGTGGTCGGGCATATCCACATTGGGTCTGCCTAGATAAGTCTAAGGAATATTCCGAACAGACTGCCCAGAGGAGCCTGAAACAGAAAGCTTGTGCCATTTCTAAAATATTTCCAAGTGTGACAATTATGCTCCTAAACTACCAACTTAAAGGTAGAATTCACTGAGTAAGAGGACCTTGATTTCCTTCTGAAGCCAGAGTGTTTACAATCAGTTAGACTTCCTCATCAGAGAGAGTGTCTGAAGTTAGCCTCATACACACCTTAAGAACACTCACTGCTTTCAGGTTCCTTTGAGTTGGGTACAGACCTCAGCAACACTAATCCTGGGAGTAAGCCAGTACAAGCAAACCAATGCTTGTCAATGGTGACATCATCCAGAGCTTTCAGCTTGTAGATGACTCAAAACACCCTATACTGTAAGCACAGCAATTGGGTTATAGCATATGTGGGGCAACCAATATAGAGCAATTTGGAACAGTCAGTCCTAGGACTATTCCCATAATAAAAGTACCCTGTGACCTACCATTTAAAATGGCAGAATGATACTAGCCAGCTTTACATATTATATCAATTACTTTAAGTAACCTCCTAAATTTGCTTGTTTTGTGAAAGATCCTGACTCAGATAAACACCCAGGGTTTTGCAATTTCTAATGGAGTTTAGAGTCATACCAAGCGAAGTGGACCGTATTATAGGAGCAGAGCATGGGATATTGTCTAACAGCATGACTCCTATCTCTAAACCTTTTAGGAGCAGCGTGGTTTGCTGCATCAATCAATCAAATAAATGTATAGAGCGCGCTACTCACCCGTGAGGGTCTCAAGGCGCTGGTGGAGGGGGGGAGGTGGGTTACTGTTCAACAGCCACGTCTTTAGGTTTTTTCTGAAGAGCAGGAGGTTCTGAGTCTTGCGGAGGTTGGTGGGGAGGGAGTTCCAGGCCTTGGGGGCGAGGTAGGAGAAGGATCTGCCTCCGGTGGTGGCGCGTTGGATGCGGGGGACTGTGGCGAGTGCGAGGCTGGCGGAGCGGAGGTGGCGAGTGAGAGTTTGGAAGTTCACTCTTTCGTTGAGGTAGGTTGGTCCGGTGTTGTGGAGGGATTTGTGTGCATGGATGAGGATTCTGAAGATGATCCTCTTGTCGATCGGAAGCCAGCGAAGGGATCTGAGGTGTGACAAGGTGTGTCCATGGCGTGGGAGGTCCAGGATGAGCAGGCGGCATCCATCTTTGGACAACACTAGGCTGACTGAAATGATACAGATGTGGTTTGGTCCACAAAGTGCACTATATAATTTTTTTTATCAATAATAGTAATAATAATAGTATTAATAATAATAACAGGTGTTAAGTATCGGCTTGGGAGCTGTGCAGGTTGGGGGGGCTGTTAGATGGGGATCATAGAGTGCATCTGAGCAATAAAGAGGCTGAGCACTCTCTATGAAGAGCATTGGCTGTTCCTCCTCTAATGAGGAGGGTGCAGGGGGGATCACTCCCAGACATTTATTTTCTGAGTTCATATCAGCACGCAGTCCAGTGTTTCCAGCCCTGTGAATTGAAAGTTAGGATGCATAGAACCACCTTGTGTTACCCAGAGCATATTCTCTTCTAGAGATATCGCTGCAGACAACTCATAATGGACGCCTCAGTCAGTAATCATGATAAGTAATTACATTTGAGTTGGTATCTGTCAAGGACTGAACGCTGTGAAGGTCTTTTCAGTTCCATTCTTCATTGGCCAGGACTCCTCCCAGTAGTCATGATGCCATTTTGAGCTTAATATACATTTGAAAGGTGTCATCAGTCTCCTTACATGAGCTTCTGCTAGGAAGAAAAGGCACAAAGGTGATAAAATAATTTCCTTGGCATTATTGGTATTTCTTGATTGTATATGATGAAAGGAACATACATTTATAAACAAGGAACCAACTATTCCCTGTGACAGGGTTGAACAACAGCCCTGCATACATTCTTCCAGGCAACAGAATTCAGTAAGGGATACTGCTACATAAAAAAAGAGCAAAAATCTGGGACAAAAAGAATCTACGTGAGTGATGAATGAGGCGACAATTGGGAATACAACTGTTTTGTGACACATCCTTCTCTGATTAACGCCTCTGTATATATTGTCAGGAAATGATATCACAAGAAAAAAGTTTGACACCATCATGGATCAGAAAACCTTGACAATAAACATTGGAAAGACAAACATCTTGGATAGGAAATGATTTACGGCTAGCCATGCCTACAAACTCTTGAGTCTGACATTTCCATGAAACAACAGGTTGAAGAATAGGAAGACCTATGATTCACGCTTGCAAGTTGCTTTGAACTGTTTGCAAAAGAAATTCCCACATAGCTGAAGGAACGTCAATGCCGGCTAGCCAAGCACCACAATGCAGCAAGCATCAGGGTCATAGACATAATTCCTTCCTTCTTTGGATGTGAGGGAAAAAAAACACACACTGCCACCTCTGGTGAGTTTCTGTCCCCGGCAGAACAATGTAACTGGTTCAAGTATAACTATGGTGACAACTTTTCTACGCTATATAATTAATTGATAGTTTCACTGCAGGACTAGGAACAATTAGGAAAGCCTCAAAGAGTTGGTTTAAACAAATATTTGGTGGACTTTAAAAGGTTTGTGGGAGGATGCCAGTGATGAAGTATAATTTTCATGCCAAGGAGCCCCGGGGACATGCCCCACCAGGCTTGCACTAGCAGCAGCACACAGTGATCGGCAGCGTGCAGCATCATTGTTCAATGACACTCATACACTTCAAGGGTCAACAAACTTAGGGCCTGATTACGAGTTTGGGAGTCGGAAACCCCGACCAACAGAGCTGTCTGTCTCCCCACCTGCCCTAGTAGGAGTTTTCCACTGGGCTGACCATCAGTATCAAGCTTTCCACCAGTCATACCAGTGGACAACATGTGGCAGCATTGGACTCGGCTCCACTTGGAGCCGAGTCCAATACTTTCGCACAGGGGGCCTCCCTAGCACCCTCGGAATAGGCATTGTCTGCACAGCAGACAGTGCGCATTCCCACAGTGCTGGGGAGGAGTTCCCCTGCACTGCCCACGACAATGTTGTGGGCAGTGCAGGGGGGCCCTGTGGCCCCCAGCACTTGTTCTCCACCAGTCTTTTCATGGCAGTTGAAGCACCATGAAAAGGCTGGCAGAAAACATGGTTGTAATCAGCAGGGAAGTGCTGGCTTCAGCGCTGCCCTGGCTGAACATAACCAAGACTGCTGTCAGCCCGTCGGGATCAGAGATCCTGGCAGAGATGGTTGTCTTTTGGCGGCTTAACCACCAGAATTGTAATGTGACAGTCAGACCTCCACAGCTGCGGTGGTCCGACCGCCACCGCACGTCTTGTGATCTTGAGACCGCCAGACTCATAATCTGGCCCTTAGTGCTTCTTCCTAATTTACTATACAAGTAGCTCCATGTGCTCTCTTCCCACAGAAACCTCCTAAATCTGCCTCATGCTGAGGCACAAACCCAAATAAACCCTCTCCATGTGTCCTTTTGTTTTCTGTCCAAGCCACCAAGGTATTTTGCCAACAAGGTACTGTGCCAGCAGATGATAGTGTCTAGGAGATTTTTATTTTGCCCCTAAATAGTTAGGTTGCTATTTCCCTGGCCACAAGCCACATAATGCATAATCTCTGCTATTTAGGTGGTGGATTTATCGGTAATGAAGTTCCTCAGATTTGTAAATAGTTGCTCCTTAGCTGCTGGTTGGATCAATAATAAAGGTTATCTGATAATTAGCCAGCTAGTAGAAATTATGTACAATTTGGTCAGTAGCTGGATGAAGATTGTGAATGAACACTTGCTTTATTGTTAAAGGATCATAGTAACATTATGGGGGTCATTTTGACCCTGGCGGTACGAGACCGCCAGGGCTAAAATGACGGAAGCACCGCCAACAGGCTGGCAGTGCTTCCTGGCCTATTACGACCGCAGCGGAAGCGCCGCGGTTGCACCGCCGGGGGTATTCCACCACTTTTGCCCCGGCGGTGTTAATCTGCCTGGCAGCGCTGCTTGCAGCGCTGCCCAGGGGATTACGAGTCCCCGACCGTCAGCCTTTTTCTGGTGGTTTGCACCGCCAGGAAAAGGCTGGTGGAACGGGGAGTCGTGGGGCCCCTGGGGGACACTGCCCATGCCACCGGCATGGGCAGTGCAGGGGCCCCCTGACAGGGCCCCATGCAGCTTTTCACTGTCTGCTATGCAGACAGTGAAAAGCACGACGGGTGCAACTGCACCCGTCGCACGGCCGCAACACCGCCGGCTCCATTTGGAGCCGGCTCCTATGTTGCGGCCGTGATCCCCGCTGGACCGGCGGGCAGAAACCAGCGGGGATCTCCAAATTGCCGCAGTGGGGGTGCAACCGCATTGGCGGCCGCACGGCAGTCAGATCTTGGCGAACGGCTGATGCCGCCCGCCAAGGCCTTAATGACCCCCTATGTCCTTTTTACATGCTGTTTGTTCTTTTATGAGAATATACCAATGAAAATGAAATGTGAATAGGTAGGTCCTGTGCACCGTCAGTGATGAACTAATCTTCGCAGGAAAAATAAATGTGTGCATATAATCCGCCTCTTCCATATTCATGAGGCCTGAAGGAACAGGAGACATCCATGTCACTACTGAAATGTGTTGACTGACCACTATTTCTGCAATGGACAGAGCTCAATTCATGAACAAAAAGGCACATTGTTAAAGGGGCAGTGTTTCACTGTCTGCTTCTGCCTGATCCTCTGGATACCAGCAGCCTGCATATACACTGTAGAGGCTGTCAAAATTACCAGCTAACAATAGCCATTCAAAACCCTGAGACTGTATGAACAATGGCAAAGCATTTGTGCATTCCCTTGCAAATGACAAACCTGCAGTGCTCCTTTGATGACTTCCTGTGCCACTGAATAGCAAGTACAGATTGTAATGCACATTTCTACATTGCAAATTGATCATGTACATATATAATGTTAGCTGCATTGAGCAGTGGCGCCTTTTTGATCAAAAACACACACACACACATATATACAGCTCAATATTTCTTTAAAGATATATGTACTTGTAAATTAGATCCATGCTTAATATCTACAGTCATGCTGCACCTTTCAGCATTGCAAATTACACTATTTCCAGTTTTGAGGAAAATCTTGATATGAAAATGGCTTTTATTTTGTGTTTTTTTTCTAATTAAGGACCTGTTGTAGAAAGGGCAGGTCACAAACCATTTGATATGTTTTACACACCAACTGCTTTGTAACCTGCCCTTCATCTTGCGATGCAACTCATGTACTAATTAGTCACATTGCAAAAAATTGGCCAAAGTTGCAAACCTCAGGCCAAATTAGTATGTTTGAGGCTGAAGGTATTTTGTGATTCTACCCCCCTGAATGCATTTGAATGCAGGGACGTGGCACTGTGAGGGGAGCAAGCTTCTATTCACATTCCCTCCTTGCATGTTAACATTTATAAAGGGGCAGAGAACCCTTGTAACAAAAATGCATGGACTATGGAGAGAATGACTTTGGAGGATGTATGCTATAGTCCCCTGAACCACTGTCTGCTACTTCCTAGGCTTCCAGCTACCATTCACAAGGTGGAAGCTGTCCCATAAGGACAGCTTACACTTTGCAAACGGGTTACCACCCCTATTCAGTCACCCATTAATGCTTTGCTATTGCACATGTAAGATATTGGCTTGCTGGTTGATCGGGAGAAACTCTATTCAAGCAGAAACCACATTCCTTGCTGGAGTGAAGCCTCTAGCAAACCCCAAATTAAGCTGTGCTTAGCCCTCTGGTAGCGTGACACAAAAGCAGTCAGGCTTAACATAGAGGCAATGTGTAAAGTAGTTATGTAGCACTCCAAACAATAATAAGGTAAAGCACAACACAAGAAAAATCTAGAAAGATAGAGTAAAATGTAATTAATTTCAGACCAAAACGGTAAAAATCCAATCAGTAGAACTGCAGATATGAAAATGTAAACATTTAAGTGAAGATAGCACCAAAAGGCAAAAAGTGACAACTGTGGCTATCTGGTCACGCTGGACCAGGACAAAGTCACAACATCAGACCGACCACAATGGAGTGCAGGCCAGCTACGGGAGCAAGTTAGGCTTGGTGAACAATAGTACCTTAAACCCTGGTTATGGAGCATTGCGAGATCCCGTGTCGAGGATGCGTCGCACAGCCGAGGTGGTACGAGGCCCTGGAGAGGAGATGCATCATGCAGCAATAGTTCCGGGAAGCTGCAAGGTTATGATGTGAGGTCCTATATTGTCATTAAGGGTGCCACTGATGAGCAACTTGCAATGCGAAGTCCTACATTGAAGATGCGTCACACACCAGCTGGTTCCGATGAAACTACTTGACTTGCATTGTGGAGACCTGCATTGTCATTAAGGATGCTGTAGACTAGGGACATGCGATGTGAAGACTTGCATCAAGGATGCTTCATGCACTGGTGGTTCCAAGGAGGTTGCAGGCTGCAATGCAAATTCTGCTTCTTGCATGCATAGTTCAGCAGTTCCGATGAGGAGATTGGTGAGGCGACATGCCGCACACTGGCTCTGATGTGGAGTTTCTGGAAGATTATGTTTTGGTTCAACAGGCACCACTTGGGAGGGCTGGGCTGAAAGCTGGCAGGGTCCATGTGTTGGGTTCAAGATGGAGGACGCCTGTTCTGTCCCTGAGGCTTCTGATCAGGGGGCTAGCCAACCAGCCCTTGGAGTCACTTTAGTGGTCCGGGGTTCATGATAGGGGTCCAGTCCTTCTCACTCAGGCAGGAGGGTTTCATGCAAGCACAGTGGCTTTCATCCTTGCAGAAAAGTAGCACATCAGTCCTTTTTCTGAGTCTTCCACAGGTACAGAGGTGAATTGAGGAGTTGGTGGTATGAGATCTAATATTTATACATGGTACCTACTTTGAAGTAGGACAAAGTACTGGTGGTTTCCACCCCCAATAGATGTTTGGAATTTCCTGCCCCGGGCCCAGCTTGTCTGGGGTCACAAACGACTAGTGACAAACACTTAGTAAGTGTGTTCAAGCAGAGCCTTTGTGATTTGGAAGTGTGATAGCTGACAGCTCCTCCACCTTGTTAAGTGTCATCCTGCTAACACCCATCTTCTCTTTGCCTAGCTGTCTGGGAGCAATCCACAAAAACTGACTATCAGTTACACCTAGCCATGTGACCCAGGAACAGGCCAGAGGCACCAACTGTTAGGACAAAAAATGTCAGCTTTCTAGAAGTGGCCTTTTCAGAATTGTGACTAAAACTCTGGCTTTACCATTAAAGTGGGCTGCAAGTCCACTAGTAGCATTTAAGTTACAGGCCATGGGTGCATGAACTGACACTTTATCAGGTACTTACAAGAAAATTCAATGTGCCAGTTGGGTGTACGCTAATCCTACTTCGTTTAGGGGAGAGAGCACAAGCACTTTAGCATTAGTTAGCAGTGGTAACATACATCCTAAGACCAAGAAAAATGAAATCAGCAAAAGCAGTAAGGGTGAAGGCAAAAGATTTGGAGTAAGACCACCCTAAGGTTGACGGGTTTAAGAGCACAAAATTGTTTACATATGATAGTTGTTTGCCATGAAAAGCGGAACATTCCTATTTCCATTCCTCTCTTTGCAGTGAGTCCAAAAGGCACTTTGTGCGTTGGAAAGACATTACCAACATGCAAACCATCATTAGTATATTGAAACTTGTGCTTTTGTGATAATAAAGTATGTGATTTTACAAATCACAGGTTTTACAACCACAAAAACACATTGCTAAAAATTAGGTTTCTGGTTTTCAGAGTATGCACCTTGTGCAAGCAGGAACCACAATCCTAGCCAGGGTAAATCAGAAACACATTTAGAGATTACCTGTGCTTTTCCTGTGGTAGCTTGGCACAAAGCATGCATGCTAATCTAAAGAGGCAATGTCTAAAGTATTTGTGCAACATAAACACAGTAACACAATGAAACCACCACAAAAAGACTCCACACAAGTTTAGAAAAATAGTTTATTATAGTCTGACTAAAGCAACAAAAATCAAATAAGTACAATTTGAGATATAAATTTGAGAAGAATAAGTGTTAAAATAGCGCTTAGAAGCAAATAGCACTTAGAAGCAAATAGCCCGTTAGGGGTAACTTGTGGTTGTGCTGCACCGAGGCAAAGTAACAGTTCAAGCAAAACAAGATGGAGTATGGGCTGAGTACAGGAACCATGCAGGCCAGGGGTAGAGAGTACCCTGATCCTGCTTGAAAAAACAGAGATGTGGAGTTGTTGTGTCAATGTCACTCCTGCAGTCGAGGGATGCATTCATTTTTCACATGTATTGATGGTGATGCGTTGGTTTCCAAAGACAAGTGTCGAAGCGGCAATGCATTGATTCCGGAGCTAATGTGCTGGGTTTCTCCATGCTGTCGAAGTGGTGCATCGATCGGCCTGCAGCGATGCTGTGGTTTCAGTGCTGCATTGATGCTGATGCCCTGGGTGCCACTTCCAGCAGGCATGAGATGCATCAGTTGCTGCTGCAGTTCCGGAGTTGCTGCTCAGGCCTTGAATGCAATGCATCAATTATGTTCCCACAACAGTCAATGAGTCAGTTGCTGCCTCCAGCAGGCAGGAGATGTTGCAATTCACTGGTGCAAGTATTTAGGTCCACTTTCAGTAAACCAAGCACAGGAGCAGAGGGAGAGACTTTAATTTCCCTGTATCTTACAACAGGAGGCAACCGACAAGCCCTTGGAGATCACTTTGGGTTGTAAGGCAGAGTCCAGCTCTCCCTCATTAGGGCCAGGGAGCAGCAGGCAGCAGGGCAGCACAGCAGAAAAGCAGTTCTTCCAGGTCAGCAGTCCAGCAGAGTAACAGTCCTTGATGCACCACAGCAGTTCTTCTTACAAATCCCAGTTGTATGTCCATAAGTGTCTGATTTGGTGGGCTCAGATACCCAGTTCTCATACCCAGCTGTGTCATTGAAGTGGGGGTGACTACAAAGAAGGGTCTTTGAAGTGCACAGAGACGCTTTCTTCCCAGCCATGGCTCCAGTCTATCAGTTGGGAGTAATCAGCACTTTTTGTGGGAACAGGCACTGCTTTTCAGGTGAAAGTGTCAGAAGCTCCCTCACTTCCTGCCCAGGAAGAGCCATCAGAACGCAGATGAGTGCTGAGAAACACCTAACCTTCCTGTGCTCATGGCTGTGTAGAGGGAATGCACAAAGTGTAGCTGTCACCGTCCCAGACATGTAATGGAGACAGGATGCAGACACACAGAGCTATGAGAGCAGAGAAATGTCCACTTTCTAAAAGTGGCATTTCTAAAATAGTAATGTGAAATCCGTCTTTACCAGTAAAGAGGATTTATCATTACCATTCCAAAGATATGAAACATGACACATCTACTCCTTTCTTATCTGGAATTACAGCTTAAAAGTGTATTAAGGAATTCCCAATGTTAACCTATGAGAGGAGTAGGCCTCACAATAGTGTAAAAATGAATTAAGGTTGTTTTCACTATCAGGCCGCGCAAAACTTAAAAGTTCATGTCCTACCTTTTACTCATACAACAACATGCCCCATGGGCTACCTAGGACCTACCTTAGAGGTGACATAGGTGTAATAAAAGGGGAGTTTAAATCTTGGCAAGGGTTTTACATGTCAAGTTGAAGTCGCAGTAAAACTGAACACATAGTTTCAGTAGTGGCAGGCCTGAGACATGTTTAAAGGGCTACTTAGGGAGTGGCACAACCAGTGTTGCAGGCCCGCTAGTGGCATTAAATTTACAGGCCCTGGCCACATATAGTGCACTTTACCCATAATTAAATCAAATATGCCAATTGTGGATAGGCCCATGTTACCACATTTTAAAGGGGGAGCACAAGCACTTCAGCTCTGGTTAGCAGTGATAAAAAAGCACAGAGTCCTAAAGCCAACAAAAACGAGTTCAGAAAAACAAGAGGAGCAGGGCAAAATGTTTGGGGTGACCCTTTAGGGAGGGCCATTTTCCAACACACTTCGAGCCCTCAGTGGAATGGTTTTGTTATTTACACTCTCATTTGTATATGAATGGTAAGCCTGAAAATCCCAAATTTGCACACAAACAACCTGTGCCACTGTTTTTTAAATGCAGTGAAAATATTGCATTTGCTGTTCACACACAAGTAGAAATACCACTTGTAGTATTTATACATGTGGATACACGATATTATGCATGGAGAAATAAAACCCGCAGGCTACACAGATGTGGCAAAACGTTGATTGAAAGTAAATAAGTCATATGCCATCCATTACCAGTAGCTAAAATCAAGTGTTCCTTACATGACCAGCCCTACACAGGGAAGTAAACCCTCCATATATCTACACTGACACCACCAAGGAGGCTAGAGCTCAGTCAGAGGCCCCAAGAAATGCCACTGTTTCTTCTACATTGTAGGTAGCTAGAACACGATAAGGAGTCCCAGAAAAGGCTACATATTAACAGGTGGAGTTGGACAAGGGAGAATAGGGGCACGATTCACAAACTCTCAACTGTTCACATGTGAATGCACGTTATATGCTGACAATGTTCATATGGACATGAGATGTGCAGATGGGCGAGATATGCAGTCAAGAAAAACATTATTGAAGACACAAAGCCAACTATCTATATAAGCTATGCTCCACCGCCACTGCTGACATCTTCATTGCCATTGATATTTGGAATTAAGGTTAATTATGACATGAGGAGAGGTACGCTTAAATCCCCTCTGATCACCACACTGGGAATATGGTGAAAGATACATCTAACCACTCTAGATAGCAAGGGGCAGATAGCAGGAGAAAAGAGATGAATGACTCAACTTTCTGAGGTATTTGATGTGACACAGACGGAGCACCAAAGATGTGTTAAATACTTAACAGAGAACATTTTTATTGTGTTTTGAACACGTGCGGGTTTCTACGTAGGAGGGGTGCAGCTGAGACTACATTACAGAAACCACCATGTAGTGCGCAGGATGTAGAGTAAAAAGCAATTTATAAAGTAAATTATATAGTTGTTTTAGGGGTATCCTGGCTACATCAAGGGCAAAACTTCGTGAGCCATTACTATGTTAAACACTACTTTGTAGGTATGTTTTTAATTCAAATACGTTCGGAGTCACTACATCTCAGGAGACATTACATCACATATTTGTACATATATATATTTATGTTCTTAAAAATATGCAAAAAAATATAGATTACATCTTTTTGTTGCTTTAATAGCACAAACTGAAGTGGCTTGTCCACATTTCACCCGAAATGCGGATTAATCAAAATAATGGCTCTTGTCCTACTCTGCATAGCTTTCTTGGTGTTGACACCACTGACGTTATGTGGAAAGGAGGACTAAATTATGCATCAGGGGTATCTAAATTATGCACCATTAACATTCAAACAAATTTATGGCACATTCTCTGGCAGTATTTTGACTCATTTAAGCTAACACAGTTTTTATGAAACTGCAAACTATGCAGAAAAGAATGTGGCATTTGTGGTTAACCCATAATTGTGTAATAAATGCCCTGCCACATGATTGCATGATTCAACTAAATCTTATCACCGTTCTATCAACAGTCTATTTCTGAAAGGTAAACAAATCCTAAATATTCAAATTCCAATTAGTGACCTCGGAGAGAATAGATTCAACAATCTTTCCCTTTGGACACTGTGTTTTTAACAACATAAATTACGTGTTCCTCCTAAAATTGCACAGTCTTAAATTATATAATCAAGGTTTGTTCTCTTTGTTGTCTTTTTTCACTGCAGGCACTCAAACAGTGAACCTCAGTATTTCAAGCATGCTACAACAAAATAAACAATATATTTATTCCTACATTGCCACTGAGAATCTTTGGTGACATTTACAAACCACTTGTCCTACAGCCTCATGGCTCCCCAGAACCCCTCAATGGCAATATTGGACCATATTATATACAGTTAAAGCTGATAAGCATGTTATAAAAGCATTGATGTTTGTGAATGTACTGCTGGATACCCTTGAGGGAGTATTGCTGAGTACTTTGCTATACGTATACACCAGCATTCCAAGAAATTAGACCACAGATCAATAGCCAAATATAACATTGTGTTCATTGTTGGTTTAAAGGATCATCACGTATTGACTCACAATAGGAATCTTGTTCACACTGCAAGATTATAGCCAATTCTTAATTTATTTTGGTTAAAGTGCTCCAAACATAGGTGAAAGCCTACTATTCATACTATGATAATAAACATAAACACAAATGCTAAGAAGAATTGCCTTTGGAGCTATCAGTAATACAATGTGCTTTACTCTTTCAATTCCTGAAATTATTTTTAAATTCAGAAATTTCATTTTGAGAATACCTTCAAAATCAGCAAAAATGCCATTAATTGGACCATTTAAACAGGTAGTAAAGCAATTTCAAAATTATTTTTTAAAAAAAAATGCTATAAAAAAACCACATATCCACCAAAATGGGCCCAACCCCATTTTTAATTTAGCCATCCAGATATAATACTTCAGGCAGGTCGCTCCCTACACCGCCGCCTCTGCTCCAGGTGCCTGTTTTTTTTCCTCTTTCTCTTTTTGTTTTTTATTTCCAGTCCACTCCGAAGCCTTTTTTGCTCGGCCCCCAGCCGCTGCGTCCCCACGGTCCCGCCCCCCCTCCCTCCACTTCTGTTCTCCTTCCCGCCGCTGAGTCCCTGCGGCTCCGACCCCCTGCTCTCCCATTTGCTGTTCCCCACCCTCCTCCCAGCTGCCACTCCCGCCCACGTCCCCTCTTTTGGCAGCCGTGGCAAGCCCGTCTGCACCCGTCCGCGCCCAGACCGCACCCAGCACCAGTCCCCCTGGCCCACGTGCCACCGCACCACCAATCACCCCTACACAGCTAATGACCTCCACGCCCTCAATCCAGGACGCTCCTCCATCTGTTTCCAGTCCACTCCGAAGCACACCAAAGGACCCTTCTCCTGCAAAGCCTGCAACTTCACCTGCAACCTAACCACAAAGCTCCAACACAAAGCTACAGACAACACCCTCAGCTGCATTCTGCTCAACACCCGCTCCGTCCACAAGCATGCAATCGAACTCTGGGACCTACTGACCTCATCATCACCTGACGTTGCATTTCTCACCGAAACCTGGATGAATTCGGCCTTGGAACCAGACATAGCCATAGCAATACCTGATGGCTACAAGATCACTAGAAGAGACCGCAGCAACAAACCAGGCGAGGAATCGCCATAGTCCACAAAAGCACCATCAGAGTCTTCACCAGCTCCCACGACACCATCAACTCTGCTGAGCACCTCCATTTCAAAATCCACGTCAACGCCAACACCACCCTCACAGGAACACTGGTCTATAGACCCCCAGGCCCCCGACCTCACTTCTGCTACAACATCGCCAACACCATCAGCGCCCAAGCCCTCGCCTCAACGGACTACATCCTCCTCGGCGACCTGAACTTCCACCTAGTAAACAACGACATCAACACCACCAACCTACTCGCCAACCTCGGCCTCAAGCAACTCGTCACGTCGCCCACCCACACTGCAGGACACACACTCGACCCCATCGTCTCAGCCAGCAACCACGTCTCCTTCAGCCACACCACCGAACTCCACTGGACCCACCATCGCTGCATCCATTTCTCCTTCCAGAAGCCTGTCACTCACCACCTCACCACTCAACCCCCCGCCGCTATTGGAACAGAATCTCGACAGAACAGCTGATCTCCACCCTCGCCCAGGCACCACCTCCCAGGACCCGGGACCCCAACACAGCCGCCACCAACCTGCATCAATAGATAGAAGACTGCGCCAACACCCTCGCACCACTCAAACAACCCTCAGACATCCACCACAGACCCAAAGCCAGCTGGTTCACCCCCGACCTGCAGTCCTCCAAAAGGGAATGCCGAAGAATGGAGAAGACCTGGCGCCTTGCACCCACCGAATCCAACCACATTGCCCTCAAGACTGCCATCTGCCAACATCACCAGCTGATCCGCACCACCAAAAGAACCTACTACAAAAGCCGCATAGACACCAACGCTCACAACAACAAAGAGCTCTTCGGCATCATCAAGGAACTCTCCAAGCCCAGGCCCTGCTCCTACGAACCCCTGCCATCACAGGAGCTCTGCAACTCCCTCGCAACTCACTTCCGTCGAAAGATCAAAGACATCCACAACAGCTTCAAACCCCAGACCCACCAGCCAACCACAGACAACCATGAACCCAACACACCAAGCAACACCAACCCTCTATGCTCCTGGACCCACGTCAACAATGAAGACACCATCAACACCATGGCCTCCATCCACTCCGGCTCCCCCTCGGACCCCTGCCCGCACCAGATCTTCAACAAAGCCAGCAACATCATCGGCCCCCACCTCAGTGCCATCATCAACAACTCCTTCGAGACAGCCACCTTCCCGGAGAGCTGGAAACACGCCAATGTCAACGCCCTGTTGAAGAAACCCAAAGCAGACCCAGATGACCCCAAAAACTACCGGCCCATCTCCCTCCTCCCCTTCCCAGCGAAGGTCATTGAAAAAATCGTGAACAGCTAACTATCCCACTTCCTGGAAGACAGCAAAGCGCTCGATACCTCCCAATCCGGATTTCGCAAGAACCACAGCACAGAGACCGCACTCATTGCTGCCACAGATGACATCAGGACCATGCTAGATGAAGGCGAAACCGCAGCGCTCATCCTCCTGGACCTCTCCGCAGCCTTCAACACCGTTTGTCACCACACCCTTCCAACACGCCTCCACAACACCTGGATCCGCGGCAAGGCCCTCGACTGGATCTCTTCATTCCTCTCCGGCAGAACCCAGAGAGTCTGCCTTCCGCCTTACCTGTCCAAATCCTCCAAAACCGTCAGTGGCGTCCCCCAGGGATCCTCCCTCAGCCCAACACTTTTCAACGTTTACATGGCTCCTCTCGCCAACATCGCACGATCCCACCACATCAACATAGTATCCTACGCAGGCGACACCCAGCTGATCATCTCCCTCACGAAAGACCCCACAACCACAGGAAACAACCTCCACAATGGACTTCACGCCATCGTCAACTGGATGGAATCAAGCCGCCTCACGCTAAACACAGACAAAACAGAGATCCTCATCCTCAGCAGCAACCCCTCCGGCTGGAACGACTCCTGGTGGCCTACCTTCCTAGGAGCCGCGCCCACTCCACCACCCAAGTATGGAACCTGGGAATCATCCAGGACTCAGCACTCAGCATGACTCAGCAGGTCAACGCAGTCTCCTCTTCCTGTTAAAGCACCCTTCGCATGCTCCGCAAGATGTTCAAGTGGATTCCCGTCGAAACCAGAAAGACAGTCACCCATGCCCTGGTCAGCAGCCGACTGGACTTCGGCAACGCACTCTATGCAGGAACCACGGCCAAACTACAAACGAAAATTCAATGTATCCAAAACGCCTCCGCCTGACTCATCCTTGACGTCCCACGCTGCGACCACATCTCTGCCCACCTCAGAGACCTACACTGGCTACCCGTATCGAAGAGGATTACCATCAAACTACTCACCCACGCACACAAAGCCCTCCACAACACAGGTCCGGCCTACCTCAACGACAGACTCACCTTCCACACCCCCGTCCGCCAGCTCTGCTCCTCCAGCCTCACCCTCGCCTCCGTCCCCCGCATTCGCCGCACCACTGCCAGAGGAAGATCCTTCTCTCACCTTGCCGCCAAGACGTGGAACTCCCTACCGCTCCACCTACGCCAGACCCAGGACCTCCTGACTTTCAGGAACGCCTCAAGACATGGCTACTCGACCAGTAGCTCCCCCCCCCCCAGGTGCCTTGAGACCCTGACGGGTCAGTAGCGCGCTTTATAAATTACGTGATTGATTGATTGATTGATGTAATAGAATAATAGTATTCTTTTTACACATCATTTGCTACCTGTGAAAAAGGCGTGTATGAATTAAAATATGGTTACCATCAGATACTCAACAGGGAGCATGGGAAATCTCTCTAAGATGTTGATTTGAGGATAATTTTACGTTAGCTGCATTGCATGCTGCGCCCAAACTAATGACATATTCTGATACTCAGTTCCATCTCGAGCTCTGCCTTCCCACTTGATGGCTTTCAACTGTATTTACTCCAAAGTATCTGGCCAAACCAGGGTTACTGTTGTGAAACTGAGAAAGATGGTGAACAATAAGATATGTTCTATCTTGATTGATTTTAGATGTTCCAAACTGCATTTCTTGAGAGGAAAGTGGTTTTGCTTACATAATGTTTGCTGCATGGGCATTTCAGAATGTATATGGTGAAATCTAAATACATTAAATATGTTTCTCAATCTGTCTTTTGCTAGTACCACAGAACATCATTTATTCCTCTTTACTTCTACATTTATTATATTTTATGTGTTTGGAAGATACATCAAAACGATTTTGTGCTCTCAAGGAATTGTTTCCATTCAGTGATTGGAGATCACTACGTACCAACGTATCGTTCTAAAATGTGTGACTTGCAGTCTGGGACTTATTTTGCCTCCCATGATTTTATGAATTTGAATAATATTCTAATGTATTTTCAAAATCTTTGTCATCATTGGACATTTGATTAAATATAGTAACAAATCTAATTCCATTGTTTCTTTTGCCTTTCTGCTTTATATCTTTAACAATGACTAAATCCTCCTGTGGCACACTATCTAAATTCATCACTTCCTGCTGTGAAACTTTCTTTAGGTAGCCCCTTTTTTCAAATAGATTGATAAATTTTAGAAAATATACAGGGAGGAAGAGAGAAGGTAGGTACCTAACAGATGAGGTGATTATATTCTGTGAAGAGATGTTATTTAAGTTTCTTTCTGAACTGCATGAAGGTACGGCAAGTTTGATGCCAATGTGGGTGTTATTTCAGATCTTGGGTGCATAGACTGAGTAGATGTTACTTATGGTGTTCTCTTTTTTGCATTTCCTTGTTTGCCAATGTCTTGGCTAATATTGTGGTAATACCTGCATGGAGTGGCTGCATCATTGGTCATGGTTGCTGGTTTGTAGTTGCTAAGTGCAATGGTGATGCATCTGGACTTCAAGATGATATGGGCCTACAGGGATGTGAAATTCCTATTGCCATACGCCCGGGACATATTGTTTGGGGTCAAGGGCAACAAGTTTTCATATTTATTTTGTCCTTGGGACCAGTAGGCCCTACCCCCTGCAGCAAAAACCCTTTGGCTCCCAGTTTACAGAGAAGGGAACTGTCTGAAGTTGAGGTAATATGTATGTCCATATGTTGATGCTGTTCGAACTTGTATTTATGGTTCATTAATGAAAAGCATTCATTATTAGGGTGAGCTCTGTAAATAAACGTTTTAAGGTCACACTGCACTGCTGATAGTGGTTGCAGTAAAAAAAAAAGTGTACACACATTTGAAAAGTTTAACAATATGAGGCTAAGTATAATACTCCCGGAATGATCTCTGATTATATGCAAATGTTTGCAGAAGCTTGTAAGCAAGAGTGATGATTCTTTGCTTTCAAAATAAAATGTTCAGAAAAATGCAAGTAAGGGAAAAAAACGTTTAGCTAGTATCAAATTTTAGGCGCTATTTCTTTGAAGCGCCATTTAGTAAAATGTGTTGATGCATGCTAGTATTTCCCAAAAATATTCCTAATGGAAAATCAGTATAACCATTTTCAACAAGATTATGGGAAGCATGAAAATAAACAAGTACTGGCAGAGCCAACCGAGCGACAATTTTTGTGAGTCTTTTGGTTTTGTCAATGCGTGTCTTCTTTTGACATAGCTTTTATAATACTTGATTGTTGTTGGGGCTGCCAGGCCCTCACGTTTGTAAGAAACAATGGCAAAAAGAGCAAATGTTTTTGATCTCAAAAAGCACACATTGCCACCAGTGGCGTAACAAAGCCCCCGCACACCCGATCCAGGGGGCCCCTCAGCACAGCACCCATCCTGGGTGAGTCTGGAGGGGGGGGGGGCATGTTCTTTGCAGAGGGGCCCCTCCAGTTTTGTTACACCACTGATTGCCACAGTAGTTCCAGGCAATGAACAAAACTACTTTGTGTGCCAATATGCTCCTTGAGGAAGAGCAGAATGTGATTACTCACAGTAAAGCCAGCTGATAGTGAGAGAAACAGAGGTTTAATAAAAACAAAATGTCTTTGTTAACACCAAACCTAATTAGGGACCCAATTCTTAAGGAAAGTCACAAAAGTGCACCCATGGTATGTCTTTGAATGTGTGGGTTTCATGAATTCAATTAAGAACTTACAGAAGTAGACCAGGAAAATGTAATTCTAGAAAATATTTGTGAACTGTATTTTAGCATGAGCAAATATCCATGTGTAGATTTGCTCATGTCAAAATTCATTGAGCGTTTACAAGTTCACTTTCCCTCCAACCACTTTTTTCCAAACCCTGGAAGAACTTCTACTTCTCCCATTGTCAGGAGTAAATTTCCAACCTTTCTCACTATGGGAAAAGATTAGAGAAGAGCTGGTGAAAATTCTTAAAACATGCAAGTTAGTAGGTTTGCAGACTCAAAGGCATTCCAGCCATGGACCTATTACTTACTGCTTCCTTCAGCCGAAGTGTGTAGATCTGCATAAAGGTGGAAAATAAGGAAATTGCTTTAGTAGGGATTGAAATTGCAACTATTCAGCCGTAATCAAAGAGGCTGTTATCAGAGCTCTTACGTAACGAGATTGCTGCCATAATTTTTCGCTGCAATACATGGCAGCAAAAGGACAAGTAGATTTTTTTTACAGGACATGTAGATTTAAGAAGAAACCTGTCCAATGGACAAGTAGATATTTTATTAAATTCCACACCGCTGGGGCCTAGATGGGAAACCAGTGAAGTTCCTTCAGTGATGTTGTAATGTGGTTGGATTTCTTTATTCCCTTGGTCCTTTCAGGAGTAATAATGTAGAGGTGGGTCTGTGTAGCAGAGTGTTGCCTCCATCAAGGCGGGAGAGGACCAGTGCTTTGAAGATAGTTTTGGTTAAGAAAGGATTCACTTTTTATGGAGGCAGTGCTGGTATCATGCTATCTTGGTTTTATTGGTGGTATGTTACTTTAAGCAGAGATCCATGTTGAGTATGAATCCCATTTGCTGTCTGCTAGGATGGAGCCATAAAGATTAATGTTTGTTAACCTTCAATCAAGTGTTTTTTTGGTAGCTTTGTAGAACATTAGAAATTCTGTCTTTGTAGGTTTAACTTTCAAAAACTGCAATATGGTGGATCATCACTTCAGGGTTCTGGGACAACATTCTCCTACGTGGACATGCGCCCTACCCTATGTGGAAAAGCCACTGTAGCAAGCCATAGGTCAGATAACATGATATTTATGTTTGCTAATGCGCCCATCAGAAGATTGTGCTGCAGAGCTTTAAAGGTTTGGGCCACTACTTGCAGGTTGGTATCCCTTGCCATTTAATCTGTGCCATCTGAATTGCTGAAATATACATCTTTAGATATCTTGTACAATCAGAAGCATAGTTCCTTGATGCCAGTAATTTTCTTGAATCCACTAAACAAGCAGGTTAGTGCAGCTGGTTACAAAGCCACAACCTCCAGACAAAAGCAGGGTCCAAGGCTGAAATTTAATGTATGCTTGATGTTTACCAGCTTATACACACTTCAGTATGCTTGTGTTGTGTATAGTGTCAAACCACTGGTAAAAACTAAAGGCCATATCGGTTCACTGGGAAAAGTTAAATCAGATTCCTTATGTGTAATCTGTTTATAATTAAAAGTTATGACAAATCAGTAGACCTTATTTATTGTGAAAAGCATATGTTAAAGACAATAGGCTTTTAAGAGTGGTTGTATTAAACTGTGCTAAAGCCTGTAGGCAGGAATTTTGTTACATGGAATGTAACAGATTACTTAGTGGGCAAGGGTTTTGGTGTTGATTATCCACCCCAAAAAAACACGGGGATAGAAGATTTGCACTATGGAAATCCATATTATACACTATTAATAGGTATTTTGTGTTGTTTTGATAACTGTATTTTGTGCATATTTGTAATTTTATTATGGTTTACCTGATTGTTACATGGGGTATGGCTCATGAGCAACACAATAGGCAAGAGTTAGTTATGGCAGCAAGCCAATAATAGAAATTATGGGGGTCATTCTGACCCCGGCGGTCGGTGTTATAGTGGCGGTAGTACCGCCAATAGGCTGGTGGTAGATACCACCATATTATGACATTGGCGGTTTGGCAAAAGCCAAACTGCCATTGTTAGAAATGGGGTCTTTGGTCGGCAGTCAGGTAACCCCCTGTTCAAGCAAGGACCCTCACTCTAGTCAGGGTAAGTCACACACAATCGAAATTATCCTGTGCCCACCCTCTTGTAGCTTGGCACTGAGCAGTAAGGCTTAACTTAGAAGGCAAAGTGTAAAGTATTTGTGCAATAAATCATACAATAACACAATATAGCACCACAAAAATACACCACACAGTGTTTAGACAAATATATAATATTTATCTGGATATTTGTAGGTCAAAACGATGAAAGATGCAATAAGAAAATGTAAAGATATCACTGGAAAGTGATATAAAGTGTCTTAAGTCTTTTTCAGAGGCAAACAAAGTCTCTTTCAAGCACAAAGTGCCTGGTTGGAGTGAAAAAATCTCCGCAAAGGGCCGCAGAGGAGGAGATAATTGTGAAAATGGTGTGTGCTTCGGTTTCCTGGGCGCTGCGTCAATTTCCCCTCTGGAAGTCGGCGACATTGTCCCAGGTGGGTCGTGCGTCGAAGTTTCGGTCGCACCGTAGGCGCCATGTCGATCTTTTCCTCACGAAGTCGAGCGGCGTCGTTCCGGTTCGGCGAGCAGTGAATTTTTCACTGCGGCACAAGCTGTGTGTCAAATTTTTTGCCGTACAAGGAGTCCAGTTGCAAGAGAGAAGTCTTTTTGGTCCTGAGACTTCAGGGAACAGGAGGCAAGCTCTATCCAAGCCCTTGGAAAGCACTTCTGCAGCAAAGCAAGAGAGCAGCAAGGCAGCAGGGCAACAGCAAGGCAGCAGTCCTCTGTAGAAAGCAGTCAGGTGAGTCCTTTAGGCAGCCAGGCAGTTCTTCTTGTCAGGGTGCAGGTTCTGGTTCAGGTTTGTTCTCCAGGAAGTGTCTGGAGTGGTAGGGCAGAGGCCCTGTTTTATACCCAAATGTGCCTTTGAAGTGGGGGGGACTTCAAAGAGTGGCTTAGAAGTGCACCAGGTCCCCTTTCAGTTCAATCCTGTCTGCCAGGGTCCCAGTAGGGGGTGTGGCAGTCCTTTGTGTGAGAGCAGGCCCTCCACCCTCCCAGCCCAGGAAGACCCATTCAAATTGCAGATATATGCAAGTGAGGCTGAGTACCCTGTGTTTGGGGTGTGTCTGAGTGAATGCACAAGGAGCTGTCAACTAAAATCCAGCCAGACGTGGATTGTAAGGCACAGAAAGATTTAAGTGCAGAGAAATGCTCACTTTCTAAAAGTGGCATTTCTGAAATAGTAATATTAAATCCAACTTCACCAGTCAGCAGGATGTTGCACTACCATTGTGGCCATACTAAATATGACCTTCCTACTCCTTTCAGATCAGCAGCAACCACTTCAACAATATATGAGGGCGGCCCCAATGTTAGCCTATGAAGGGAGCAGGCCTCATAGTAGTGTAAGAATGAATTTAGGAGTTTTACACTACCAGGACATGTAAACTACACAGGTACATGTCTTGCCTTCTACCCACACAGCACCCTCCTCTAGGGGTTACCTAGCGCACACATTAGGGGTGACTTATATGTAGAAAAAGGGGAGTTTTAGGCTTGGCAAGTACATTTAAATGCCAAGTCGAAGTGACAGTGAAACTGCACACACAGGCCTTACAATGGCAGGCCAGAGACAAGGTAAAGGGGCTACTTAAGTGGGATGCACAACCAGTGCTGCAGGCCCACTAGCAGCATTTAATCTACAGGCCCTGGGCACGTATAGTGCACTCTACTAGGGACTTATAAGTAAATTAAATAGTCCAATTTGGTGTGATCCAAGGTTACCATGTTTAAAGGGAGAGAGCATATTCACTTTAGCACTGGTTAGCAGTGGTAAAGTGCGCAGAGTCTAAAAACCAGCAAAAACAGTGCCCAAAAAGTGGAGGGAGGCAGGCAAAAAGTTAGGGGTAACCACCCTAAGGCTGTCAGGTCTAACATGTGTCCCCCCCAGCTGAAAGAGGGAAGAGCTACCCAACCTCCTGGGAGCTCTCATCGCTAAGGCGGAAGTATCTGGAGAGACCATCAGCATTGGCGTGGTCAACCCCTGGGCGATGCTCCACCGTAAAGCCCATCCCCTGTAGGGAAATGGACCACCTCAAGAGTTTTGGATTTTCACCCCTCATCTGCATGAGCCATCTGAGGGGCCTGTGGTCTGTCTGAACCCGGAAGTGAGTTCCAAACAGGTATGGTCTCAGCTTCTTCCGTGCCCAGACCACAGCAAAGGCTTCTCTTTCAATAGCACTCCACCTCTGTTCCCGTGGTAATAGTCTTCTGCTAATAAAGACTACTGGTTGGTCTAGGCCCTCCTCGTTTAGCTGTGCTAGGACCGCCCCTATGCCATGCTCTGAAGGTCTGTCTGCACGATAAATTGGAGTAGTCAGGGGCCTTGAGCACAGGGGCCGTGCACATGGATTCCTTCAGGGAGTCAAAGGCTTTCTGACAAGCCTCTGTCCAAGTCACCAACCTCGCTTGCTTTTTGGATGTGAGTTCTGTCAAGGGTGTCACCATGGTTCCATAGCCCTTGACAAATCTGCGGTAATATCCGGTAAGGCCTAAGAAGGCTCTCACCTCTGTTTGGGTTCTAGGTGGTTGCCAGGCCTTGATAGTTTCAATCTTGGCCTGGAGTGGTTGCACCTTGCCACCACCTACTAGGTGTCCCAAGTACACCACGGAACCCTGCCCAATCTGGCACTTACTGGCCTTGATGGTCAGGCATGCCTGTTGCAGGGCCTGAAGCACCTCCTTGAGGTGGAGGAGGAGTTCCTCCCAGCTGTCACTGTAGACGGCAATGTCGTCCAGGTAGGCTGCGCAGAAGGCGTCCTTGCCAGCTAGGATCTCGTTAACCAACCGTCGGAAGGTAGCGGGGGCATTTTTCAACCCAAAGGGCATCACCTGGAATTGGTAATGGCCCTCAGGTGTGGAAAATGCTGATCTCTCTTTAGCCTCCTCAGTCAAGGCAATCTGCCAGTACCCTGATGTGAGATCAAAAGTACTGAGGAATTTGGCAGCGCCTAGCCTGTCTAGGAGCTCATCAGCTCGGGGGTGGGGTGAGCGTCAGTTCGTGCGACTGAATTGAGACCCCGGTAGTCCACGCAGAACCTAAGTTCTGGCTTGGCATCGGGTGCTCCACCCTTGGGTACCAGCACCACAGGGCTGGCCTAGGGACTGCTAGCCTTCTCAATAACCCCAAGAGCCAACATCTTGGAGACTTCCTCTTTGATGCTGGCCTTCACCTTGTCTGACAACCTGTAAAGTTTGTTATTTACAGGGGGACTGTCTCCCGTGTCAATATCATGGACGCACAAGTATGTGCGTCCAGGGGTGAGAGAAAACAGGGAAGAGTACTGTTCAAGTAACTGGTAGCAGACCCCTCTCTGGCCTAGGGTCAGGGAGTCAGAGAGAATGACACCCTCCACTGACCCATCACCTTCCTTGGCAGCGAGGAGGTCGGGGAGAGGGTCACTCTCCTCTTCCGCCCCCTCATGTGTCACCAGAAGCATGTTGATTTCAGACCTCTCAAAATGAGGCTTCAGTCAGTTGACATGGAGCACCCTTAGGGTGTTCCTAGGGGATTGGAGGTCCACTAGGTAGGTGGCCTCCCCTTTCCGCTCCTTCACTTCAAATGGGCCAGACCAGCGGTCCTGGAGAGCTCTAGGCTCTACTGGCTCCATTACCCACACTTTGTCTCCAAGTTGAAACTCTACCAGGGTGGCTTTCTGGTCATACCAGCGTTTCATTACCTCTTGACTGGCCTCAAGGTTACTTTTGGCCACTTTCCAGAAATGGTGCATCTGGTTGCGGAGGGCCAGCATGTAGCTGACCACATCCTGAGGGGGTGCCTTTGGAGCTTTCTCCAACCCTTCCTTGACAATGCTTAAAGGGTCCCCTGACAGGGTACCCATAGTGGAGCACAAAGGGACTGAATCCTACCCCCTTCTGGGGTACCTCTATATAAGCAACGAAAAGGCATGGTAAGAGGACGTCCCACTTACGCCTCAGGGCCTCAGGGAGGCCTGTGATCATGCCTTTTAAGATCTTGTTTAATCTCTCCACAAGACCATTAGATTGGGGGTGATAGGGTGTGGTGAACTTGTAGGTTACACCACATGCATCCCACATAGACTTCATGTATGCAGACATGAAGTTAGTGCCTCTGTCAGACACTATCTCCTTTGGGAATCCCACACGGGTAAATGTCCCCATCAGAGTTCTGGTCACCACCGGTGCAGTTACGGTCCTCAGAGGGATTGCCTCTGGGTAACAGGTGGCATGGTCCACCAAAACCAGGATGAACCTGTTGCCTAGGGCAGTTTTGGGGTCCAATGGACCAACAATGTCGATGCCCACCCTTTCAAAGGGGGTGCCAATGACAGGAAGTGGAATCAGGGGGGCCTTAACCCTTTTTTCTGTTTTACCACTGGCCTGGCAGGTAGGACAGGACCTACAGAACGTATCTGAGTTTGTCCTCATTCTGGGCCAATAGAAGTGGGTGACAAGCCTGGCAAAGGTCTTGTCTTGCCCCAAATTTCCTGCCAGGGGAATGTCGTGAGCCAGTCCCAGTAGGAAGGTCTGGTAACACTGGGGGACCACCAGCGCACGTGCTGCCCCAATGGCCGGAAACTTAGGCTCACTGTAGAGGAGATCATTCTCCCAATATATGTGGTGATCTCCAGAGGCTTCACCTGCTGCCTGAGCTGAGGCTTGCTTCCTCATGCCCTCTAGAGTGGGACATTCTTTCTGCGCCTAGCAGAATTCCTTCCTGGTGGGCCCACCCTCAACTTGCCAGCCAGCAAGCTCAGGTAGGTCACCTAGGGCGGCAATGTCTTCCCCAGTTGGCTCGGGGGCCTCCTCCTCAGGAACCCCGTCAACCACTGCGGGAACTTCTGGGACTGGTTTCCCACACCCCTTTCCCCTCCTCTTGGCAGTTGTCTGGGCCATTGTTCCAGGCTCCAGACGCCCTTGACTTCCCTCTCGGGTAGCCATGGACCGTGTGGTCGTGCAGACCCACTCAGGCAATCCTAACATCTCCAAGTGAGACCTTAGCTCTACCTCCTTCCAGGTAGTGTGCTCAAGGTTGTTGCCTAACAGACAAGCTACAGGCATGGCAGGACTCACAGCTACTTTTAGAGTACCAGAGACCCCCCCCACTCAAAGGGAACCAGAGCTACCGGTAGGTGGGTCTCACGATTGTCGGCGACTATGACTTGGTGGAATGTATTTGGGATGACCTGCTCTGCTGACACCAGCTGACCCTTGACAGTAGTCATGCTGGCTCCTGTGTCACGCAGAGCCTCCACCCTTTGCCAATTGATGGTGACCCACTGCCTATACTTGGAAGTATTGGCAGGCATGTGGGGTTTTGGCACCATCTCTGCATCCCCCAGGGACACTAGGGTTACCTCTGTCTGCTCCCCAAAACTGACTGGGACCATCTCCTCCCGAGCGCTACGCTAGCCAACCCAGGTGTCTGCCCTCCTTTGGGGGGCTGTGCCCTCTTGGGACACTTGGAGTCGCCCTCAGAGTGCCCATACTTATTGCACTCTGCACATTGGGGTACAAACCTCCCTGTCTTATGGTCAGTAAAACCTCTCCTTTGAGAATCAGACCGGGACTGGTTACCACTACTCCCTTGGGAACTATTTTGGGGGCCTTTTGAGAACTCCTTGTTTTTAATTTTTTCTCCCCCCTCTTTCTTCTGATGGGAATCCTGACCATCTTTGTAGGTGTCCCCCCCAGATACCTTTCTGGACACTCTGGTACTAGTCCAGAGGTCCACCTCCTCAGCAAGCTTCCTGGCATAAGTCAGCTTACTGTCTACTAGGTGCTGGCGCAACTCTGTAAAACAAATACTGAGCATATGCTCTCTCAGAATCAAATTATATAATCCTGTGTAATCATCTACTTTGCAGCCCCGCACCCATCCATTCAGTGCCTTACTGGAAAAGTCAAAGAAATCCACCCATGTTTGTGAGGACAGTTTGGTGCTGTCCCTGAACCTCTGGCGGTATTTCTCAGGGGTCAGCCCAAACTTGGCAAGTATAATGGCTTTCTGAAGTGGGTATGTGTTTTGATCCTTTATGTCCAATGTGAGAAGTGTGTCCCTCCCCAATGGTGGCACATAACTCCACATAGCTGTACCCCATTGCCCTTCAGGAACCTCATGAGCCCTTAGTGCAACTTCATAAGCAGCTAGCCATTTATCTATGTCATCTCCCACCACAAAACTGGGCACCACATTTTTGGGTATACGAACCTTCTTTTCTCCAGCATGTCCTGTCTGTATGCTGCCACCATTACTGCTGGATTCAGACTGCTTTGCCTTGAGATACAGCTCCTTGAGACTCAGTTCATGAGCCAATAAAAGTTTCTTTTCAGACAAGGCTCTCTCTGCCCTTATTTACTCCTGCTGAGCCTTAATTTTCAGTCTTGCCATTTGAAATTGGAACTCCCTCTCCTCTCTCCTTTCCTCTGCAGTCAGGCCTTGATCAGAGACACTGCTCCCTGGTCTGGAAGAGGGCACAATTGCAGTGTAACATCCCCCACTGATGGCAAAAAATCCTCTGAGGGGCCATCTTCTGGCTCCTCTTCCTCAGCATCCTCCCTAAATGGGCTTCAGCCCAGGCCCTCAGCGCCACTTGAAAGTCCTCCTTTCTGGAGGCCCCTTGGGTGGGTACACTCATCTCCCTGCAGAACCCTTTCAGCTGTTTGACAGTATATGTCTCCAACAGGGCTAGGTCAAAATCTCCTGCTTGAGACCCAGCCTGAGACATGTTGAGTGAGAATTTATGTTTAGAAAATTGTCAGGAAAAACAAATTTGCAAAAAGAGATAATAATCAAGTTGACCTTCAACTGTGGGTAGGTAGTGAAATACTTAGCTACTGTATGTCACTGCACAAATACAAGTCCTATCCTCACCGCTGATCACCAATGTTAGAAATGGGGTCTTTGGTTGGCAGTCAGGTTACCCCCTGTCCAAGCAAGGACTCTCACTCTAGTCAGAGTAAGTCACACACAATCCAAATTATCCTGTGCCCACCCTCTGGTACCTGTGCACTGAGCAGTCAGGCCTAACTTAGAAGGCAATGTGTAAAGTATTTGTGCAATAAATCATACAATAACACAATATAGCACCACAAAAATACACCACACAGTGTTTAGAAAAATATATAATATTTATCTGGATATTTGTAGGTCAAAACGATAAAAGATGCAATAAGAAAATGTAAAGATATCACTGGAAAGTGATATAAAGTGTCTTAAGTCTTTTAGAAGCAAACAAAGTCACTTTCAAGCACAAAGTACCTGTTGGAGTGAAAAAATCTCTCAAAGGGCCGCAGAGGAGGAGATACGGGGAAAATGGTGTGTGCGTCGGTTTCACCCCTTCACACACAGACTTGCTTCGTTATTTTCCACGTGGGGAAGACGTTGCGTCAATTTCTGGTGCGTGGATGGGTCTCCTCTTCGGGTTGCGGGGTTTTCAGACGCCCCGGGGTCTGTGTGTGGAATCCTCTGCTTGTTGACCAGCTCTGTGTCATTCCGGTGGGCGATGCAGGGAAATTTCTCCCTCTCAGCAGGCGCTGCGTCGATTTCCCCTCTGGAAGTCGGGCGGTGTTATCCCAGGTGGGTCGTACGTCGAAGTTCCGGTCGCACCGTAGGTGCCGCGTCGATCTTTTCCTCGCGAGGCCGAGCGTGTCGTTCCGGTTCGGTGAGCGGTGAATTTTTCACTGCGGCACAAGCTGTGTGTCTAATTTTTCGCCGCACAAGGAGTCCAGTTGCAAGAGAGAAGTCTTTTTGGTCCTAAGACTTCAAGGAACAGGAGGCAAGCTCTATCCAAGCCCTTGGAGAGCACTTCTGCAGCAAAGCAAGAGAGCAGCAAGACAGCAGGGCAACAGCAAGGCAGCAGTCTCTGTAGAAAGCAGTCAGGTGAGTCCTTTAGGCAGCCAGGCAGTTCTTCTTGTCAGGGTGCAGGTTCTGGTTCATGTTTCTTCTCCAGGAAGTGTCTGAGGTGGTAAGGCACAGGCCCTGTTTTATACCCAAATGTGCCTTTGAAGTGGGGGAGACTTCAAAGAGTGGTTTAGAAGTGCACCAGGTCCCCTTTCAGTTCAATCCTGTCTGCCAGGGTCCCAGTAGGGGGTGTGGCAGTCCTTTGTGTGAGAGCAGGCCCTCCACCCTTCCAGCCCAGGAAAACCCATTCAAATTGCAGATGTATGCAAGTGAGGCTGAGTACCCTGTGTTTAGGGTGTGTCTGAGTGAATGCACAAGGAGCTGTCTAAACCCAGCCAGACGTGGATTGTTAGGCACAGAAAGATTTAAGTGCAGAGAAATGCTCACTTTCTAAAAGTGGCATTTCTAAAATAGTAATATTAAATCCGACTTCACCAGTCAGCATGATTTTGTATTACCATTCTGGCCATACTAAATATGACCTTCCTGCTCCTTTCAGATCAGCAGCTGCCACTTCAACAATGTATGAGGGCAGCCCCAATGTTAGTGTTAGCCTATGAAGGGAGCAGGCCTCACAGTAGTGTAAGAACGAATTTAGGAGTTTTACACTAGCAGGACATGTAAACTACACAGGTACATGTCCTGCCTTCTACCCACACATCACCCTGCTCTAGGGGTTACCTAGGGCACACATTAGGGGTGACTTGTATGTAGAAAAGGGGGTGTTTTAGGCTTGCCAAGTACTTTTAAATGCCAAGTTGAAGTGACAGTGAAACTGCACACACAGGCCTTGCAATGGCAGGCCTGAGACAAGGTAAAGGGGCTACTTAAGTGGGTGGCACAACCACTGCTGCAGGCCCACTAGTGGCATTTAATCTACAGGCCCTGGGCAAATATAGTGCACTCTACTAGGGACTTATAAGTAAATTAAATAGTCCAATTTGGTGTGATCCAAGGTTACCAGGCTTAAAGGGAGAGAGCATATGCACTTTAGCACTGGTAAGCAGTGGTAAAGTGTGCAAAGTCTAAAAACCAGCAAAAACAGTGTCCAAAAAGTGGAGGGAGGCAGGCAAAAAGTTAGGGGTGACCACCCTAAGGCTGTCAGGTCTAACAGCCATTGTAACACACTGACCACCACAGCGGTAATGACCGCCGGGCTGGAGACTACACTCTCTAGCCCGGCGGCTGTCATTAGTCTGCCCAAGGCAATATGACCCCACCCACCACCATGGATTCCGTGGCTTTTTTACCGCCATAAAAACCATGGCGGTACGCACTATCAGTGACAGGGAATTCCTTCCCTGGCAGTGACAGGGGTCTCCAACGCCCCATCCCCAGAGTCCACCGCCACCCTCCCACTCCCCCTTCCGACCTCCCCCAACATACACACACCTACACCTACACGCACGTACACACGCATACACACATGCATACCTACATTCACCCACGCATGCATACATCTGTGCACACACACATCCACACACACTGACATACATACAGGCACAAACACATTCACACATCACAACATACACGCACACTCACCTATTCATCCACACACACATTCCACACGCCACACACCTGCATGCATGCACGCACACAGAAACATACACACAACACCCCTGTCCCCTGTCAGAGAACCCTACTTACCTGCTTGCAGGGGGTCCTTCGGTAGGAGACGGGACGCGGCGATGCTGCCCGCAGCAGTGTCCACCAGCAGAACACCGCCAGGCAGTATCATTACTCAGGATACGGTCAGCGGCGGTCTACTGGCGTGGCGCTGTTGCTGGCAGCAGCGCCACCTCACCGCTGTCCTCCACCATGACCGTAGCCTGAATTCCGCCAGCCTTCTGGTGGAATTCCGGTTACGATCATAATGTGGCAGACAGTAGGTAGCCACAGCGACGGTCTTGCGGTGGCTGTTGACGTGGCGATAGGCGCCATTTACCGCCTATGTCATAATGAGTGCCTACATGTCTGATTGTTTATAAGGTAAAGTTGCAATAAAGGCAGTAGGCCCCCCATACAGATTGTGGAAAACAATGGTAAAGTCTATTGGGTTTTAAGTGTAGAATGGTAGTACTCTGTATTGAACCCAACATATGTTGTATTTTGTTACATGGAACCCCACGTTTTACCATTATATGCAAAGGACGTGGTGCTGGCTACCCCTCTGACAATCCATAGGTATAGAAGATTTGCATTGTCAGAATCCATGCTAGCCAATCTTAGGAGAATTAGTATTTTGTTGTGCCAACTATAAATGTGTGCACTGAGTATTTCTATGACTGGATGCCTGGTTGTTACCTTATGGGAACAATTATGCTCAATATAAGATGCTTTAGTTGGTTATGGCAAAAAGCCAGTGATAAGTGCAACAGGCTTGATTGGTTCACTAAGATAAAAACATTTCTGATGCCATAGGTCTAATCTGTTTAGTTTGAAAAGAATGATAAATGCACAAAGCCTGGCATATTGATTGCGAAAAGCATATGTTAAAGTCAATATGCATTTAAAACTGGATTGTTATTTCTCTGTGTTAAAGCCTACATATAGGTAGTTTGTTATATGAAATATCACAGATTACCTTTGTAGGAAAGGTTTTTGGTGCCTTTTACCACCTCTAAGAAACCCTAGAGATAAGAATAACAATTCTTGCTAGGCTGTCTTGTTAGCTGTCTTCTGGGTTTTTCTAATGAAGAAAATCATTAAATATTACATACGTTCATATACAAGTATACCCATATAAGTACTTAGAGGGCCTTCAGGTCACCTCTGTTCTGCCATTGGTCTCTCTGAATGCCATTTACGCTATGCTTCCATCAATGACAGGGCACCTCTTGAGCTAGTGGTTCAACTCACATCATTTCATGACTTTTCTAACCTGTGAATGAATGCATTTTCTGATCATGTGTACATTCACCTGAAAATTTGTGTTTTCAATGCCAGGGCCGGTTGGACAGTTTTTTAGTTTTTAAATTTCTCCTGTTATGGTTCCTCCTTCATTTATTTGCTTCTCCAGTTTTTAGTTGAAAATTTGTCAAGAGAATGCTTCAGCTCTACAGGCAGGGCCAACAGGTTGCGTCATTGCTGCTCATTTCACCTGCGGTAAGCCACATCCCACTTGCTTACTTCCTCTAAACCAGGAGATCATTATGGAATGCTGCTGTTCATGGAGTATAATTGTTTTATCATTCCAAGACGGTCAACACATTGGTTTAAAATGTAGCTGCCATGCTGAGACTTTCAAACAAAAATAGACTATTTACAATACCTCTGCAAGATGGACACTCCCTGCACCATTGTTTCATTACTGCAAGCCATATTTAGCATGTTTTCTTTTTTCTAATTGTATTCTTTTGTTTATCACACACCTGTTGTTGAGTTTGTGTGTGTGTTATTGCAGTTGTGTCAGAGGTTGAATGCAGGAATGAGTCAGTGGATAAATGAATGGATTCATGAGTGCAAAGATGAGTGACAGAGTGTGTGTATGATGACTTTTTGAGAACCTAACCCGTTCAATGAAACAAAAGGCACTTTCATCCATAAGCCAGACCTACTGACATTGCCAATGCTGGTTAATCATGAAATCTTTTTTTCTGGTTTGAGTGACTAGAAAAGCAATAGAATTCTGCATGTTACCCTCAAGAAAATGTCAGAGTTGACAGCTTGCGATGAAACAGATAAAATCACAGAGTTCTTCCTAATAGTATGTGTCAGGGTACGTAGTAAAAGAAGAGAGTTATTATCACAAAAGGTTTCAGTGTTTTTACAATTAGGTTTTTCATTACCAGTATGAAATATGTTTGCTTACCTGCTAGGTTTCATAAAGAAAGGATTAAATGAAAGTATGTAGCCTTCTGATGTTGACATAAAGTTGTGGTCCTGCTGTGATGTCTGCAAAGTAGTTAATCAACGTACTTCCGGGTTCGTGAATCATCAAATCGTTGTTAAGTTAATGTAAGGAAATTGAGTGCAGTACGGACTTAGCAGACAGTGCTATCCCGGTTTACTTTAAGGTAGTATCAACAGAAGTACGAAAATTGATTGAAAACTTAAATGATTGCTTTGTTTTGTTTGCAGGTCATTCGCTGGAGATAACGAGGCTGAAAATAACCCCTACGATTACCGTAAACTGCTTCGGAAAACATCACAACGTCGGCGCCTTATCTAACATTTTACCTTTTCCTCTGGAACTCTATCTGGAATATTCATTTTTTTTTATTTTATTTATTTTTTCAAACAGTAACTTATGTGAGAGTGTGAATATAGCATTTGAAATCAACCTTTTTACATGAATAGTTTTAACAAGTTTTTGCTTTAAAATGGTGCATGTTATGTTTGGTGCGTTATGTGCAAAAACACTCTAAGGCCCAAAATAGCACAATTTGCTTCCTCTGTTTGTTATGTGATCGGTCACAGTATTGTAGATGCCAGATGAAACAAGCCCAGTTGTCTTGTCCCTCAAGAGAAGTCGATTTTAAAGAGGCTAATTAAGGAAGAGAACCCCGCAGATCTTGTGTTGTTCATGAATCCCGACAGACCCTCCTCTGTGGCCTTCATTCCTGGTATAACCGCTGCTTGCAGTTCTGCTCTGAGAGACATGAAACCGCTCTTGGGTTCCTCTCCATGATTCTATTGAAACGCTGTGAATTATTTCATATTACATAAATGTGTCTCAAATCAGAAAAGTCAGCTATAAAAAACAAATTTAGATTTACACTTTTTTATTAACTTTTTTTTGTTGTATTCCTCTGTGAAGACCATTCGATTAAGGTAAATAAAGAATATATTTTATACAAAAGTTTACATATTTTGCTGACAATGTAAGGACTGGGTTCTCTTGAATATTACAACTTAATATACACACTGCAATACATTCATCATTTAATATCTTGCTTGCCTTCAGGTTTACTCCAAATCATACATTTACAGAAGGCACAGATGCCCGAATCTTGGGGACATGGATTTTCGAATCAAAGCATTAGGTAGTGTTCTAGAGCATGTTGTAAGAAATGATTAAAAGTGCGTTGTACTGTATCAGCCATGCAAGTAAAACACTTTATCTAGCACTGACTGCCTTATCCGTCATCGACTGGTTGTTTATGAAGACGTTCTGCCGCCTGGTATGGGCCAAAGTGGCCCCAGATGCTCCTGTTACTTGAGCTATCTGTCCATCTATGACCTTACACTCAAGAGAATCATACAGGACTGATTTCATGACAACTTTCTGCATTTGCAAAAATGTTTGCAGTCTTATCAGTCGTCTTCCTTCCAGGAAATATCCTGTAACATTTGCCTGTGGGGCATGGCCACCCTTCCGGGCATTGCTTTTAAAGGAGCATGAAATCAATCAATCAATCAATCAAATTTCTTAAGTGCGCTACTCACCCGGTAGGGTCTCAAAGTGCTGGGGGGTTACTGCTCGAAGAGCCATGTTTTGAGGCGCTTTCTGAAAGTTAGGAGGCCCTGGGTCTTGCGTAGGTTGGTGGGGAGGGAGTTCCAGGTTTTGGTTCAATGAAATCACATTGAACTTTGGGGCCACCACAAAACATCTCACTGTTTTAACAATTTAAGGCTTGATTGCTTGGTTTTAGTAGGCTGGTGGAACTGTGCACACTCATTTCCATATCACATGGATCACTTTGGTGCTGCTACAACTTGCAATAAATGTTTGCACTCCAGGACAACTGCAAAAGTCATATTTGCACTAAATGACCACCTCACACCAGACATGAAATTACTCCATTAGCTTCCGGTAAAAGAAAGAGCGACATTTTTAACTATTTGTCTGGTACATACATAGGTCTGCTTGAAATGTTTCTTGTGCCACCTTAACTTTGCATAATTCACAAATCTCGGATTACGTGAAATGGGACTAGTAGTCACAATTTGGAATAGTGCATTTTGCTTTATTTTGTCCGCTGGAGCGTAACTCAAGGAGAAAATGTCTTACCAAGATATAATTTCCTGGAACGAAACATTTTGCCCTTGGACCAGTCTGCTGTCTGTATTCCACTAGAGTTTTGTGCAAGGCCTACCTATGAGGAAACAAGTTACAAGAGATACCAGTGAAATGCATTTCGCGTAATACGCGGAATTTCATGAAACGTATGCCTTCTTCAAAAACAGCAATTTCGGCACACCACTAATGGTTCTACATGGCAGAGCACCACCCTAGAAACTAGGTTCATACCACCGACTTTGAAAAACCCATACAAAGCTAATGCATCCAGTAAAAGCCATCTGTTACTGATCAAATCGATTTTCAACCTGAGAAAACAATCAGATTATCAATAGAAAATCATACTAACATGAATGCAAGAACTTTCAGACCTCATGTGGAAAACACACTTTCCAAAAAAGGTTATAGTGCTGCAAGTCATAGGAATTGAAGAAGTGCACAGTTCGTATCAGTTCTTGAAATGGAGAAATAGAAGTGCAGGTACTCTGTACCAGAGCACCTGTTTATTCCTGCGAAGTGCAGGTACTCTCCAATTAAAAATATTACGTTTTTCTTGAGAAGTGCAGATTCTCTCCCTCTAAAAATAAAAAAAAGTGCCGGTACTCTGTACCGGACAGTACCGGCCCACTTAAACCACTGGTTCGTATACAAAGTGACACAACAAAACACAACACAAGACTACACAATCTGCATACACTCGGGTCCTGAAAACACGCATGTGATGTTTCAGATTGTCTGCTCAAACTGCCTGCCTCGGCCTCAGACCCACCAGGAGCTGTTTTCATTAGCCATGCTGGGAAAGTGAATGAGAAGGAAAGAGGCGTGAAATGGGCTGAATGGTTTGACCTGGCCTGTAGCCTGCAGGCCTCACCATCTGCAAGCATGCATTGTGAAATAATGACTGCAATTAGCGCCCCGGGCTGCACTGTTACACAGCTGCCTCGAAAAATGTCTTTATGTAAAAGAGGGAAAATAAACGAAACTAACCTGTAATGTGTCGTTCTCGTTCATTTCAAGCTTACAAAAGAAATATGGCAAACAACAGAGCGTGAAAGTGGCTATTAGCATATTTAAAAGAAAAGCCTGTACCTTAAGCATCCGACTTTGAGACACAAGCCCATCCTGTCTCCAGTAACTGATCGATCCATTCTTTTGTCAGTTTTCTGTTAAATAACTGTATGTTTCTTGATAATGCTTGAGCACAAAGCGGGGTAGAAGAACGCGTGTGATGATGTGTTCCTTTAGGAACAATAAACAAAACCACTCACCACACAATAGACAGTTTCCTATCCTTAAAGAAATCACATTTACCTTTGAGTGATGCTTTGCCTTTTGAGTTTGAGGTTGGTGCTATTAGGTGGCTGCCCTTAGTGCAAATGGTTTTAAATCTTATATATTTGTAAGTTTTTTTGACAGAACCCTTTTCTGTCCTCCTTTTCATACAGAGTACAAATCTAAAGCTGTCGCCGCTAAAGGTTCTTAGTAAAATTTGTGTAAGTGGGTTTTTAGCGGTGTTCTGAATTGCAGGTAACTATAGCATGTATGTGGTATTCTTATTGCAGGTAATTATTACACGTATGCGGTATTCTCTTCCTAGCAGTTCATATCCATTAAGATTGTTATCAAACTGCTCCAATATAGAAACGAGCTTAAAAAACACATTTTTAAGGGTAAAGAACCAGTCCCTCTCCACTTGGAGAAAAAGCTACTCCACCAATCCCTCATTGATGGTATCTTTGCCTTTGACCCTGTCCTGTCTCTGCTGCCTTTCGACTAGGTGTACACTAGAGAAATACCATACATACATACTTATAATTGTGTATGACATCTCACAAGAATTATTTAAACAAATATAGCTCTCTAACGGCAGATCTATAATCATTTTCTCAATAGATGTTTTTCAAGAGAGTTTGTAGAGTGGGGTCATGTATGTATATTTGCAACTTGAGGGGTGCGAGCGAGCGAGCAAATTAATAGTGAGAACCAAGCCGGAGTCGAATGTGGGTGGTCTGTTGTGGCCGTAAGAGCCAAAGCATCAGTCAAGCTAGCTAAATAGTTGACCAGGGCTAACTCAGGCCTCTGAAGCGCCTGTGGAATGGAAGGCTCCCTTTCTTCAGGGAGTTCCACTGAACACAAAGTCTTTGAATGTCAATATCAGTGAGATATAGGAACGCCAGGGGCACTAAGCAACTCCACAAGGTGAGGGAGGTTGGGCATAATTTTGCTTTCTGCCACTGTACTTGACATGTAAACACACAACAAACACAAAGTAAAAATATGATAAGGACTTTTTAAAATAAAATAGTATGTCTTTAAATCCTGTGTTCTGATGCCTTCAGTGAATTTGGAAGCAAGACAGTATGTAATGTGCACTGTATTTACATGACCAATATATGGAGCAAAGGTATTGTGTATTACACATTATCACTGAGGATTTGCACTGAACATACTGAAGTGAATTACTCCAAGGTGTTCCTAATTTTGATGATCAAGAAATGAGACACAGTAAATTAATGGGAATTTGCCCAGTGTTAGAAATGGGGTCTCTGGTTGACAGTCAGGTTACCCCCTGTTCAAGCAAGGACCCTCACTCTAGTTAGGATAAAAGAGAATCACCCTCAGCTAACCCCTGCTTACCCCCTTGGTAGCTTGGCAGAGCAGTAGGCTTAACCTCAGAGTGCTGGGCGTAAAGTATTTGTACCAACACACACAGTAACCTAATGAAAACACTACAAAATGACACAACACCAGTTTAGAAAAATAGGAAATATTTATCTAGACAAAACAAGACCAAAACGACAAAAATCCAACATACAAAAGTCAAGTTATGATTTTTTAAAGGTTTAAACTAAAAAGAGTCTTTAGGTAGTTGTAACACCACACTAGCGCTGCTAGCGTGAAAATGTACCTGGTTTGCGTCAAAAATAACCCCGCACGGGCGGTGTGCGTCGAAAATAACCCTGCACGGTTATATGCGTCGAAAACAGCTCGGCACGGCGAGGCGCGTCGAAAAAGCCAGCCACGCGACGGTCCGAAAGTCCCGCGGCGCAGGTTGCGATCTCTCAGCCTTCGTCAGCGATGCTGCGCGTCGTTTCTCCTGCTCCGGGCGTCGATTCTCCGGTCGCGTTTCCTGCGGCGTCGTTTCTCAGCTGCGGAGCCGGCGTCGCGTCGTTTTCTCAGCCGCGATCGGATTCGCGTCGATCTTTTCTCCGCACGGTGCTCGGTGCGTGTATTTTTGTCCTTAGGCTGCCAGCTTCTCCTTTCAGGGGCCCAGGGACTGGAAGGGCACCACAGAGCAGAGTAGGGGTCTCTCCAGAGACTCCAGGTGCTGGCAGGAAGAAGTCTTTGCTATCCCTGAGACTTCAACAACAGGAGGCAAGCTCTACATCAAGCCCTTGGAGATTTCTTCTTCAAGATGGAAGGCACACAAAGTCCAGTCTTTGCCCTCTTACTCTGGCAGAAGCAGCACTGCAGGAAAGCTCCACAAAGCACAGTCACAGGCAGGGCAGCCCTTCCTCCTCAGCTAACAGCTCTTCTCCAGGCAGAGGTTCCTCTTGATTCCAGAAGTGTTTCTAAAGTTTGTAAGTTTGGGTGCCCTTCTTATACCCATTTTAGTCTTTGAAGTCACCTTCCTTCAAAGGGGACTCACACCTTCTTGTGAAATCCTGCCTTGCCCAGGCAAGGCTTCAGACACACACCAGGGGGTTGGAGACAGCATTGTCAGAGGCAGGCACAGTCCTTTCAGATGAGAGTGACCACTCCACCCCTCCCTCCTAGCAGAGATGGCTAATCAGGAATGCAGATTACACCCCAGCTCCCTTTGTGTCACTGTCTGGTGTGAGGTGAAAAACAACCCAACTGTCAAACTGACCCAGACAGGGAATCCACAAACAAGGCAGAGTCACAGAATGGTTTAAGCAAGAAAATGCTCACTTTCTAAAAGTGGCATTTCCAAACTCACAATCTTAAAATCAACTTTACTAAAAGATGTATTTTTAAATTGTGAGTTCAGGGATCCCAAACTCCACATGTCCATCTACTCTCTAGGGGAATCTACACTTTAATCATATTTAAAGGTAGCCCCCCATATTATCCTATGAGAGAGACAGACCTTGCAACAGTGAAAACGAAATTGGCAGTATTTCACTGTCAGGACATATAAACCACATTACTATATGTCCTACCTTATCCATACACTGCACCCTGCCCTTGGGGCTACCTAGGGCCTACCTTAGGGGTGCCTTACATGTAAGGAAAGGGAAGGTTTAGGCCTGGCAAGTGGGTACACTTGCCAAGTCGAATTTACAGTGTAAAATTACACATACAGACACTGCAGTGGCAGGTCTGAGACATGATTACAGAGCTACTTATGTGGGTGGCACAACCAGTGCTGCAGGCCCACTAGTAGCATTTGATTTACAGGCCCTGGCACCTCTAGTGCACCTTACTAGGGACTTACTAGTAAATCAAATATGCCAATCATGGATAAACCACTTACATACAATTTAAACAGGAGAGCATATGCACTTTAGCACTGGTTAGCAGTGGTAAAGTGCTCAGAGTTGAAAAGCCAACAGCAACATGTCAGAAAAAAATAGGAGGCAGGAGGCAAAAAAGACTGGGGATGACCCTGCATAAGCAAAAGTCTAACACGACCCCCTACCAGCCTAAAGCCAGGGGAGAACAATCAATACCTTGATGTACTTCCCTGATTGGGGCGATAGAACAGGGACCCAGGCCCACAACAGCAGGGGCATGTTCCAGTTCTACGCCTTCCTGACTCCAGTTGGATCCCTCTGTCCATACTCTCAGGGCCCACTAAGCTAACCCATGGGGAACCCTTCTCCACATCTACAGACACCATCTGTGCAACACCTAACTTTACTTTGCTCACAGATGTATTGCAATGGGCAGATAGTACCACCAGGGCCAACACAGTGGTGTTGCCCACTCCACCCCCGGGGTGTGACTCTCGTCCTCCCCCCCCCAGGGGCAACTCTGTCCACCAGGACAGCAAGCCACAGTGGCCCCAGACAACTGTCAGGGATGAGAGCCCGACCTCAGGCCTCTCTAACCACTGTGACTGTGGAGAGTGGGGGGTGGTAGCCCCAGGTGCCTGGCACCCTTTGACCACTCTCTCTTCCACCAGGTCAGGGATGACAACCTGACCCTGGTCCTCCCCTCTGGGGCTCTGTACCCTCCCTGCAGAAGCGGCACCCCCAGAGTCAAAAACTGTCAGGGTGCTTGTAGAAGCAGTCCTGCACAATTCTTCCATCAGTGCAGGGATGTTAACCTGCAATTGATCCTCCAACCTGGGGTCTGTACCTTCAGGTTGGACCAGGGCCAGGGGTGAGGCTTCCCTCCCCCTGCCCTCTCTTCTGGGGTCCTGACCCACCCAACTAGGAGTGGCCCCCCCAGAAGACAACATGGTAGGGGCACTGTTAGCAGTAGCCCCTTCCTCCAGGTCAGGGGGGACACCCTTAACCTGGCCTCCCAATCCAGGGTCTGTACCCACAGACTGGATCACTGCCTGGCAAACCAGGACTTCCTGGGGGGCATACCTACCCCCTACCAGGTCAGAGTTTACCCTCTGAACCTGGTCATCCAACCCAGGGTCACCACCCTGCGGTTGAACCATTGCCTGGCACACCAGGACTTCCAGGGGGGCACACTTACCCCCCTCAAGGGACACACTGTCCCGAAGGGCCACACAAGAGTCTGGCTGGCGCAGGTCCCCTGACCTCTGCCCATCTGACAGAGTCTGGCTTCCCCCCAACCCAGAAATGGTCTCACCAAGGTCATTCATGGGGGGCTCTGCTCTCAGAGCTGACCCCTGACCCTCCAGGTTCTCCACGGGGGTCCGCAACCCCCTCTCAACCCTCTGTCTGGACTTCTGCACCCCCTCACTAGGAGTGGTACTGCCAGACACCAGAACTGGTGGGACGCTGGCTACAGCCGCCCCCCCAAGTTCTCCTGACACTGTGGGGTCTCCCTCAACAGATGGCCCTATGGTACAGGCTAGGCTCCCCTCCTGGTGTTCCCGCAGGGAACCCTCCAGGACCTGGGACCGGATCTCGGGCACCTTGGGCCTCAACCCATCCCCATTCCCTCTCCTCTGAGACTGGACATGGGGTCCCTCACCCATCCCACTACACTGGGACCTACCTGGGACACTACAATCCTTCCCTACCTCACCTGGTTGGGAACTACCTAGACCACTCCTCTCAGGAGCACCCCCAAATGCCTCTTCAGACTCTCTGGTACTCACCCAGAAGTCTGCCTCCATTGTAAGCTCCCTGGGGTCAGAGAACTCACACTCCACCTGGTGTTGGCATAGCTCTGGAAAATAAGGACTAGACATATGCTCTCCAGCAATTACATCACTCAGCCCCTCACATGAATTAACCAAAGTACCCTTCACCCAACCATCCAGTGACTCTGCTTTGAAAAAGCACCCCACATCACCCTCCTGAGACTGGTGAGACAGTACCTGACTGTCCCTGACACTCAACCCACACTCTTCTGGGATGTTTTCACACTCCATAACCAGGACTTCTACCTGGGGGGAACCCCTCTCCCTGTCACTCTCACCTAGAGTCAGTAGAGTGTCCCTCCCACCAGTAGGAATATGACTCCCCATGCCAGTTCCCCAATCCACCTCAGGGACCCTGTGCATCACTGGAGCTACCTCATACCCCTGAACCTCCTGGCGTGTGTGAACTCCCTCCTTCAAGTAGGGCACCACCTCTCTGGGCATGTGCACTTCTGCAGCATCACTGGATATACAATTGTTGCTGCCACCATTCCAGCTGGACTCAGCCCTCATGACTTCCAGCTCTTTCAATTTAAGCTCGTAAGCATAAATCATTTTTTTAATCTCTAAGTTCCTCCTCCTTTCTTCCAACTCCCAATCGAGCTTTTTCAGCTCCCATTGGTACTCCCTCTCTGCCTGTCTGTCCTGTAACTCTTCAGGAGTCAGACCCTTGGGTGACACCCTGCCATCCCTCCTGGGGACCCTCCCCCCAGGCGTAACAGGTTCCTCCACTACACCACTGTGTATTCTCTGCACTTCCCCACCCATATTCTCCTCCTCTGTGTGCCCTCCAGCCTTCTTGATTGTCACCCAAGCCCTCTGTGCCTGTTGCAGCTCCCCCTCCCTGGTGGAGCTCTCAGTGGGACAGTCAAGATCTTTAAGGAACTGTTTCAATTGAGCAACTGAGTACTCCTTCAGTTTCTCCATTTCAAACACAGCTCCAGCTGTTGCATCTCCAGATTGAGACATGATGGTCACAAGTGCAAAGTTCCAAAGGCAGAAAAAAAATAATTTCCCAATGAAGTAAAAAGAATCAGTCAAGGGATCAGCAAAATCATGGAAGTAGAATAAAAAGAGTCCTTAAGAGAAAAATCAAAAGATCACCAAACAAGTAGTATGTGGTCACGTAGTGGTCTGAGATCAAAACAGTAGTGTACACTTAATTACTGTATGTCAAGTACAAACACAAGTCCAATCCCGACCGCTGGTCACCAATGTTAGAAATGGGGTCTCTGGTTGACAGTCAGGTTACCCCCTGTTCAAGCAAGGACCCTCACTCTAGTTAGGATAAAAGAGAATCACCCTCAGCTAACCCCTGCTTATCCCCTTGGTAGCTTGGCAGAGCAGTAGGCTTAACCTCAGAGTGCTGGGCGTAAAGTATTTGTACCAACACACACAGTAACCTAATGAAAACACTACAAAATGACACAACACCAGTTTAGAAAAATAGGAAATATTTATCTAGACAAAACAAGACCAAAACGACAAAAATCCAACATACAAAAGTCAAGTTATGATTTTTTAAAGGTTTAAACTAAAAAGAGTCTTTAGGTAGTTGTAACACCACACTAGCGCTGCTAGCGTGAAAATGTACCTGGTTTGCGTCAAAAATAACCCCGCACGGGCGGTGTGCGTCGAAAATAACCCTGCACGGTTATATGCGTCGAAAACAGCTCGGCACGGCGAGGCGCGTCGAAAAAGCCAGCCACGCGACGGTCCGAAAGTCCCGCGGCGCAGGTTGCGATCTCTCAGCCTTCGTCAGCGATGCTGCGCGTCGTTTCTCCTGCTCCGGGCGTCGATTCTCCGGTCGCGTTTCCTGCGGCGTCGTTTCTCAGCTGCGGAGCCGGCGTTGCGTCGTTTTCTCAGCCGCGATCGGATTCGCGTCGATCTTTTCTCCGCACGGTGCTCGGTGCGTGTATTTTTGTCCTTAGGCTGCCAGCTTCTCCTTTCAGGGGCCCAGGGACTGGAAGGGCACCACAGAGCAGAGTAGGGGTCTCTCCAGAGACTCCAGGTGCTGGCAGGAAGAAGTCTTTGCTATCCCTGAGACTTCAACAACAGGAGGCAAGCTCTACATCAAGCCCTTGGAGATTTCTTCTTCAAGATGGAAGGCACACAAAGTCCAGTCTTTGCCCTCTTACTCTGGCAGAAGCAGCACTGCAGGAAAGCTCCACAAAGCACAGTCACAGGCAGGGCAGCCCTTCCTCCTCAGCTAACAGCTCTTCTCCAGGCAGAGGTTCCTCTTGATTCCAGAAGTGTTTCTAAAGTTTGTAAGTTTGGGTGCCCTTCTTATACCCATTTTAGTCTTTGAAGTCACCTTCCTTCAAAGGGGACTCACACCTTCTTGTGAAATCCTGCCTTGCCCAGGCAAGGCTTCAGACACACACCAGGGGGTTGGAGACAGCATTGTCAGAGGCAGGCACAGTCCTTTCAGATGAGAGTGACCACTCCACCCCTCCCTCCTAGCAGAGATGGCTAATCAGGAATGCAGATTACACCCCAGCTCCCTTTGTGTCACTGTCTGGTGTGAGGTGAAAAACAACCCAACTGTCAAACTGACCCAGACAGGGAATCCACAAACAAGGCAGAGTCACAGAATGGTTTAAGCAAGAAAATGCTCACTTTCTAAAAGTGGCATTTCCAAACTCACAATCTTAAAATCAACTTTACTAAAAGATGTATTTTTAAATTGTGAGTTCAGGGATCCCAAACTCCACATGTCCATCTACTCTCTAGGGGAATCTACACTTTAATCATATTTAAAGGTAGCCCCCCATATTATCCTATGAGAGAGACAGACCTTGCAACAGTGAAAACGAAATTGGCAGTATTTCACTGTCAGGACATATAAACCACATTACTATATGTCCTACCTTATCCATACACTGCACCCTGCCCTTGGGGCTACCTAGGGCCTACCTTAGGGGTGCCTTACATGTAAGGAAAGGGAAGGTTTAGGCCTGGCAAGTGGGTACACTTGCCAAGTCGAATTTACAGTGTAAAATTACACATACAGACACTGCAGTGGCAGGTCTGAGACATGATTACAGAGCTACTTATGTGGGTGGCACAACCAGTGCTGCAGGCCCACTAGTAGCATTTGATTTACAGGCCCTGGCACCTCTAGTGCACCTTACTAGGGACTTACTAGTAAATCAAATATGCCAATCATGGATAAACCACTTACATACAATTTAAACAGGAGAGCATATGCACTTTAGCACTGGTTAGCAGTGGTAAAGTGCTCAGAGTTGAAAAGCCAACAGCAACATGTCAGAAAAAAATAGGAGGCAGGAGGCAAAAAAGACTGGGGATGACCCTGCATAAGCAAAAGTCTAACACCCAGGATCACAGAGTATTATCACGCAGGGAAGTAAAGATATGAACCCAGATTTTGAACCCAGGTTTCTTTGTTACAGATTCTACACTTTCAGCCACTGGATGGATATTGCCCGTGTCCCGATTAACTCTTAAAGAGAAAGGTTCTTTGTGTTAATGTCTTTTATGAGATAAGTTAGAACACTGTTTAATAAATGTTAAATAAATCTTACAAAGGGAGAATTTAGAAAAACATACAAATTTAAGGGAAATTAGGGCTATATTTTTATTTCACTGGTTTCCTCTGACTTATAAATATAAAAATATTTCAGTAGAGACTTCATGACTAATGAAGGCAAAACCAATTATCAGTAAAAAAGCTCTGCGGGATACTGAGTCTGCTCTTGGGTTTCAACTTTCAAATAGCATGTTTGCTTCAATCAAATCATTCCCAAAACCTGCATTAGGGAGGGGAAATTGCAGTGCCTGGGATCCACTTTTGACCATCAATTCTTGTTTGCAAGGGTGGGCTCAGAACCAGACATATGCCTCCGAGGGGCCCCGGAGAGACTTTTCTTGGCTCCTCCATCTATACTCAGTGGCATAACAAACATGCATTTGCAAGGCAATGGGTCTCGCGCTTCCTCAAATTAAAACTATTAGTGTTGTAAACTCCTAACCAGACTTTTCTTGCCACATAAACTGAAAAGTAAAACAGTTTCACATAAGCAAGCCAACAGCTGCCATGAGCGCAAATCAAACACACAAAAGGAAACACAACTTTGCTCGCAGTGAAACGTATCGGCAAAAGTGCAATTATCCATGTAACTGGCAAAAGTGCAAATATCTATGTAACAGGGTCGATGTCATGCAAATCGCTCTACTACTACCCAGCGAGATTGCGCTACCTATGAAATAAAGAGAAAAAGTAGTGCAGAAACCATACGGAAAACATGGAGCCTCAAATGTTTTCAGTAGTAGGCCGGTGTGCTCAAGACGGGCTAAATACCGGAAAAGGCATGACGTATGCATGCCTTTCACAAATTAAATCAAGCTAATTTTAAAAGGTAAGCCCTGGAACTGATGGGCTTGACATGGGCGTGGTTAAAAGCCCACAGAGAGATTACACCAAGGACAGAGCGCTTTGCGCCCGACCCTAAAAATGATGGGCTCTTCCTAGAAAATGTGGTGAGGTACTGGAGGCTTGCATTGTCACAGACATCCAAAAACTTGAAGGGCCCCTGAAGCGTGTCCCCAAAGAACTGGGCCCCCTGGAGGGTTGACACACACTCTACATGCTGCAGGCATCTATGTTACTTCACATCAGAAATAAATACCTTAAAGATATGCACCATTGACAACATTTCCTTGTTTCGTTGCTTATAGTAAAGGTGAGCAGGCACCTAAAGACAAGCAATTCACTACTTTAAATTCACACATTGCTCTGGGAAGGTCCTTCACTTCTTGCACCCCAAACAGAAAGATAATATGGCCCTGAGTAACTGATGCATTCTCCTGGGTAGGTTTCAGATGTATTTCAGATAAGCTCAAGTTTAGGATCATGGATGCTCTGATGTTATCAATGACAGCCCATACTATTCACACAGGATTATAGACAGAGCAGATGCAAAGAGTAGGCATTGGGAACAAGTACACACTTACTGACATATTATGCACACAATCTTTTGTATCATTCCAATGATAGAAGAGCACAGTGACAATAATGTGAGGTCCACAACAGTTGTGTAACACAAACTAATAGTGTCCTCCTGCACAAATGAATGAAAAGCCCCTGATTCTCCCATATCTCACAGATATTAATGGGCTTAGGGCTTACATAGGGGTCCCCTGGAGGTTTTTGGTGCCCCCTGAAGATTTGGGGGCAACTTTGTGCTGCAGGGGCTTCAGGGACTGCGTTACACTACTGGTCCTGAAGGCAGAGTACTAGTGGGTTTGTTTCTGGAACCCTGATCAGGCAAGAATAGTTTTCTTTAAATCCTGAGTGATCACTGGAACTCTGATTCTCTTGTCCTCTAGGGCCAAGGTAAAATTAATGATTCTGTTATACTGTAAATGCTTTCAAATAATACTTCATTTCCCTTAGATAGTATGTTTTTATTGTCAGGCTGCACTCTATTCCACAGGATCTGCATGGTTGGAACGCTGTGGGTTTGTAGTGTGGCCTGTGTTGGAAGTGGTTTGATTTGTGCGTGATGACCTTGCTTAGACGCAGAGGAAGTCCAACAATCTGTGTTCTCTTGTAGGAAGAGACAGTCACAGGGTTATTAGTCTAGAGTGCATGGCTCTATTTAGCAAGTCTGTTTGAAGTTCTACTTGACGGAAGGATAGCCAAGCACTATAGTCGCTCTGTGGGTACGCAGAGAGCCTTGACGGAATAAGGTGTGATTTAAGCACAGATTATATCAGTAGCACAGTAGTACAGAAGATACGAGGCAGCTTGAGAAAGTTTCTCTGTACGTATGCTTTCCATGTGGTATAAGAGGAGAATGCATTGTCAGATTTCTACCGGGGCAATAATTTTGAAAGCCTCTAAACAGCCGCCAGGGAAGTCTAAACAATTTAACGATGGATGGATGGGATATTGGACTGATACCATGGCAAATGCCGATTCTGAAATGACTGACTATATAACTAGTTAGAGTTTCTCCTACATGGAAGTGACTAATGTGGAAAAAATCAGTCAGATTGATCGAGACAGCGAGCCCCACATGGACTTTTACTCGGGACCAGAGAGTGTAAAGAATGTACAGGGAACAAAAGAAGGTGTAATGCGGGGTTAGAATGGGAGCCTTAGGGGTAGGTTCTCTATAGCATTTAGGGGGTCATTACAAGCTTGGCGGGCGGCTACCGCCGCCCGCCAAGCTGTAACCGCTGTGCGGCCGCCAATGCGGCCGCACTCCCGCGGTCCCCATTACAACATCCCCGCTGGGCCGGCGGGCGCAAACCTAGTTTACGCCCGCCGGCCCAGCGGGGATGCGGCCGCAACATAGGAGCCGGCTCCTAATGGAGCCGGCGGTGTTGCAGCCGTGCGACGGGTGCAGTAGCACCCCTTGCGCTTTTCACTGTCTGCTATGCAGACAGTGAAAAGCTGCACGGGGCCCTGTTAGTGGGCCCCTGCACTGCCCATGCCAGTGGCATGGGCAGTGCAGGGGCCCCCAGGGGCCCCAGGACTCCCCTTACCGCCATCCTCTTCCTGGCGGTGCAAACTGCCAGAAACAGGCTGGCGGTAGGGGAGTCATGGCGGATTATCACCGCCGGGGCTAAAACGGCGGGAAACCGCCGGTCCCGGCGGTGCGACCGCGGAGCTACCGCCGCGGTCGAAATATGGGTCTCCGTACCGCCAGCCTGTTGGCGGTACGGACGCCACTTTAGCCCTGGCGGTCTCCGACTGCCAGGGTTAAAATGACCCCTACAGAGTGGCAACACATCCTGTTACATTAATGCTGTTCCTTGTGAGCCCTATGTCAATGCGTTTTTTGAGTGAGGCCAGTGGGGCACATTTATAGAACTGCACAAACCTTAAATTCATCCTGAGATAGAAGGAAGAGATGCCAGTAGCCAATAGGTGTTCTCTTGCTGCCTGCAGTTCACAATGCCAGTAGAGATGGCCCGGCCCATCCCTCCTTTGTCACCCCAGCACAACACATGCAGGCAGATCAGCAGCAGAGAAAGCCCAGGAAAGAGATGAAGGACCCGAACATGTCCAGCTTCTGGCTCAACCGCAGAAGGATATTTATAGTGAACATGCAGCTCAGACACGTCCTGCTGCCTGCATGAGCCAATTGCTTTCAGGACACAATTCCGCCATTGCAGCGACATGTTTCTGTTATCACTCAGACCACCTGTTTCCATGTGGAACAGATGAAATTTTCATGCCTCAGTTTCTGAGCTGGTGTAAGAGCAGATAAAAAGGCTGGCACCACAGAACGAGAGAACCAGCAAACTCTTCCATTCTGTGCTGTTGTTTCTCCTTCTCAAACAAGAAAGTGGAATTGTGACCACAGATTCTTCAGCATCATTCGAGCATGATGAGAGTGAAGATTTTTATTAGAACACAAAAGAGAGTGGTGGGTGTAATACTGCCCCACACATACTCCCAAGAGGAATTTACACATCCATATGCCACTGGAAGTGTGGGGTGGTCAGAAAGAGGGTAAAACTGGATTGGTGAACCCTCAGCTAATAATGCTGATTCAGCGTATATTAGTTCTATAGGGAGGTGTGTGTAGAGAGTGTCTATGGTAGTGTCTGTGTCTGCAAGAGGGAGTTCCTTTTACGGACTAGGTGGTCTCACACACATAATAGTGTCATGCTTCATCATTTGACCACCTAGGCCCACCCAGGTAAGATAGTACTACCTGGGCGGACTCAACCTCGTTGTTAAAGGAACGACAGAGGGAGTGCTGAAATAAATCTTACTGGATATTTACAGGGATCCAGATGAGGTAAGAATAAAAGTACCATACACGTCACCTATCACGGTTGGTTAAGTACTTTAATAGAGGTGCATGCAGGTAAGGCTAAATTTATAATTGGGACTCGGTTGAGTTCTAATGTCTCACTGAGTCTAAAAGTCAGGGACCAACATGTTTCTGCCCTCTCTATGTGCTGCAAGGTCAGGGGCATTTGTCAGGGTCAAGGATCCCCTAGAAGTAGATGCTATTAAGCATGCTCGCTGAGTGGAAAAGGAAAAATAGACGGCCTACCTGAACTGATTGTTCGTATTAGGGTAGGTCTGTAGAGAAGATAAACTGGTAATTATAATAAATTTGGTGAATCAGTGTCGTAAAACACAGCACACAAAACAGCACACAAGGTGATAAAAGCAGTGCAGAAACAAAACACACACACACACAATGACATGCATTGGGGGACTTACCCCAAGGAAAAAGGCGAATGGCCTCTGGTCTGGGTGATGCCGGGGGAGGTATCCTTTGTAGTCACACTCTATGAGGAGATTAAGCAATGACAAAGACAAAGACGGTGTCGAAAATACAAAATTCATAAGGGATCGACACAGGGGAATGCCCCACAGGGTTGCTAAATGGCCAGACTCGTGAGCCCGGTAGGAGTTACCTGGTAGAAAGGAAAAGAGGAAGGGACCTACGTCCAAGAAGCAAAGTTGTAAAAGGACAAGTTGCAGGCAAGGCTAGAACTATGACTTACCACTCCAAAGGGAATACCGGTGGGTGTACCTACATGCCGGTGCCCAGACTCTCTGGTGCCGAGAAGAGTGGGCACCCGGTATTTAAGAATGGTAGCAAACAATGAAGCGCGCCATAAAAATGCGCCAGTGGTTGCCGGCATAAGGTGAACGTATGCGGCGCTGCCGATACTCATGTCCGGAGCACGGTTGTGCGTATGGCATTGACGCCGCTACGGCACTGTGACTCGTGTCTCGTGAGGGGAGAGACATGGTCGGGCACGTGAAAATGACACATTGCGGGGAGCCGCGGCGTACTTCTCCCAGGGAAGACGGGAAGTGTAGTCTCCCTGGGAGAAGAGTGCCTCAGTAAGGTGCGGCGCGCGGCGCTCAGTCACCAAGGCCGTCCCGGTGCAGTCAGGGAGACAAAGTCTCCCCAGTGATTAATTAAACGGGACGACCGTGGAAGAGGCTCGAATTGGAGCCGAGTGGCCCTCTGGAGGGAACAAATGAAAGAAGGGAGGGGGCGGAGCGGGGCTGGGGCAGCATGGGATAAGGGAGGAAGAAAAGGACGAGATTTTAAAGGGGGTGGAGTGAAGGAAAGAGGAGATCAGAGGGGGAGAAGGGAAAGAAGAAGAGAAGGGAAGGGGTGGGAAAAAGGGTAAGAAATGGAAAAAGGCAAAAGAGTGCGACTCCCAAGGAGGAAGCGAACACAGAGGAGATAAGGAAGGGGAGATCAGAGAAGGAAAAACAAAAAAAAGGGGGGGAAGAAAGGAGGGTGGGGGTAAGAGAGAGGGGGAGAGAGAAGGAGGTCTTTGAACAGCGAGGGAGAGAGGCAGGGGAGGGGGACGAAAGGGGAAGGGAAAAGGGGGAAGAAGGAAAAAGAGAAAAGGGAAAAAAAGAAGAAAAAGGAGGAAACAAGACAGAGACGTATAACAGAGCAGGAGGAGAGCGAAGGATCAGAGGGGAAATACAGGAAGAAAAAGTAGGAGCCTAGATCAGAAAAGATAGTAGTAAAAGCAGAGGTCACATAGGATATGTTCAAAACCCTACAGGAGATGTCCATACTGCGGGTTAGGGTATACGGGCATAATGGAAGAGAAATACACCTGCAGGCACAGGGTAGAGGTGTTAGCCCAGGGTAGACCATTGAATGTTGTCATTAAGTTCATTTGTGTCGGTATGTAGCCTCCATATCCATCTCTGTTCGTAGAACAGTAACTTCTGTTTCAAGCACGTTGCTGGGAGCTTGAGTTGATCTATGACCACCCATTCCATGTCGTTGGTATGATGGTTACTGGTGACATAGTGTTCAGTCAATTTTGTGGCATCTCTTTTGCAGCGAATAGTGCTCCTGTGCTCGCAGATTAGTGTGCCTACTCTTCTGGTTGTCATCCCAATATACCTGAGGCTGCAAGGACATGTTATCATATAGATAACATTCTTGCTGTTACAGTTGGTGATCTGCCTCAATTCCCAGGGTATCTGTAGGCCCAATTCCACCTCCAGGGTCTTTTTGGTGAATAGGCAAACACTGCAGTTGCTGCAAGGGAAATGTCCTCTTGGGGGTGGTAGATCCATAAGGTTCCTTGTCTGTTGATTACGGGATTGTCCTGTGTTCGAGTGTGGACAATCATGTCCCGGATACTCTTTGCTTTTTAAAAGCGTTCAGGGGTAGTTGGAATGGTAGACCTTCTGAGGTTAGAATTTTCCAGTCCTCGTTTATTATCCTTTTGATTGTACTGGATGCAGGGTTAAAGGTAGTTACACAAATCAAATTATCTTCCTTGTTGGTTCTGATGGTGGGTTGCAATAATGCTTCTCTGTTGCTGAAACAGGCATGTTTTTCAGATCTCCTCAAGAGGTATGCAGGGTATCCTCTCACTTGTAGTTGGTCAGTGAGCTTCTTGGCATGTTTCTTATAATCTGTAAGCTCAGTACAATTGCGTCACAGACGTAGGAACTGACCCACTGGTAGGTTCTCTTTGAGGGAACGTGGGTGGAAACTGCAAAAGGTCATTCCTGTCGGTTGGCTTATAGTATACCTCGGTTTTAAGGAGGCCATTTTTCTCAGTTATGAGAAGGTCGAGAAACGAGATGGCCGGGTCCCCCATTGTGGACGTAAATCTTAAAAAGGGGTTCAGGGCATTTAGCCATGCGACACAAGTAGTGGCTTCCTCCTTCGTGCCTTTCCAGATGAGGAAGATGTCATCAATATATATTTTCCATATCTTGATGTTATCAAAGAATGGATTGTCATCTGTCAGAACCATTTCTTTCTCAAAATGGTCCATATATAAGCAGGCCAGACTAGGAGCAAAAGTACTTCCCATTGAAGTGCCCTGTATCTGTAGGTAGAAGTTTTTGTCAAATTCAAAAAAGTTTCTGGTAAGTGCCAGATGGGCGAGGTCTAAGACAAATTCTTGAGGAGTAATAAAATCCCAAGTACTATTATTCAGCAAATTACTGATGACTTCTAGAGTTGCTTCCTGTGGAATGTTGGTGTAAAGAGACTCAACATCGAGAGTTAACAGTTGTTCCTGATCTTTGTCAAACTCTAGGTAGCTTAATAGTATCAAGACGTCTTTAGTGTCTTTAAGGTAGGTTGGGATTCTTCTCACATATGGTTGGAGAAACCAATCGCAGAATTGTGACAAGGGTTCCAAGATGGAACCGATCCCTGACACTATCGGTCTCCCCGGTGGTGGATGCTTATTCTTGTGAATCTTTGGCAAAATATAGAAGTAGGGAATTTTGGGATTGGTTTGGTTAAGAAAAGCTGCCTCATGTTTCATTATCCAACCATTGTCTAGGCCCTTCCTCGTTAGAAAGGTTATCTCTTCCTTTATTTCTGATGTTGGGTCCTTAGACAACTTCTTGTAGTGATGGTTGTTTCCTAGTAAGCGTAAGCATTCTTCCTTATACATGATCAAAGGCATGATCACTATGGCGCCTCCCTTGTCGGCTGGTTTTACAACAATCGAGGGGTCATTATTCAGGTCATTGAGGGCTGCTATTTCCTGGGTATTTATATTGTGAAAAACCTCACTCTGGTCTGCTTGCAGATTGTCTATTTTCCTGCTTACTGATTTCTCGAAGGCCAGTACTTCGGGTGGCATTTGTTGGCAAGAAGAGGTGAATTTGGATTTCGGACATAAACCTGTGTTCCTTTCCTGCCCGATGCTGGGTTCGGGATGGTTAAGGAAGAAGGTTTTTAGTCTTATCTTCCGGAAGAAATCAGCTAACTCAATTCTCAGCTTGAAAACGTCTAGCTTGGGTGTGGGGACGAAACACAGGCCCTTCTCTAATGCTTGGAGCTCATTGTCTGTCAGTATCTTAGGGCTCAAGTTAATGACGGTAGTAGATCTATTGGTTACGTCTTGCTTGTGCTGGGAGTCTCGTTTTTCGGTTGCACCTCTATTAGATTCCAGCTCACTCCCTTTTTCCTTCCCCTTCCTCGTCCTGGGCCTCTCCCCAAAAAAGGAACATTAGGGTAGGCCCAGGTGGCCGGTGGTACCGGATACATTGGAAGTTGGAATTGGTTGGGTGGCCCGTACGGGGATGGTAAGGCCCAGGGTAGCATATTTTGTGGGAGAGCCTGGGGGCCTGCATAGGGGAGAGGCCAATTGTTCCTCAGGTTACCCCTTCGACCACGTCTTGGGCATGAGGACTGTGTGCGGTCATTATCGGAGTCGGAGCTCGAATATCCCCCGGAAGATGTATCGGAAAGTAAAGGAGACTTAGCCACGTAGTCCTCCTTAGAGTATGGGTGTACCTTCTCTAATGAGAACCTATCTAGGTCTTTCTGGAATTTCACAATTTTGCATTGGGTGAGGTAGTATTTAAATTCATTGATTGTTTTATTGGTCTCGTCTAGTTTCTGTTTAAATGCAGTGGTTGTCAGACCGGTTTTCAAATTGTTTTCAGCTGCCTTGATCTGTATCATCAGGGTCTCTGATAACCTGGAGGCTGTTTTAATAATCAGTATCAACCAATCTTGTGTGCACTTCCAGGCTATCAGTGACCAATCCTTTCTGAACTCCTTATCTTCAAGGAAAATACGTGGTTCAGTAGTTATGAATAATCCATTTGGAGCTGCGTTGTTGCATAGGTACTCTGTTAAAACGGCCCCGTGAAGTATGGTTTTAATTTGTGATCTTTTGAGTTCTATGAGTGTGTCCCAGTCGTCCAATAGGGCTATAGTCTTTGTCAGTGAAGAGTCTCCTAATAGTGAGGGGGCTGAGACGATAGCCTCGAGCTCCTACTCGCTGTAGGGTAATCCTTCTGCTATATTAGGGTAGATGTAGCTAATGCTTCTTCTGGAGGTTACCAAAGAGTAGTAGCTATGTAAATAAGTAAGACTCTCACAGCTAACCGCTGTGCTTAACTATTAGAACACAAAAGAGAGTGGTGGGAGTAATACCGCCCCACACATACTCCCAAGAGGAATTTACACATCCACATGCCACTGGAATTGTGGGGTGGTCAGAAAGAGGGTAAAACTGGATTAGTGAACCCTCAGCTAATAATGCTGATTCAGTGGCATATGAGAGTGAAGATGTACCACAAGTGATAGCTCGTCAGGCATTTCTGAGACACTGTGCCTAGCACACTCTTGCTCATGTTTACCCCACACGCTATCCCATATAGAACATTAATCATCCCCATCAGCATGGAGGACAAGGTACCCATGATTGCATGTGGATGAGGCTACAGTATCGTTACATTAAGTTCCGAGATGGGGTCATGAACCTCGTAGCAAAAGATTCAGAGCTGGATCTAATAAGTCCCACCTTAAGGGCCATCATAGTATGTGCCATGCAGACCTCCGAATACAGGTCTGATGAGGCCCCTCGTACTTAACCAAAAAAACTTTAGAGTCTGGCCCCCAAATATCATACTTGCTGAGTCCAACATCAGAAAATTAGAGAAAGACTTGGGCCAAGAGACATCTGTAGTGAACTGTACATGCAATGGCTGAGAGGGAGTCTTTACAACAGCACTCCACTTGTGCTTGGTTACCTTGATACTCAGGAGCTGTAAAGGCTTGTCATATATTTGAGCATGTGTGTCATGAAAAGGCTAGTTGTGTGCTAAAGGTTTAAAACCGTGGCCAAGAACAGTGTAATCTAATTTATCTAATGCCAACCATAAGCAGACAGAGTGAATGTCCTCAAGCCTTGGCAAACAGGTAGTGAAGCAATGATGACAAACAGTTTTTAGAGATCTGGGGGATGCAGAATGCCCTAGACACTGAATAGATGCTCTGTAAGGTGAAACGGTGTTGGAGGACTTGGGTGTGTGTTCTCATTCAACAGCAACTGCTAACTGACCTCAGCAGCATTGTAAAAATATACTATGGTCTCTCAGCAATGCCAGGAATATTTAAAAGCTCAGCACACCCTCAGAGGTGTATGCTGACAAGAAAATATAAGTTAATCACTCTGCTTGTAACATAAACCACCAACAGCACCAGGACTGGGCCTGACCCCACCCATTGCACTTGTTCAGTCTCAAGAAATCTTGTGCAACATGTTTTGCATTCCTGAGGCTTTTGGGCTTCTAGTTGACAGAGGTATGCACCTTGATCAAACAAGGACTGCAATCCTAGTCAGGGTAAGTCACAAACACACCCTGAATTCACCTGTGCTCAACCTCGGGTAGCTTGGCAAAGAGTAGTCAGGCTTAATTTAAAAGGCAATGCGTAAAGTATTTGTGCAACACTTCAAACAGTAAAACAATGGAAACACCACACAAATACTATACATTGTTAGAAACATAGAACTTAACTTAATAAATATAACAAGACCAACGTGACAAAAATCCAATAAGTAGAAATTGAGTTATGAATCCTTGAAGATTAAACTGTAAAATAGAGGTTAGAAATAATAAGTACCAATCGGGGACATCTGGTCGTGGGGGGCTGGGACAAACTCAAAAGTTCAGGCTGACCGTGATGAAGCACAGGCCGAATAAAGGGATGCAATGAGTCCTGCTGAACAAAAGTACCTTAATATTGGTTGCATCAATGTAGCAGAGTGGGGCGCAGCAGAAGCAATGTGTCAGTGTTGATCCCCGCAGCAGAGGAGATGCATCAAGTTTTATCCCCATGCAGTAGAGGAGATGTCTATTTTCTCCACACAGTGATGGTGATGCGTTGATTCTGAAATGCGGCCTGTCCGGCAGCGATGCATCGGGTCTCTCCGTGAAACAGCAGTGATGCACCAGTTCCGATCCCCACAACAGGAGCAAAGTGCCGGTTCTAGTCCATGCAACAGGAGCGATGAGCTGGTTCCAACACCCACAAGAAGAGCAATACTCTGGTTCGGATCCACACAGCTGTAATTATGTGTTGGGTTGACAGCGGATGCTTTGGTTTTGCCGGTGAAAGTACCTTAAGCCTCACTTCGAAGGGTCCAGGACTAAGGTGGCACCACTTACCAGGGCAGACTCACAGATGGCAGAGTCCAGGTGCAGAGGTCGGTTGGTTGGAAGTCTTGTATGCCCTTGAGACTTCAGATCAGAAGGTTAGCTGACTAGCCCTTGGAGTCACTCTGGATTGCAGGTTGGAGAAATGCAGGTCCAGTTATTCTCACTCGCAGGCAAGAGGGCAGCACATACAGGTCAGCACAGCAAAGCAGGAGTTAAACACACAACAGTCCAACAGAGTGGCTGGCTTTCAGCAGCTCAACAGTCCTCCTTCCTGGGGGAGTATCCTCATGGTTGAAGTGTACTGAAGTGGTGGTGTCAGAGGTCCAGTATTTATACCCAGTTGGGCCTTTGAAGTAGGGGAGACTTCATGGACATGCCTTTTAAGTGCATGGAGTCCCAGCCCTTTCTGATGTTTCTTCAGCCTCACTAAGAAGGTTATTAAGCCGTGTGTGTGTGTGTGTGTGTGTGTGTGTGTGTGTGTGTGTGTGTGTGTGTGTACGTACACAGGACAAAGCATATTCAGGTGTAATGAGGCTCTGCCCAGCTCCCCCCTCCCATCCTGCCCAGGATGGCCCATCAAGGACCATCACATCACACATAAGCTCTCATTGTGTGTGGATGTCTAGCGGCAATGCACAAAGCCCAGCTATCACCTCACCCCAGACATGTGGACAGTCGGAGACAGGTAGCAGGCACCAAATGGCTAAAGTAAGAAAATGCTAGATTTTTAAAACTGCCACTTCCACAATTACAGTTTGAAATCCGACTTCACAATAAGTTGTGATTTTAAATTGTGATTCCAGAGACACCAAATTAGAAAAACGTATCTCTTTCAGATTGTGGATTACACTTATAAAATATAATAGGTAATCCCAATGTTAGCTGATGGGAGAGATATGCATTGTAACTGTGAAAAACGACTTTGGGAGTTTTTCACTACGAAGGCATATACAACTTAAAAGTACTTTTTAAATATATTGTATCCTGCCCTTACTACTGTCTAGGACCTAACCTAGGGGTGACTTATATGTATTAAAAAGGAAATTTTGGACTTGGCAAAAGGTTGATTTTACCATGTTGACATGGCAGTTTAAAACTGCACACACAGGCTTTGCAATGGCAGGCCTGGGACTTGTTTAAAGGGCTACTGGAGTGGGTGGCACAATCAGTGCTGCAAGCCACTAGTAGGATTTAAATTACAGGCCATGGGCACTTTACTAGGGACTTATAAGTAAATTAAATATGCCAGTTGAGAGTAAGCCAGTGTTATGTTTTAGGGAAAGATCATAAGCAACTTAGGTTAGCACTGGTTAACAGTGGTAAAGTGTGCAAAATCCTAAAGCCAGCAAAAATGAAGTCAGCAAAAACAGGAGGTCTGAAGGCAAAAAGTTAGGGGAAACCACACAGAGGATGCCAGGTCTAACAGTTCCCTAATACTGCAATCTTATAGCCTTCACTGCTTATTTCTGTTCCACCATTCAACGGAACCTATTTACTCTATTTCCAAACACTTTAACTCCTTTCCCCAGTTTCGATAATTTCCCTGGTTGTCCTAGCTGTTTAAGAACAAACGTATGGTTGCAGCCAGTCACCAGGGCAGCAACAGCAAATATAATTTTACAGGGGCTGTACGAAGCTCTGGTTTCTTCATTTCACCTTTAGATAATGCAATCATTTGTTGTTTGTTTTTCCCTGTCCATTGCAAGACAGAGATCCTTGGAATGCTGTCATGCCTTTTTAGTATAAGTTAATGAGTGTGAGGTTCTGCAAGGTGGCAGCTTGCACATACCTGTGCGTGATGTGAAGATAAGACTATATTACTGATGTACATTTGATTTCAGCAAGGCAGGGAATTGCATTCTAGGTTTGCCTTCAGACACACCAAGGGCCATATTATTTTATTGGTGCACTGTGCTTTTAACAAGGTGCACCAGAAGCAGACCATGACAGTGTATTCTGTTAATAATAATGTGCTGCCTGTAGGTCAGTTGCAAACTTGCACCTGCCCTAAGTCTAGCACATTAATGAAAGACTGGCTGTTTGAAGCAGTCAGTCTACCTTTTACAGGGCAGGCGGTATCTGCCTGTATGTCAAAGGGGGGGCAGAGATGCCTCTACAGATGGTTGAGGTGAATGGCTGCTCCTGCCTGCAAGAGGATGTGTACAGGTTCCAGGTTACCCCCTCTAGAAGTCCTTCATGGGGAGCACTTACTGTGTGCCACCTTTTTTGTGGCACACAGTCAGTGCACCTCCTGTCTCCCTTTACCTCTACTCTTTGATGCCTACTATGACACAGGTACATAGGCAGTGTGTCTCAAATGCACGGCCCCATGATAAGGAGAGAATGTCCTCAAACATAGTGATGGTGCTTCATGTACACCTGTGCTCTCATAATTACTGAACGTGTTACACGTGTCAGTGGCCCTATCTGTGATACAACAGTTTTTCTGGGTCCAGAAATCATGTGAATGTGGCATTAGCATTTGCATGGCACTGCCTGTGCTGCAGCTCCTGGTGTTTCAAAGGGGAAACATCCAGGGTGCGTCATGCATGATTTCTCTACCTGATTTGAATGCCCAACGCATTGTAGCAAGAGGATCTCTCTTACTTCCACAGAGCAGTCCAATGGCAGAGGGTGGAAATGGCATGGCAGTTACTCTGAGGTTTTTGATTTGTTGGTGCCCATGATCGTGGACATGCAATGCCATAGAACATATGAATATAAGTAATCGGAAATTGGTAAGCATGCACATATTAAATTGTACATTGCATCAAATTACTGAATATGATTTTACAACAAGAAACTTACCTAGTCCTGGCAATCTACAAGGCTGAGCATTTACACCTGGGGAAAGAACTTCTCTTTTAACAGGAAAAGAAAAAGTAGTCAAACATTAAAACTAAAATAATTATTTACCATTTAAAACTAATATTACATTTTTTCTACTTTCAAAAAAAAAACATGTGCCAAAAAACAAATAAATCATTGAAAACTTAGTGACAATCAAAACGCCACCAAAACCTCTAATTCACATGTATGAATGTAAAATAATTTTTACGAAAGAATAAGGGGGTCATTCTGATCGTGGCGGTCGGCGGTGAAGCTGCGGGAAGACCGCCAACAGGCTGGCGGTCTTTTTTTGTGCATTCTGACCATGGCGGTGACCGCCATGGCCATCCGCCGCTTTACCGTTCCGACCGCCCCGGCGGTCGTCACATACCGCTGGCGGTATTCCAACCCACCTGACCCCGGCCTACCGCCATGGATTTCATGCGGTTTGGGACCGCCATGAAATCCATGGCGGTAGGCACTATCAGTTGCAGGGAATTCCTTCCCTGGCACTGATAGGGGTCTCCCCCAACCCCCACCACGACTCCCTCCCCTACCCCCCACCACCCCTGCCACCCCCAAAAGGGTGCAGGACCCCCGTCCCCCACCCCGATCCCCAACATATACACACACATACACGCACGCATTCATACACGCATACATGCACATACACATCCCCCGCATTCATACATGCATTCATGCACATACACACCTCCCCGCATTCATGCACATACACATCCCCTCGCATTCATACACGCATTCATGCACATACACATCCCCCCGCATTCATACACGCATTCATGCACATACACATCACCCCGCATTCATACACGCATTCATGCACATACACATCCCCCCACATTCATACACGCATTCACGCACCCTCTCCACATACACACACGCACACCCCCATGCACGCACACAACACCCCACACCCCCCTTCCCTAACGGACGATCACCTTACCTGTTCCTGGTGGTCCTCCGGGAGGGAACGGGACCCATGGGGGCAGCTCCGCCGACGCCACCACGCCAACAGAACACCGCCACAGCGAATCCAAGGTCGTGATTCGCTGGGCGGTGTTCTGTTGGCGTGGCGGTGGAGCTACCTCCACTTCCCCGCCTGCCGCCAGTATGGCTGTTGGCGGCGCTTCGTCCGGAAACGGGCAGAGCGCAGCCAAGAGTCAGAATGGCCCGTGCGGAAGACCACCAGCACTGGCGGTCTTCCGTACGGCAGTCCCTCGGCGGTCTTACTGAAAGACCGCCGAGGTCGGAATGACCCCCTAAGTGTTTATCTAGTAAACAAAACTGTTATTACTGATTTATTGGTAGTAAAATATTGTATAAACCACAGATAATGTCTTACAGAGAGCCACATACACAAGATCTCAGAAAGGGAATTAAACCACATGGGGCACATGTACAGCATAGAAAGTACAAACAGTGAAAGAAGGAATGGAAAAATACAGCATATGATTCTAATGCATGTTATGGGAGGGCAACCTCAAAACACCAAATTGCTGAAAATGTTAGAAAGCACAATCGTCCTGCCAATATACCAGAAATTGAAGTTTGAAATGTACTCCCCAGAGCCTACTGTCACAATTAAAAATAAATAAATGCCCAATGCTCCTGAAAACACTACAGGTCAGTCCCTGCAATTCTAAGTATAAAACAAAAAGCCCACCTTTTTAAGAGACGTAATTCAATGAGAATTGAAAATTTAAGACTAATCTATATAAAAAAAATAACCCCCACCCAAAAGTGAAGAAATGTCAAAGTAAAAATAATATTTTAAACATGTGCTAACAATTCATTGAAAACATACAAAACCAAAAATTAAAGAAAAAGCTGCAGATAAAACACAAAATAAAGGGAGTTCACACTAACACTGACCAAAAATAGGAGCAAAATGTATTTCCTTAAGATAAAAGCTTTCAAAAACTTGACATCTCCGACATCCCAAATGAAAATCTGTAAAAGAAACACAAAACACCTACCTGCACAACATATAGGGGGTCATTTTAACCCTGGCGGTCAGGGACCGCCAGGGCTAACGTGGCGTCCGTACCGCCAACAGGCTGGCGGTACGGAGACCCATATTTCGACTGCGCCCGTAGCGCTGCGGTCGCACCGCCGGGACCGGCGGTTTCCTGCCGTTTTAGCCCCGGCGGTGATAATCCGCCAGGGCAGCGCTGCCCTGGGGATTATGATTCCCCTACCGCTAGCCTGTTTCTGGCGGTTTGCACCGCCAGGAAGAGGATGACGGTAAGGTGAGTCCTGGGGCCCCCTAACAGGGCCCCGTGCAGCTTCTCACTGTCTGCATAGCAGACAGTGAAAAGCGCGACGGGGGCTACTGCACCCGTCGCACGGCCGCAACACTGCCGGCTCCATTAGGAGCCGGCTCCTATGTTGCGGCCGCATCCCCGCTGGGCCGGCGGGCGTAAACTAGGTTTGCGCCCGCCGGCCCAGCGGGGATGTTGTAATGGGGACCGTGGGAGTGCGGCCGCACAGTGGTTACAGCTTGGCGGGCGGCGGTAGCCGCCCGCCAAGCTTGTAATGACCCCCATAATCCCACAAATAATAAAATACAATAAACAATTAAAAAAAAATATATATATATATATACAACAAAATAGATTGTACCAGACCTACCTCACCAAATACCACAACTACAACCTAATTTGAACATTAATCAAATAAAACAATAATAACCACCAACCTAAACTAAATAATTATATAACCATCCCCTAATGCTAACACTCAGAAACCCATAAAAAATATTACCTTACCTGAAGAGCAGGAAAGGACAACCAAAGGGGTCGACAAACAGCCCAAAATAATGAAGATAGACTACAAAATGAATTACCCCATATCCATTTGTAATTGTTATTTCAATACTATAAATGCTTCCAAAAATCCAGACTAGGCAACATTTGAACATCTTTTCCTCCCACACAACACAATTGAGTCAATTCTATTTGCTCAGCATATCTCACTACCTCCCCTCTGCTACCATGCACCTTGCCCTAACACCTCTCATTTTTCATACATCAAGTTATGAGCCCCACCCCACCTATGAAATGTTCATGCCCAGGCCCATTTCTCATAGAATGTTATTCCTGCAACTTAACTTTAATTACCAGGGAGAAATTATTTAAAAGTAAATCTGGCATGTCATGTATGATATCCTTCCTTTCACACTGAAAACCCAATATTACCCATGAAGACGTTAATCGTGCTCAGTTTGTCAGTACACTAGGGCCCACATTTATACTTTTTGACGCAAACCTGCGATAACGCAGGTTTGCGTAAAAAAGTATAGCACCGGCTAGCGCAATTCCTGGATGCCAGCTGGGCGTCATATTTAAGCTATGACGCTAGCCGGCGCTAAGGCCTGGTTAGCGTCAACATTTTTTACACTAACCGGGTAGGGGAGGTGTAGGGTAAACTGGAGGTTGTGTGGGAAAGAATGGTGCTAGTCAGGTTAGAGTAAAAAAAAATACTCTAACCTGACAAGCGTCATTATTTTGACGCACAAACTCCATGGACATGACCCTTGTCTTAGTAAAGACAAGAGTCATGCCCCCCAGCCCAATGGCCATGCCCAGGGGACTTATGTCATTTGGGCATGGGCATTGGGCACAGTGCCATGTAGGGGGAGGGCAAGTTAGGCCCCCCTATGGGACTTAAAAAAATAAAAAAGTAAAATACTTACCTGGACTTACCTGGGATGGGTCCCCACATCCTTAGGTGTCCTCCAGGTGTGGTGCAGGTGGGCGGGGGTATCCCAGGGGCAGGGAAGGGCACCTATGGGCTGTTTCCATGGTCTCTGACCATGGAAAAGAGCCCACATGTCCCCTAACGCCTGCCCTAACCCAGGTGTTAAATTATTATTATATTATTTAAGGCCCTCTTTCTGCCATGCATGATTTTTGCACGGGAGGATAAATAAGGTGCTAGGGCCTTTGAGTAATTTTTTGCCTGGGAACACCTACATTGCATCTCATTGACGCAAGGTAGGTTTTCACGGTAAGCCAGGTCTAGCGCCAAAGTACAAATATGGAGGTAGGTTTGCATCAAATTAGCATAAGAAAAAAAAATGATACTAGTTCGATGCAAACAGTATAAATATGGGCCTAGGTGTGGTCAGGTTGGGTGGAGGTGGCTCCTAAGCAGCATTTTCTGGTACCTTTCTCAGCATTTCCTAGAGCTGTGGAGCCTAACCTGTCTCACCTGAACATAGGGGCCACATCTGTTTACTCTGCTTGTTCCCAATGCTTTCTCCTAACACCCTACAACATGCCACCTTCATGTGTGGATGCAGCAGAGAACAGCAAGAAGCTGATAGAGGTCTGGTTCCAACTCTCTGACAATCTTAAGAAGGCTTGCATGCTCCTACGCGAAGCACTGTAGAGTAGCGAGGAACACAACTTCCCTTCCATTGCTGATGACAGGCAGAGTTGGCTGTGTTGGCCTGTTAGGAGAGAGGGTAATGGTGGGTGGAAGGAGGTCAAATCTGTAAACAACCCAATGGTCAAGATGACAGAAAAAGCAGAAGTTCATGTTGCCTCAATAATCCCCTGAAGAGAACCTACCCTGTAGCTGATGCTAGCTGCATAAGATTTGGGAATGCTCCCTGACTCCCCAACAACATGCATCAACACACTATTGGATAGTCCACCATCAGAGATACTAGAGCAGTTGAGTGATACATCCTCATTGGAATTTTGTTTCGCCAACCTCACACAAGGAAGTGGCTTGATAGCTAACAGTATCAAGACAGTGATGAAATTAGATTTTGGTGAAACATGTTCGCCAGTGTCACTTTGTTAGCCATTTCAAGGGCTGCCCACTTAAGGTGTCATCTCTGCTCAGTGGTGGTAAACCTCACGTCTCTAAAAAAGGCAGCCCCAAAGGAAATTCATGGCTACACAACTTCTAGACACTGTAACAGGTGAAACACCAGTGAGCAATGTGCCAAGATGCTCTAAAGAGGTAAGACAAACAGAGGAAACCATTTAACCCAACATGAAGCCAAGGTTAAAGGAGATAAAAGTCAACAGGGGAACAATGATGAAAATGCATGTAGAATCTAGGGACATGGTGTAAATTAGCACTACTAATAGAGGGAAAAATTCTGGAGAGGGAAAAGCAATAAACACCCCCTTATCAAACAAGTAAACAGAAAAATATTTGGATGTAAAGTTAACAACCTCTCATTCTCAAGAGATTCCCTTAAATGACAAAGCTGCCTGTTGTTGTACTGAGTGAGTGCTGCAACTGCACAAATGAATACTAGAGGTCCAGGAACTAAGATGTGAGATCATCATACTTAAAGAAATTGGCTGTATGCTGTCAAATGTATAAGTTGACAGATCATACTGAATAATCACCTCTGCAAGAACTGTGCCACATAAGAATAATGTATCCATTAAATCACCTAATAACACTGACCCAATAATGTGGAATTTGAAAACAAATTCTATTGCCAGCAATGTCCATATCTCTGTTTTACACACACCAGTTTCTAATTACAGCAAGCCCCTCCCCCCCAAGGGAGATAAATAGATCAGATAGCAGCATTAAAGAAGCCACTCATCTGGATTTGAAAGCTGAATCCACCAAAGGAGTAAACTCTCCATCAAGGAATAGATCCTCAACAGACTTTTTAATTTTGGTTTTAGTTGGCTAACAAAAATTACCTTTAAAACCCAATATGAAAATTGCAGGCTATCAAGGAGATTGTAAAGAGATCACAATGCCCACCACCGTTACAATAAGGGTAATATTTTCAGAAATGCCAGAAATGCAGGTGCTCAGCAATACACAGCAGCTTGGCTCTAAAGTAAGGCTAAAATGGAACTGCAGTTAGAACTCAAACTGGAGGAATGGAGAAATGACTAGCGGTGGGTGGCGAGCTCTGCTCTGCTGGTGGAGCCAACAGAGTTTTCAGCCAAAAACTCCAGTAACCCCGCCAGTGGAGCTTGCTCCATGTGCAATGCAGCCCAGTCATGGACCGACCATCGCAAGCGCAGACAGTCTTCGCCTGCGCTGTGTAGCCCATAACTGGGCTGCAGTGTGCACTCTCAGCCCGACGTTGGCACAGCAGCATGGAGCTTCTGCTGTCACCAGCTCCGGACTGGATTCTCCATCAGGGAGCAGAGAGAGGCAGAGCGCGGCTGACAGTGACAACAAGGACCCAGGTGAGCCCTTGTTATTTATTTTCACTGTGCACACTTGTGCACAAGAGACCTGAAACAGGAGCTTTCACTGCCTACGGCCCTCTCCTAAATGCGCCCAATCTTGGAAGCGCTAAGCAGGGTCAGGCCTGCCTGTCGAGGTCTGACCCAGCTTAGCACTTCTGAGATTGGGCACATGTAGGACTCCATGGCTCATGGAACTCCGCCTCCATGGAATTCCATGGAGTGGAACTCCGTGAACTCTGCCCAGGCCTAGAAATGACCATAAAACCATGTAAATGATAATGAATTTGGAGAAAGAAATTGCCTGTCAGAGGTACTGGTTGACCTGCTGTTAAAGCCTTCTGGGCATATAACACCTATATGACAAAAAGCCCATACAGGAGTAGATCAGGTCAGATATTATGTTACTTCAAACCCTTTGTCTTCAAAATAGTTAAAAAATACCTTTACATTAAAGGCCAGTCATACAAAATATGCATACAGTGGAGCAATTGCTCTTTTGGATTTAAAACACTGCACATTATTTATAATAAAATACTATACAATACATCCTAAGTTAAAACAATGTCACAAAGATATATTGGAGCTCCGAGCTATACAAGCTTAATAGTGTTGACTAGTGAAATCTCCTTTTAAAATTCCCTAACTGTAATAAAAAACCTTCTTGTTATGCAAGTCACATTCAAATATTTCATTTCTGTCAAAAATCAGCTGCTAGTTTACGGTTCTAAGGGCCAGATGTAAGTAGATTCTGAATTGCGACCCGCAAATTGCGAGTCAGAGCGACTTGCAATTTGCGAGTCGCAATTCAGAACGTAGGGTGGTGTCCCTGACATCATCTGCGACTTGCAAGGGGGTCGCAAAGGCCCACCTCATTAATATTAATGAGGTGGGTCGCAATTTGCGACCCACTTCAGACTCACGGCACTTACAGGGATGGTGGCCTCCTGGAAACAGCAGACCACTATGTCTGTGACTGCTTTAAAATAAAGCAGTTTTTTTTTTGTAATGAAGCCCCTTTTCCTTAAAGGAAAACGAGGTGCATTACAAAACTAAAAAATGAAACGTTTTCGTTTCATTTTTTCAGAGCAGGCAGTGGTCTATAAGACCACTGCCTACTCTGCAAAAAAGTTTTTAATGCCATTCACAAAGGGGAAGGGGTCCCATGGGGACCCCTTCCCTTTTGCAAATGGGTTAGCACCCGTTTGAAATGGGTGCTAACTGCGATTGCTTTGCGACCGCGTTCGCGGTCACAAAGCAATCCTGCATTACACTGCGACTCGCAATTAGGAAGGGGACTCCCCTTCCTAATTGCGATTTGCAAACCCGTTTTGCGATTCGGTAACCAGGTTACCGAATCGCAAAAGGGGTTTTGTGCATTGCCAAGTGCAGTTTTCACATCGCAAACAGTGAAATTCAGAGGCCCTTGTGAGGAAATCAGTAGAGCAATAAAATAATGTAAAGTCCTATTTAAAACAAACAAGGATGAAGTAATTTTTAAAAGCCTTGAACACATTGGAGAAACCAGCATAGAAGATGACTCCTGTAATTTTTGGAGAAAAAACGGTTAGTTGTCAGAAAGAAAACACTGAAGGCAGCACTACGGAAGAGATTTGCACAGCCCACCTCAAATATGTATTCGGTGCAGGAAATTTTGCAAGTAGCTATTCACTCAACCAGGCTTCCTAGCCCCCTGCTTTAGAAGATGAAACAGTAAAGGGAAGAAGTATCACAAGAGCTAAATACAATGCCATCTTTTTCAATGAGAAAATAAAGGTGACTATTTAAGAGTTCACACGGGGAAAAGTCCCAGGAACAACTATGATCCCACCAGAACTATTCAAATATCTACCCAAATGGGAGTCAAACATCCCAGCAAACAACCTTCACAGGATCCATGCTTTGGAATCCTGCTCTCCCTTCTAGCTGAAGAGCATTATGTTTCTACTCTGCAAGAAGGGCCTCAAAAGGACCCAAAACCCTGCAGGTCCTTTAGTCTTAATAATATTGACTGCAAAATATATTAAAATTACTCTAAATGCCATAGTGGGCTGGACTGGCAATAAAACATCCTAAACACTATCCAAGGAGGTTTCAGGGAAGAACTTTTCATGATTGACCATTTTTAAAAATCTTTCTACACGTCATCCACATGCACAGCTCATCAAAAAAGATTCCTCTCTAAATTGCTTTGCTTGACTTCACTATGGCCAGTGAAACTGAACACACAGGCCTTGCAATGGCAGGCCTGAGACAAGGTAAAGGGGCTACTTAAGTGGGTGTCACAACCAGTGCTGCAGGCCCACTAATAGCATTTAATCTACAGGCCCTGGACACATATAGTGCACCTTACTAGGGACTTATAAGTAGTTTAAATAGTCCAATCAGGTACGATCCAAGGTTACCATGTTTAAAGGGTAAAGTGCGCAGTGTCTAAAAGCCAGCAAAATAGATTCCAACAAGTGGAGGAAGGCAGGCAAAAAGTTAGGGGTGACCACCCTAAAGCATGTCATGTCTAACATGTGTCCCCCCCAGCTGAAAGCTACCCGACCTCCTGGGAGCTCTCATCGCTAAGGCGGAAGTATCTGGAGAGACCGTCAGTGTTGGCGTGGTCAACCCCTGGCCGATGCTCCATCGTAAAGTCCATCCCCTGTAGGGAAATGGACCACCTCAAGAGTTTTGGATTCTCACCCCTTATCTGCATGAGCCACCTAAGGGGCCTGTGGTCTGTCTGAACCCGGAAGTGAGTCCCAAACAGGTAGGGTCTTAGCTTCTTCAGTGCCCAGACCACAGAAAATGCTTCTCTCTCAATAGCACTCCACCTTTGTTCCTGTGGTAATAGTCTTCTGCTAATAAAGACTACTGGTTGGTCTGAGCCCTCCTCATTTAGCTGTGCTAGAACAGCCCCTATGCCATGCTCTGAAGCGTCTGTCTGCACAATAAATTCCTGGGAGTAGTCAGGGTCCTTGAGCACGGGGGCCGTGCACATGGCTTCCTTCAGAGAATCAAAGGCTTTCTGACAAGCCTCCGTCCAATTCACCAACCTAGGTTGTTTCTTGGAAGTGAGTTCTGTCAAGGGGGATACAATGGTACCATAACCCTTGACAAATCTACGGTAGTATCCAGTGAGGCCTAAAAAGGCTCTCACCTCGGTCTGTGTTCTAGGTGGTTGCCATGCCTTGATAGTCTCAATCTTGGCCTGGAGTGGCTGCACCTTGCCACCACCTACTAGGTGTCCTAAGTACACCACGGAACCCTGCCCAATCTGGCACTTACTAGCCTTGATAGTCAGGCCTGCCTGTTGCAGAGCCTGGAGCACCTCCTTGAGTTGGAGCAGGTGTTCCTCCCAGCTGGAACTGTAGACAGCTATGTCGTCCAGGTAAGCGGCACAGAAGGCATCTTTACCAGCTAGGACCCCGTTAACCAACCGTTGGAAGGTAGCGGGGGCATTTTTCAGCCCAAATGGCATCACCCGGAATTGGTAATGGCCATCAGGGGTGGAAAATGCTGATCTTTCTTTAGCCCCCTCAGTCAGGCCGATCTGCCAGTACCCTGAAGTAAGATCGAACGTACCCAGGAACTTGGCAGCACCTAGCCTGTCAACGAGCTCATCAGCTCGGGGGATGGGGTGAGCATCAGTCTGGGTGACTGAGTTGAGACCCCGGTAGTCCACACAGAACCGGAGTTCTGGCTTCGCACCTGGGGCAGTAGCCTTAGGAACCAATACCACAGGGCTGTCCCAGGGACTACTGGATTTCTCAATAACCCCTAAAGTCAACATCCTGGAGACCTCCTCCTTGATGCTGGCCTTCACCTTATCCGAAAGCCTGTAAATGTTGTTCTTCACAGGGGGACTGTCACCGGTGTCAATGTCATGAACACAGAGGTGGGTTAGTCCAGGAGTAAGGGAGAACAGGGGGGAGGACTGCTCTAACAGCTCATAGCAGTCCCCTCTCTGGGTTAGAGTCAGGGAGTCTGAGAGAATGACACCCCCCACTGACCCATCCCCTTCTTTGACAGCGAGGAGGTCGGGGAGAGGTTCACTCTCCTCTTCCATGCCTTCATCTGTGACCAGGAGCATACTGACCTCAGACCTCTCAAAGTGAGGTTTGAGACGGTTGTGGTGGAGGACCCTTAGGGGGTGCCTGGGGGTCTTGAGGTCCTCTAGGTAAGTGGCCTCCCCATTACGCTCCTTGATCTCAAAGGCTCTACTGGCTCCATCACCCAAACTTTGTCTCCAGGTGAGAACTCAACTAGAGTGGCCTTCTGGTCATACCACTCCTTCATCACCTCTTGACTGGCCTCGAGGTTACTCTGGGCCTGCTTCCAGAAGCGTTGGGTTTGGTTGCGGAGGGCCAGCATGTAGCTGACCACATCCTGGGGAGGTGACTTGGGAGCTTTCTTCCAGCCCTCCTTAGCAATGCTTAGGGGTCCCCTGACAGGGTGACCATAGAGAAGCTCAAAGGGGCTGAACCCCACCCCTTTCTGGGGCACCTCTCGGTAAGCAAACAACAGGTAGGTAAGAGGACGTCCCACTTACGCCTCATGGCATCAGTCAGGCCACCAATCATGCCTTTCAGGGTCTGGTTGAATCTCTCAACAAGCCCATTGGATTGAGGATGATAAGGGGTGGAAAACCGGTAGGTCACCCCACACTCATCCCACATGGACTTCATGCATGCAGACATGAAGTTTGTGCCCCTGTCAGACACAACCTCCTTAGGGACTCCCACACGGGTAAATATTCCCAACAGGGCTCTGGTCACCACCGGTGCAGTCACTGTTCTCAGAGGGATTGCCTCTGGATAGCGGGTGGCATGGTCCACCAAAACCAGGATAAACCTGTTGCCCAAGGCAGTTTTGGGGTCCAAGGGACCAACAATGTCGATTCAAAGGGGGTGCCAACGACTGGGAGTGAGATTAGGGGAGCTTTAAGCTGTTTCCCTGTCTTCCCACTAGCCTGGCAGGTGGGGCAAGCTCTGCAGAAGTTATCTGAGGCTGTCCTCATTCTGGGCCAATAAAAGTGTGTGTCAAGCCTGTTAAAGGTCTTGTCTTGACCCAGGTGTCCTGCCAGGGGAATGTCGTGAGCCAGGCCCAGTAGGAAGTTCCGGTAACACTGGGGGACCACCAGCACACAGGTTACCCCAGGACCTGGAACCCTATGCTCACTGTAAAGGAGATCATTCTCCCAATAAATGTGGTGAGCGCCAGAGGCGTCACCTGCTGCTTGGGTTGTGGCCTGTTTCCTCAGACCCTCAAGGGTGGAGCATTCCTTCTGCGCCTTGCAGAATGCTGCCCTGGTTGGCCCCCCTCTACTTGCCAGCCAGCAAGTTCAGGTAGGTTACCCAGGTCAGCTATGTCCTCCCCAGTTGGCTCAGGGACCTCCTCCTCCTCAGGGGCCTCGTCCACCACCGTGGGAACATTGGAGGTGAGTTTCCCGCGCCTCTTGCCCTTCCTCTTGGCAGCTGTCTGGGCCATTTTTCCAGGCTCCAGACACCCTTGACTCCCTTCCCCGGGCAGCCATGGACTGTGTGGTCATGCAGACCCACTCAGGTAACCCTAACATCTCCAGGTGAGATCTCAGCTCTACTTCTTTCCAAGCAGTATGCTCAAGATCATTGCCTAACAGACAATCTACAGGTATGGCAAGACTCACAGCTACTTTCAGAGTACCAGAGACCTGCCCCCCACTCAAAGGGAACCAGAGCCACTGGTAGGTGACTCTCACGATTGTCAGCGACTATGACCTGGTGGAATGTATTAGGGACTATCTGCTCTGTTGACACCAGCTGACTCTTGATAGTAGTCATACTGGCTCCTGTGTCACGCAGAGCCTCCACCTTCTGCCCATCAATGGTGACCCACTGCCTCTACTTGGAAGTATTTCGGGGCATGTGGGCTTTGGGCACCATTTCTCTTTCTCCCAGGGACACTAGGGAAATCTCTACCTGCTCCCCAAAGCTATCTGGGTCCATCTCCCCCCGAGCGCTACACTAGTCAACCTAGGTGTCTGTCCGGTAGTGGACGGTGCCCACTTTGAGCACTGGGGGTCGCCTTTATAGTGACCATACTGGTAACACTCCATGCATTTGGGGTTGGATTTCCCTGATTTATCATATGTCCCTGGCTTTTTCCCAAATCTGGAAAAGGAATGGTTGCCACCCCCTCCCTGGGAATTCTTTTGGGGGCCTTTTGAGATTTCCTTATCTGTAAGTTTATCTCCCCCCTCTTTCTTCTGTTGGGAACCCTGACCACCTTTGTGGGTGTCCCCCCCAGGTACCGTTTTGGACACTCTGGTGCTAACCCAGAGGTCCGCCTCCTCAGCAAGCTTCCTGGGATCAGTCAGCTTACTATCTACCAAGTGCTGGCGCAACTCTGGAAAAGTAGTATTGAGCATATGCTCTCTCAGAATTAAGTCATATAACCCTTTATAATTATCTACTTTGTTGCCCCGCACCCATCCATTCAGTGCCTTACTGGAAAAGTCAAATAAATCTACCCATGTTTGTGTGGTTTGTTTGGTGCTGTCCCTGAACCTCTGACGGTAGCCCTCAGGGGTCAGCCCAAACTTGGCAAGTAAAGCAGCTTTCTGAAGTGGGTATGTGTTTTGATTAGGTTGATCCAATATGAGAAGTGTGTCCCTCCCCAATGGCGGCACATAACCCCACATAGCTACCCCCCATTGCCCTTCAGGAACCTCATGAGCCCTTAGTGCAACTTCATAAGCAGCTAACCATTTATCTATGTCATCTCCCACCACAAAACTGGGCACCACATTTTTGGGTATACGAACCTTCTTTTCTCCAGCAGGTCCTGTCTGTATGCTGCCACCATTATTGCTGGATTCAGACTGTCTCGCCTTGTTCTCCAGCTCCTTGAGACTCAGTTCATGAGCCAATAATAGTTTCTTTTCAGCTAAAGCTCTCTCAGCTGCAGCTTCAGGTCTTTCAGCTTCCACCTGTTTGGCTGCTCTTTCAGCCTCAGCTTGTTTGGCTTCAATTTTCAGTTTTGCCATTTGCAATTGGAACTCCCTTTCTTCTCTCCTTTCCTCTGCGGTCAGGCTTTGCACAGAGACACTGCTCCCTGGTCTGGAAGGGGGCACAATTGCAGTGGTAACATCATCCACTGATAGCAACAAATCCTCTGAGGGGCCATTTTCTGGCTCTTCTTCCTCATCATCCTCCTCTAAACGGGCTTCTGCCCAGGCCCTCAGCGCCACTTGAAAGTCCTCCTTTCTGGAGGCCCCTTGGGTGGGTACTCTCATTACCCTGCAGAACCCTCTTAGCTGTTTGACCGTATATGTATCCAACAGGGCTAGGTCAAAGTCTCCTGCTTGAGACCCAGTCAGAGACATGTTGAGTGAGGATTTAGTTTTTGAAAATTGTCAGAAAAATGAATTTGCAAAACAAGAGATAAAAATCAAGTTGACCTTCAACTGTGGGTAGGCAGTGAAATACTTAGCTACTGTGTGTCACTGCACAAATACAAGTCCTATCCTCACCGCTGATCACCAATGTTAGAAACGGGGTTTTTGGTTGGCAGTCAGGTTACCCTCTGTCCAAGCAAGAACCCTCACTCTAGTCAGGGTAAGTCACACACAATCCCAAAATATCCTGTGCCCACCCTCTGGTAGCTTGGCACGAGCAGTCAGGCTTAACGTAGAAGGCAATGTGTAAAGTATTTGTGCAATAAATCATACAATAACACCACATAGCACCACAAAAAACACCACACAGGGGGTTATCACAACTTTGGAGGAGGTGTTAATCCGTCCCAAAAGTGACGGTAAAGTGACGGATATACCACCAGCCGCATTACGAGTCCATTATATCCTATGGAACTCGTAATACGGCTGGAGGTATATCCGTCACTTTACCGTCACTTTTGGGATGGATTAACACCTCCTCCAAAGTTGTAATAACCCCCTTAGTGTTTAGAAAAATATATAGGGGGTAATTTTAACCCTGGCGGTCGTAGACCACCAGGGCTAAAGTGGCGTCCGTACCGCCAACAGGCTGGCGGTACGGAGACCCATATTTCGACCGTGATAATCCACCAGGGCAGCGCTGCAAGCAGGGATGTTGTAATGGGGACCGCGGGAGTGCGGCCGCTTGTAATGACCCCCATAATATTTATCTGGATAATTGTAGGTCAAAACGAATAAAGGTGCAATGTGAAATTGTAGAGATATCACTGAAAAGTGATATAAAGGGGGTCATTACGACCCTGGCGGCCGTCGGTAAGGTGACGGTAACACCGCCAACAGGCGTGACAGTATTTGTCTGCCCTTTTGTGAAATGCAAGTTGTTCCTCAGGTGTCATATTGGCAGCTGAAAAATTAGGAGAATAAAGCACTAAATACAGAATTGGGTGGAGGTAGAACAGACATATAATGGACACTGGATCTGCCGATGACACATGCAGTCCACCACACATTCCTCAACAATGACTTACTCCTAATCTATGACTATTTCCTACCAGCCACCTACTGTATCATGTACATGTCACTGGGATGACGGCTATCCATTGTTGACCATCAGGGCCAAGATGTGAGTGGACTGTGGGCCAACAAATCTAGACTTCCTGTGTCCTTGTCAATATGGGAGGCTTTCTATGCAATCCACCACTTTGACACCCCCAGTGCTACATCAAGGCTTGCCCAGGCATCATGGATGCAAGGTGGGGGGTCATCTGATAGGGGGCCTACAAACTTCCCACCAGCTATTCTAGGGTTTGTAAAGCTTCATTCTTATGACCTGGTGAAAGCGTACATTACAAGGGGGCACAGCATTGCTCATGATGTGCCCACATGTACAAATAATGCAATGTCCCCATAAAGTTTGGCCAAAGCCTGACCAGTACATCAAATGTGTCTACAGATTATGGCCCCCATTACAAGTTTCCACTGCCCGCACATCTCGTTCCTCCATCAGGCCACATGTGTGGCCTGAAAACCGCGGGCCCTATAAAGAGTTCACCACAGGGCCACAGTGAACAGGGCCCTAATACTGACGCCGGCTCCTAATGGAGCTGGCGCCAATGTGGCAGTGAGATGGGTGCAGTAGCACCACCCATCCTGTATTTGGTAATTTGGGAAGTGGAAAGCATGACAGGGCTGTTCATAGGGGCCCCTGCACTGCCATGCCAAGTGCCTGGGCAGTGCAGGGGCCCCCACGGGGACCCCCAGAACCACCTTTCTGCCAGCCTTGCAAAGGCTGGCGGAATGGGGACTTGTAATCCCCAGAGCAGCGCTGTATGCAGCGCTGCCTTGGAGGATTACGACCATCAAGGCTGCCAGGTGTCTGCAGACTGACAGTGGTGCTTTCACCACGGTCGCACTGTCTCTGCCGGATCACAGCTTTGGCGGCAGTCCGACTGCAACCGTGACCCTGTCGGTCACCAGATGGGGCCTATGCCCCCTACCCTGTGCTATGTTGTGCAAAATGTATTATGCGGCACACAACTGGTGGCTGTATCGGTGCCCTTAAGGTAACAGTAAGTTTGGCACTGCAGTGGGACCTGCTACCGTATTCTTATGCATTGAACATCACATGCACATGCATGTAAGACATCATCAAATCAGCAGGTACGCACTCAGCATTCACATCATATTCACATATGATGTGACCAAGATCACTCACAAATATCATGATGGCAGGACCATGTTGGTAACTCTGCTGAGACCTAGCTTGGGACAATCCATACACATTTCCCACAACCATCTGGAGCTGAGTTGTGTACTCTGCTGACTGTTGTCAAGCACAATATGGCTCCTGGCACTACTGCAGCCTCAATTTATATCTGAAGGGTGCTGAGGCACCAGTGGTGCAAGCGTCTCCTTCATAAGCCCCCTTGAGACCTCTATACATTTCCTTCATCTGTACCATTTTAGAGTAACTATAAACTATGTGTGGCACACAGTGCTGTGACGAACTTGTTGTCAACAGGCATGCTAATTACATAAATAGCTGCTCTGACACCTATCATGAGAGACATTTATGCATATGTGACCATGCATTCCATTTCCTAACACCCACAATTCCATACCAGCACACATTGCCACTTGTGCAACAATCAAGCCATTCTCAGTGCTCAACATTGCAACGGACATGATGTCACCTTCTTAACTCCAATGATATCATAGCATTGGTCATGCAAAACGTATGCACCAAACCCTGGATTGTCACACATGATGCACAAGGTGACACTTGCTGCAGCATTGTTGTCTTGAACTCTAGCCATCTATCCAACTGTGTAGTGTGGAGGTCCACCTGCAATACATGAAGGAAAACATAGCTCTGTGATATTTGGACATTTCTGTGAATGGACAACAGTGTTAACAATCAACTAGTTAGGCTGAGTGAGCAAGTCAATCTAGTGGTAGATCAGACCAACTGTCAAACATCTGTGATCAATCAATCACACACAGTCTCAGATAATGGAGACCCTGGCACCTACAAACCATCACTTTTCCTGACACTTCTGTGGTGCTTTTCACTGCACCATATGCACATGGAAATTCATGCATGTGTTTTGTAGCATTACACCTCCAAGGCCATATGGGACTGCATGACACTGTATTCTGTATCTGAGGGGCATGCAATGGTTGTTGCATTGGACATCTCATTGTGACACCCATAGCTTTTGAGCCTTCCCCAGATGTTGAAGATATCTACCTCATTGTCACTGCAAACTGACAGACAACTGCCCAGGGGTTGTGTGAGTTTCCCGAAGTGTTGATGAATGGTTTGATACATCATTGTTTGTAGTTACTAAAATGTGTGTGCCATTACAAGGCACAAACACTTGAGCTATAGTGCAATGGCAGTTTACTTATGTTCCTTTAGTTGTTCCTACTTGCACATTCACTGATTGAAATTGTGGATGTCTTGCCAATACTGTGTGGCCAACAATTGTTGGCATGGTATTCCATTATATGTCCATGAAGGAATAAGAACATGAACTTAGATATATGCCTCAACACAGACACACTTGCTATGTGGTCCAAGGATGCCCTTGTTGGTGCAGGTTTCTGAGTAATGTGCCAGTGCTGGTGCAGATGCAGGACAGCCCCATACTGTGAGTAAGATGCGGCAGGCCAGTGGTACCAAATCAGCACATGTGTGTGGGGTAATAGACATAGGGGCACATTACAACCCTGGCAGTTAAAATGCCTACCGCTGCGGCGACGGCCACCAAAAGACCGTCGCTGTGGCTACCAGCCGTCCGCCATATTATGACCACAGCCACATTTCTGCCAGAAGGTTGGCAGAAAACCACCTGTATTCATGCCGGCGGATGGTGGTAAGGTCGCACTGCTGCCAGCAGCAGCACCACGCCAGTAGACCGCTGCAGACCGTATCATGACCCATGATATGGCCTGGCAGTGTTATGCTGGCAGATGCTGCTGCTGGTAGCAGCGCCCCGTCCAATCTCCTGCCGAAGAACCCTCTGACATCAGGTAAGTCGGGTGTGGTACATTGGTATGGAGAAAAGTACCGCCAGCCTGTTGGCAGTACTTTCCTCCATATTAACACTGTCCGCCGGGGTCATAATGACCCCCATAGTTTGCTGTGTATGTGATATACAACGTACATGAAGAGGAAAGTGCTAATAGTCTACATCCAGTGCATAGTCATGCTCCCTTAAATGGCAATGGCCAATGACACGAAGGGGCAGATTGAAAGAAAGTGGTGCTGCACCAAGTGCTGCACTACAGTCTTTGTGGCCCTTAGTGCACCCATTTCCCCGCCATGTGTTTCTTATGAGAAATAAGGCACAGCATGGTGCAGGTAGTGTCCAACTGCATCTATTTATATGGAGGCAAAGGATGTACTCAACAGGAGTAGCAACAAAACAGATTATCACAACTTCTGCTGAGTACATAGGGGCCCATCATATACAATTATATGTTCCATTATAACACCTGCTCTGAGCAGCCGTTTAAAGTGCTGGAAATATGGCAATAGGTAGTATCTAATTTTTCCCAGAGGCATGATCTTTAGCCCCCCAAACACGTGTTGGGCCCCCCCCCTACCACACATGATGCCTGGCGCAGGGTTGATATTGTGCTGGTCTAAACATAGTGGCACTATGCATGCATCACAAAAGTTTGTTATGATTGCACAGGGAAGATGGCACTTCTGTCCTGGCTTGATTCATAATTGTTTATTACAATGGCAGCCTTAAGGAGGCACTGGTGTTCTTTATGCAGGCACAATACTACATGTCCAGATCCTTTGACAAAACATGTTGCACTCAACCTTATCAGCACCTGTCATGCACATGCAAATAATGGTGTTGCAATGGAAATGGGACACTTACCAACTGCTCCAGGAATCTCAATGCCCAGTTGATCCAGTAGATCTTGCTCCATTGAGATCGGGTCAGCCCAACAGTGTTTGAGTTGGTGGTCATTGTATCCAGTACCAAATATCCTTGTCAGGTGGGGGAGCACCTTCCACCACTGCAGCTTCCTGGCCTCTGTGGAATAGCCCTGGATAACACGGCCACCCGTACAAGCATCATTGGCAGGTAATGCTGCACAAGCCAAATGAAACCTCCCAGCTCATCTGCAAACATCTTGGACATCCTCCCTTTCCCTGACATCATGCAGTGTAAATATACTGCAACTGCAATTGCAGGAAGCAAAAATAAAATTAAAAACTACCCCAACTACCTACCAAACTATCCTACCCCTAGAAAAACAACCCACAATAATGTGACAGAGACAGTACAAATACATTACAAAAGTCTGATTAAAAGACAAAAAAGACACAACAGCTATAGGATACAGCACAAAAACACTCTAAAAACTATAATCCACCAACAACACCAGCTCCACACACCTCCACGCAGTCACAGACAATAAGACTGTAAAGTGAAAGTGAACTCACTGTACCATGTTTGCAGGCAGAATGTCCTGTTTCATCACTTCCTGGGGCTGTGCATCACGTTTTCAGTCATGCCTTGTTTTTTTGATGCATGACGGTCATGCGTCGATTTTGTCCCATTGTGCATGTCAAGGCCTGTGGACTTGCGTTAGACGCTCAGGGGCCAGGCATCTTTTTGCTGCATGGAAAACTAGGAAGTTTAGGCATTTGCATCTAAATATTTGACATATGAGGGTCATGCATCGATTTTTCCCCATTGTGCTTGAAAAGGCCTGTGGACTTCTGATGGCCGCTCAGTGCACCATGTGTCAGGGTTGTGCCCTATGGCCCACCATGGATACACAGTGCAGGCTCTACCTTTAACATTGGTTAGAAATGCTGTACAGTTACTGAAGGTCCATAGTTACCAATGATGCCCCCCTTGTCACACATGCACTGTGCTGGCGAAGCAGCTATCACCCTGAGATGTGACACTGATCTATTCCTACATTACTTAAACACCATTTGCATGCCGCTTGCCAAGTGTGGTGATGATGTGGGGAAAGAGCTAGGAATTAGCACATTGCCCACTTGACGACACGTTATATGTTGTGGTGCATGGATGTAGGCCTTCAAGAGTCACATGCCCGTGAGTTACGTGACACTGATGTGTGACATGGAGGCATTAGACCCTATTACATCACAAACTATATTGTTACCATACTTGTAACTGTTGTGTTTCTTACCTGCTCTCTGAGGTTAGAGTTACATTCCAATGGAATTTGTTGTGGAGAATGAGTAGTCCAAGGAGATTCAAGTGTAAAGTGTTTTATTGGTGATATTTTCAAATTGATTATAATTGTACAGTGACTACGTGTAAACGTTCTGTACATTTTGTAGTCTTCTGCGAACTTCTGCAGCAGTGTGCTATAGTTCCCCTTCCAAATGTGCTGCACCATTGTCAGCCTCCTCCTTGTTGGTGACCTCTACCTGTTCATCCCAGGGAACATTGGTCTTTATACATATATTGTGCAGGATTGGACATACCAGTATGATCTTACATACCAGTGGTGGAGCATACAACAGGCTTCCTCCTGTCAGGGCCAGGTACCTGACCCTTGACGTCAGATACCCAAATGTCCTCTCCACCACATTGCGTGTTCTTCTGTGCCCTTCATTATGTGCCAGGTCTTCCACTGTTGTGGGATTGACAAATGGAGTCATGACCCATGGCTGTATACCGTAGCCTTGGTCGGCTGCAAAGGAATGAGAGAAGATGTGTTTGTAAAGCTTGATAGTGGTTTGGTATGTACAATGGCAGTTGTTAGTTTTAGATGGAGTGGTGTCTCAGACTTGCTTCTGGTATAGTGTATATTCCTGTTTTGTGAAATGGTTTCATAGGTCTCTGTTGATGGATATGACAATCTTGGGTTGTGGCTCAGGGACCTTGGGATTGTAATATTCTATCCAAACAGATGGTTCTGCCCTTGCAAATATATGTTGTGTTGTCCATAATTGTGCCAGTGTCCTATTATTGTTGGATCCTTCCACCTCCATGCACCACAGTGGTGTCATATGTAGAGACACCATTGTAACCTTACTAAGCCAAACTCTGGCCTCCATATTACCATTTGGCACTACACATGCAGTGCAACACATAGTGACCCTTTGTGGCAGGTGATGGGTGTGCCAGCCATCAACTGTACTAGGGTGTGAATAACACATTTTTAGGATAATCAAAAGTTGGTACAGTAGAATGTCCCAAGTTCCTATACATGATCTATCACCCACTTTCATCACATGCACAGGTCAGGCATTGGGAGGGGGCACACCATTCTTTTACATGGGTCCCTATGCATGGTGCATGAAAGGTCAGGTATGTCCACTATACTCCTATTGAGTCCTACAATAACGTCCAGGATCTTTACAGTATTGCAAAAACTCTGTGGCATGGTGGACTGTTTCTTGTATACGGCACACACATGGTGCTGTTAGGGGGTGCTAAGGGGCACATGTGAGGTGGCACCGGACTAGGTGCTGCATGATTTCTCGTCATTCTGCCCCATGGCATGGTCTTTAATGGCAGGTAATGTTGTATTCCTATGCGTGCCTCACAATGTAGCAGACAGGTGAGTGTGCACACTACAGGTATGTCAGGTATGTGCAGGTGATGTTTAGTTGGTCATGGCAACACATGGATGGCATTTGATGCTTGTACCCCATGCCTGATGTGGAGCTGTGGCTATGTGTGACTTTGTTTACATTGACATGGCCTATGCAATACACATTGCTGAACTAAACATTAGGTGTAATGTGTGTGGGATCTGTATTTAATTGTCAACCAGTGGACACTTGCCATGGTTTGCGCCCAGTTTCTGTATGCAAAGGGGACAAAGCTCCATCTGTCTTCATGTGGTGTGCCAGTCAGGATGTGGCTGTATTATGTACATGTGGATGTATATGTGTGTGATGTGCATTGATTGCAGTGAAGCGTGGCATATGTGTTGTTGTCTGTACATCTGTGATCCCCTGACCATGTGTGTTTAGTGTGGTGTATGTCTAGTTTGTCCTACATGGTAGGTGTATTGTCTGTAATACTGTTTGATATGGTGGCTTACCTACAAATAGGCCATTGTCGTATCGGCCATCCTGGAACCGCTTGTTGATGGTGGAATGCCAGAATATGTAGGCATCATGTACGCTGACGGGGTATTTGATAAGGATGTTTGTGAAGAGCCCACGGTGGTCCACAGTGGCCTGCACATTTATGGATTAGGTGTGCTTGCGGTTCCTGTATAGGTGTTCGGTTGCCGCAGGTGGCACTAGTTGGACATGTGTACAGTCCATTGCACCCAGCACATGAGGAAACCCAGAAATTAGATAGAAACCTTGCTTGGTCTCCTGCTGCAGTTGCTGGGAGTTTGGGAAGCAGAAGTGGTGAGGTGCAAGATGTATGATTGCATCCAGAACCTTTGGAAGGAAGACTAAGATGGATGGCTGGGAGATACCAGCCACTTGGGCGCCCATTGTCTGAAAAGATCCTGATGCCAGCATATGTAGGACAGCGAGCAGTTTTGTCATGGGTGGTATGTTTGTTGAACCCACCCTTGCAGTGATGTCTGGCGCAATGTGATGCACAGACGTACAATTGACTCCTGGTTCAGATGGTAAATCCTGATGACATCTTGTTCCCTGAGCCCAAGGATGGTTGTACGCTGTCGAAAGATCCTCTCCCACCTTCTGAGCTGCCTCCGTGGCTGCTGGGGTGGTGTTTGGGGTTGCTGCGGTGGTGGTGGAGGGACCTGTTGTCATTGCTGACGTCTGCAGTGTGTGGCAAGCTGGAGCATTAACACTTCCATGTTGTCCTGGAGGTTACAAATACTACTTCTATGTGTTTTACTTATGTGGTGAAGTGTGGGCCTCTTTTTAATGCCTGGTCTGACCAGGCATTACAACTTTACTCAAATTGGCCTTTGCATCATTTTATGGGTCTGCTTCCTTAGTTTTTGCATCAGGTGATACATTTGGCACTGGAGGGCTAGCGTAATGTTTTGGAAGGAAATGCCTACCTTGCATATCATTGTCACAATACAACGCAAGGTGGGTTGGCGCTCCCAAAAATGATCCTAACTCAGATATTTTGATGCTAGACGGGTCTAGCATCAAAATATAAATATGGAGTTAAGTTAGCACCACTTTTGCGTAAAAAGAAATGACGCTAAGGCAGTGCAAACTTTTCATAAATATGGGCCATGCTCTCTAAAGTACCTGAGCACTTCACAGGTCAGCTACCAGCACTTCCTACTTTAAAGAAACTAATATCACATACCATAAAAGCCATGAGTAAAACCCCTGCTGCACCTAGACAAAACTAATACATACATAATCCAGAACTCCTAACCACTACATGAAATGATGAACCCTTCCTTCTACAAGACAATCACAATAACAACAGAAGAATAACAATATTTGCAACTGAAAACATCCTAAGACTAAGCTAATGTGAAACGTGGATGACAGACAGAAACTTCAAAATGCGCCCTACACCATTCGCTCAGATTTACACCATGCATGGAGAATATCATGGAACGAACATACACCTCGTTTATGCACTGCCGCCTACCTCATCAACGTAAAAGCTAACAACTTCTCTATAGTATACTTTGAACAGGTAATGATGCAAACAATACTGAAACTATACCAACCCACAGCCACACAAGACTGCTATTACCACTTCAACCAAAATATTTAGAAACATTTATCAACATCTCCACTAAGTGTAGAATAGACAACAAACAGACAGTTTGCTTTTTAAAATAAATGTTGATAGCTCTAGCATATGTACTTGTAACAGACGTAGCAGACCGCTACAAGATAGCAGACTCCCCATTTTATCACAGGTATGAACAAAAACTAAGTCCACTAATGGACTGCTTAAAAAAACACTTAGAGCCTGATTTAAGAAACATGGCGCTGCACCCTATGCAGTGCCACATTTTTACACCTCTTAGCTCCCCCCTAACGCCACCATGGGTGCGCCGTATCTCAGATATGGTGCACCATAGTGGAAGTTAGGGGAACTAGCATCAAATGCATGCACTGCAACACTTTGTAAATTTGGTACATCGATTTTGGCCTCGTTGGGCCATGTTAGTGGGAAAAAAATGACGTTAATATGGCGCAAGGAGCTCTTAAATCTGCCTGTTAGGTTGGCAAACTGCACCACTCTGAACACAGCCATTAACCCAAATCCCAAATGCCATGGTGGAATGTCTTTAACAGTACCATGGCTTAAGAAGCCAAAACCAGCTGAAGGATGGTATGATGCCTTCCAAGCTACACTAAGAAGAATCCAGCCAACACTCAAGCATTATAAAAACCCTCCAAAAAGAACACAGCTAACAACAATTAAGCACAGAACAATCAGTAAACCAAATCAAACCTAAATAACTAAAGAAACCAAGGAAATTTATGGAACACTGCTATTCAAAGTCAGACTCTTTGCAAATAAGTAGACTATCTAGAAATTATAATTAAGGCACTATTATAAACTACTTACCTACCAAGATACTCAAACAAAAAGAGGGCAAACCCCAACACTACTGTAAAACAAACAATTTTAAATAAATATTAAAATATTTTTTAATGAATCGTGTGTGCAATAAAAATACATAAATAAACTACAAAATACGACTGGTAAATAAAATAATTAATTTTAATATTTAATTAAAAATGCTCATCCGAAAACCAAAGAGATATAGGGCTTGATTACAAGTTTGGCGGTCCGTGCCATCAGCTTGGAGGTCGAACCACTGTATTATGATTTAGGCGGGCCTATGGAGCCAACCTGCCATGGTTTCACTGGCACTGCCAGGCAGAGCAGACTTCCATGGTGATGAGGAAGGGCAAACAGGCCGACTGAGCTAGTGTCTTCGCTGGAATCATTATGATGTTGCACAGTGCCAACGTAAACGTGGCGGTCCAACCACCACATCCAAGTTGGCGGAAACACACAGTATAAAAGAAGTAAATCACTTGCAGGCAGCCTTACACGTCCTGTGCCGCCCTATAGCCCATCTCACTTCCTGCCACTGCTCATCGATGGAGTCCAAAATCCCCGCCACCGTGGACTCAACCGATAGTAAATGCACACACTTACCTGTGCCATTGACCTTAACAACAGATCGTCGCGCCATCATCCACATGATATGGGGCTCACGCTACGGTCACCAAGTATACGTGTTGTTGTGTCCACAGGTGGAGTGATTCACAAAGGACAAATTCACATCCATCAAGTGCCCCCTTTGGGCAGGTCAGTCAGACTGCATCACCACACTACACAAAACCATACATCTGCACATATTAGGCACAGCAACAGTGAAGTGTACAAAATATTGTGCCATACAACATGAACAACATAGCAACATCACATCTACCAATACAACTGACACCCTCATATTGCACACATGCCATGGGTAGTCATCAGATTCATTACACATATGTATGGATGTGTCATGGAACACAATCATATCTCCCATGAAACAGCCCTGCAATGGACCCACACATCACCCAAATTGCAATGCTATGGAAGGACATTGGATGCACAATAGTCAGAGAGACAAATATCCAAAGCTCACAATGCAAACAATGCATGCACAGTAGGGATGGGGGCATCAGGAGCACTCATGGAAGGATGCTGCCCTGAGACACATTACACTTTGCATATCTTCCCTAACACAACATTTGCACAGGAACTGGACCTTCGGGTATCTCAGGGATAAACACTAGTAGAGCCAAGTGACATGCCCATCTGCATAATGTGGATTTGCAAGTCAAGAAAGCAATACATCTAGATGAAGTAGCTGCAAGCTACACACAACAAAATAGATACATGCTCAGTCAAATGCAAAGGAAGCTAGCAAAATTGAATACCCTCAGAGTCTGGACAAACAAAACTCAAACCTCCACATATGAGACAAATCTACAATCCATATCAGCGGGACAAGTCTAACACCATACGTGCTGACATTGGAACACACAAGATAAATACTTACCATACCAAACATAACACAGTACAATGACACCCCAATTGGATTAACAAACATAATATCCATACAGTCAATTTCTGTTTGTCTTGAGTGACACCAGCACTGCCCACAAAGTCAGAGAGTGCAAACAACAGCAAATGGATCAGCAGTCAGGCTGAAACACAAACAATTGTAGGCGCAAAACACAAGTTACTCAGGAACAACATAAATGTAGAGAAGGAATTGCAGGGCAAATGTGTAAAAAAAACAACAACCTGGGTTTATTCACTCAAATGCATAATAACAAAGGCCATTGTCCAGTTCATTTGAAGGTCTCTGCACAGTACCGTGCCCACGCTTGAATCCTATCACTGCCAGGGAACCTCCACAAGAAGGGCCCTCACGAGACAGGCAGGAACCTCAGGGATCATCCTTGGGTGGGGTTGGAGTTGGGATGAATATGTTTGGGGTTGGGAAGGATGGACTGTTTCTTTGGGGGGGACTTCTTCTTGGTGGGAGGGGTATGTGTGCTTGCAGTGGGGCACGTGTGACAAGGGAGGATGTGGATGTGGAAGGGATGGGTTGGGATGTGGGTGGGAGTCTTTTGGGGTTGGGAGGGAAGTTGGCGGGAATAGGAAAAAGGGTAACTTCAAAAAGGAAACTGTCCTTAGGAACATGGGGAAAGTCGTCAGAAGGGGTTGGGTGTCTGGAGGTTGAAGAAGTGGTTGTCTGGTGTGTGGGTGTAGATGTTTTGGGTGTGTGAGGTATGCTTCTGTTTGGGTGGTACATGTTGCGGATGTGAGTGTGGGTGTTTGTGTGTCTTGGGGGTCTTGGAGGTGGAGGTGGTAGGTTATGGAGAGATGGATGTGTGTATTTCTGTTGGTGTGGTATCTGTGCTGGATGTGGTGGATGTGTGTGTGCCTGTTGGAGTGGTGTCTGTGGGTTTGATGGATGTTTGTGTGTCTGTTGGGGTGGGGTCTGCGGGTTTTCTGGATGTGTTGGATGTTTGTGTATCTGTTGAGGTGGGGTCTACGGGTGTGGTGGATGTGTCACTGGCTATTGTGGTGATGCCAGTGGGTTTGCTGGATGTGATGTGTTGATCAGGGTGGGGGTTTCTGGTGAAGAGGTGGATGATGTCATGTTTGTGGGAATGTGTAGAGTGCCTGCATGCCTGTGTGTCGTTTGGTGTTTGTGTGTGTTGAGGTGGATGCTTGCGGATGTGTCTATGTACTTGGGATAGGTAGGGGAATGGGACATTTGGATTGGGAGGAGGGAGGGGGAGGGGAGGAGGAATGTTGGGGGGAGAGGTGACTGGCTGCCATCAGTAAGGAGCCTGAAAATCTCCTTAGGCCAGACATGGCACTATAAATGCCTTCCAGGAAAGCATTGGCCTGCTGAAGTTAGCTGGCCAACCCCTGGATTGCATTCACAATGGCAGTCTGCCCCACAGAGATGTTCCTCAGGAGGTCAATTTCCTTCTCACTCAGGGCACCAGAGGTAACAGGAGCTGGGTGGAAGTGCCTGCAGCAAAGAAGATCCCTATCCTCTTGGGTGAGTGGGCATGGCCAACTGAGTGGGGAGCAATAGGGATGGTGGTGATAGAACCGGGGGGCAGACAAAGATGGTACAGGAGTAGGCCCGATGGGTCCGCCATCACTAGGGAGTGGCCACTTGGGGTAGAATCCATTGATGAAAATGTTGATCCCGTCTCCTCCATGGCACTCCCATCACTCTCAGGGCCACTGGGTCCCTCCGTGTTGGTGGTGTCTTGACTGGAGGTACAGTGGCCGATGCTTCCACACTTGGTTGTGCTCTGACTTCTTTGCTTGCCTGGGACGATGCTGCAAATACAAAAGGGAAGAGGGTCACCACATGTTTTGAACACACCTGAACAACAGCTGTGATTAGCAAACATTACCATGACGTCAAGTAGGCCGCATCAGTAAACTACTTCAAAGTGGCTCCTACATGTACAGTATAAGTGCATGTATGCCATCGGAACTGTCAACAGTTGCCCACATGAAAATCTGGATCTCAGACAACTAGAATTGCATGGCTGAAGCTGTGCAATTACAGTAACCATTGAACAAGTAGGAGACCACATCACATTCAATGCTTTGCCTCGTGGAGCATACCTCAGTTACCTGTTGTCCTACAGTAGTAGCCCAATGTGAACTTCATACCCACAGATCCCACACAAGGACATGCATACATCTACTTGTCACATCACAAGTTTTGGCACAAATGGTTGTGTCACACACAAAATGTGTTGCTTATCAACACACCACACATGTAAAGCACACAAGCCATTAAGTACAGGGACATGACTACAGATGTTTGTATCCATCTGCAGACTGACCCATTACCCTGCTCAGCGCCTAAAATGACTAAACAAGCCTACTCACATCAGGTAGCCCGTACTCCAGCAACATGTACTGTGATGTGACCACAATGAAACACTACACACATGTGGCTTCTGAAGAGTAAACTCCTTAGGCCTGACTAGACCAACACATTCACACGCTGTGAGATTGACTTACTGCATAGAGTCCCTAAGGCAACTTCTATAGTACAGACTTCAACCTTGCATTAGAGTGATAATGAAGAGGCTGGCATGGTGGGCAAGAAAGGGTCTTCCCTGTACATGTGTGGACATGTGTGACTTACGTGAAAGTGACAGAGCTGTAGAAGTAATGAACCTGTAATGAGTCAAAGGCACGGGTTGTCAATAATGCAAAATCACCATATGGTCTACTTATGGGATGTACCTCTGCACCCATTCCTAAACTAGTCAATGAACATGGGCATTCAAATATTGACACTAGAGCATCATATTGTCCACTTGACAGGGTCTTCTGGTGTACAGGGAGTGGGCACAGTCCCACAGTTGCATAGCCACAATGACTCTCCCACAGCATGAACTAGGTCCCATACTGGGAGATACATGTGACAGGCCCTGGTATCTGCAGGCTAAACATACAGAACCTACATGACACATTTCCATCACTTCTATGCATGACAGTACATCATGTGGCCATCAGCAATGTGGCATGTTGTTTGTGTAGCAACCTGAAGGTCAGGTTGAGTTATGAAATGCCTTCCAGAAAATAGTTGTGCAAAGCCAGATGTGGTTTGAAAGATCTGTGGTACTATACACATCACTTACAAGACCCTCAAATGACTCAGACAAGATGCATGCACAGCTCATGCTGTAATGCACATACATGTTGTCCAACATTTGAAACCATGATACAGTAGGATATGTCATTGGATGGCAGAAAAGTATCCTTGCCTAACTATGTGCATCCAGCACAAGTAGGATCTAGGACCACAAAACACATCACACAACACAATGCTCATGAACACAACATATAGTACTGGCCACCAATACTTGCACAATGTACATCCCATTGATGCCAAACAGACTGCAACAACAGGGACACAGGGGCAACTGTAGCCTATGAGGAGGGGAAAGCATGGTGTTAAACCATCACGTTTGTATATGAGGTACTGACCTGCTCCTCTGGTGAGCCATAGGGCTGTTCATGCAGGGGAAGGGCCTCATTCACAACCTTTTCCAGCTCCTCTGGAAAGAAAGCAGGGGCCCTATCATCTGCTGGACATGGCATGATTGCTCCCAGAGGTGGCACACAGCAGCTCAAGTAGTGGAGGTGTTGCTGGCAGCAGTGTCAGGAGTCAAGTGAGTGAATTTGCACAACATGGCAGTCAAGTCTGCATGGTATACGGTCATCACTGCTGATGGACACAGCCATTGGGCCACGACTGCACAGAGAACAATGTTAACCTATGACTGTTTTTGCCATGGTTGGAACCGCCTACCACCCTGATGACTTCCGCCGGTGGTTGAGGGCAGTTCCTAATGTCCAGTGGAATAGGACAGGAATCCTCCATTTTAGAGCCCTGAAATACTGTATATGGCTTTGTAAACTGTGTTACACCTACAATATATGTGTTGTAGCATCACAAACATCTTTATTCTGTCTCGTCACGGAGATCCTACTACACAACCACCAGAGAGGTTTGTTGCAGGGCACAGATGGCATTTGATGGCAGTGCACGGTCCTCCACCGCTGATGGTCTTTTAAGTGGTCATAAGATACAATCAAATTTCAAGGGGCAATTGTGTAATAGATGAGTTTGGCCAAATCCATGTTATGGACACGTGTTGACAACCATGGGGGTCACAAGACCCTCGTATAGTTGCCAGCTGGGATATGTACTGTATGTCATGTCTATCGAGTCAGAAATGCTTTGTCACATGATATTATTGGCATGCAGAATGCAACAAGCTCCTGTCTACCGCCTACTCCCAGACCTTCAGACCATAGAGCAATAGCTTGTAATTCAGTCACACCGCCTTGATAGGCAAACAATAGTAAACGTATGCCGTCAGGTGGAGCCAGATCTCATGACAGCTAAGAGTAATCCATACTGCATACCACCCATTGTTCAAGTCATGTCAGTAGTGCACTTCCTGGCCACAGGGTCCTTCCAACATGCCATGGCACTATCTGTTGGTATGTCCCAACCTATGTTCAGTCTGGTGTTAAAGGATTTCCTCTCAGCAATGTTGAAAAACATTGACAGCTATATCAAGTTCCCCTGACATAAGGATTTAGCCAATGTGAAGGCTGACTTTTACGGTTTTTCCTACCTCCCATATGTGATGGGGGGCATTGATGGCACACATGTTGGCTTGGTGCCACTGCAGGACACTGAACAAGTCTATTGGAACAGAAAGAACTTTGATTCCATCAATGTGCACGTTTTCTGTTTGGCAGATCTCTGCATCTCACATGTGTGTGCCGGTTATCTTGGTTCAGCCCATGATTCCTTCATAATGTGAAACAACATCATACCCAGCTGATGTCACAACTGCACCCAGAGCGGCCCTGGCTGGTTATTAAGTCACGAATGTCCTGATTGTGTGTGACCAATGTCAGGTGGTACAATCATCAAGTGAGTGACTCATGGGTTCACTTAGGTCCCATTCCTGAACAGGAAACTCAGCATATCCAAACTGTCCTTGGTTGTTGGCTCCAATATGCTTGGTGGTTGGCCACGGCGCTGACTGCATTGGAGTTCAATCTACCTATATCCAGGCTACTATGCCACTGACATTCTGCCTTTTTTGCTGTGTGGTCGGTGGTCCTGACTGTATGACTCGTTATAGGGCGGTCCGACCGCCAAAATCGTAATCAGGCCCATAATATAAAAACTAGCTATTTGCAATTTAATTAATTAATCATAACACAATATACATTAAAGTATCAGCAGCATTTAAAAAGAAATAAAATGAAATATTTTAAAATAATATTGAGTAAAAATAATATAAGTAGCATTTAAAAACTAAAAAAATAACATTTTCTGTAACAAGTTTAATAACACATATAAAAAATCAAAACTGATAACTTAAAAATTGTTTCTTATTTCTGATAAATGTGAATACAATTTTAATGTTAAATACGCACATAACATAATAAAATAAAACACTATATACATACAATAAATGCATAAATACACAAAAGTAAACATACTTTAAGTGAATGCAAAATATTTAAAATTAATGTAAATGTTAACCATGATTTAATGCATTCAAAATTCTAACAATTAAAAACTGCACAAACAATACAATGAAGAATCTATATGAAATCTTTGAATTCTGAATGTAAACTTTTTTATAATTAACATACACAATACTCAAAATATAAAACATTAAATAAAATAAAAATATGACAAAAGTAATTCAAAATCTCCCCAGCCAGTTCACCAAAACATCCAACATTCCATTAATAAAACTTTATATTTTTAAAAAGTACTGTAAAACTTAAATGACAAAATAAAATAGTATCATAAACACAGAATAAATACACATTTTTACCAAACAAAACAAATTAAAAAATCATTACAATTTATAAAAAGTACAGGAACAAATAACTTCAAATTAATAGATAGTTTAAAATAAAAGTTAAATACAATATTACATTATTACATCTTTTAAAATGTATTTTCTCTTTTGCTTGGAGCTACCATCACTAGAATTTCTGGCCTAGTGAAGAATGATGGTCCAGGTCAAGGAAATCAATCAATGACCCCAATGGGAAGAAGAAAACTACCTGAATTTCCAAGCCATCAAGTTTTGTTTTTCATAACTTTCTTTCTTAACTTCCGTAATGTTTTTTTGCAAAATGAAAACAATTTGCTGAGAGGATGTACAATCATGGCACCAACTGAAGCCACTGCTCTAATGGCTGCATTAAAGGCTCTAGAGATGACTGCTGGGCAGGGGCAGACGGGCCGGCCTCCACCTAAATAGTGGAGCACAAAGGACCTCATTTCGAGTTTGGCGGATGGGAAAGCCTGTCCGCCAAACTCCTGACAGGGTGGCCATCGTGGCGACATCCCTGTTGGACTTATTATGAGTTTACCGCTAGTTCGGTGGGCAGAAACCTCAGTTTCCGTCCACCGACCTAGCAGGAAGCAGGCTACAGTATTGTCTCTGGCTCCTAATCGAGCCAGGGGGTGCACCAGCACCCTCGCCATGTTCACTGTCTGCACAGTAGACAGTGAATATTGCGATGGTGCTGGGCAGGTGACCCGCTGCACTGTTCATGCCAAGCACCGGACCCCCCCAGCGGCCCCTGGTACCTGCTCGCTGACAGCCTTTTCATGGCAATGTAACTGCCATGAAAAGGCTGGCGGAGAACAAGGTCTTAATCCACAGGGCAGCACGGATTACTTTCTCCGCCACTGCCAGGCTAACGGGATCATGGATCCTGGTGGAACTGGCAGTTCCCTGGCGTATGACCGCTAGGGTTGTAATGTGGCAGTCGGACCGTCCCATCAGAGGTGGTCCTAACTGCCACTGCGAATGTGGCAGTCTGAAGGCCGCCACATTCGTAATGAGGCCCTTAGTCTCTGCTGAACTAGTTGGCCAGGAGGCTACCTACACAACATTAAGTGAAGCATCAAAAGAACTCCCTCATCATGTGCTGTCCCTGGTAACATTTGCAGAAATTTCTACACTTACCAAATCTATCCACATGTCCTGCAAGAAAAATGTCATATGGGCAACTGAATACCTGTTTAAGTTGGTGTGAAGTTGTGAACATCCAAAGCTTGAATGAGCTAAACTTCTTGAAAAGGAAACACTAACAGGCCATTGGTACTTTTTTTATCCACATATCCAATTCAAATTCCATTCTAAATTGGATGCAATCCTCTAGGGGAACTGACAGAAGATAAAGGACTAATTTTCTGCCACTTCCCATTCTGCTATTTGTTAATTGGTAGTTGTCAACACTGACGTTAGGGTGGGAACTCTCACCTGTGAGGCACCAAATATTTCCCACATTTCCTGTGCATTTCTGTTACAATTGTTCATCAAAACACAATGTTTTCTTGAAACTGAAGTGCACCTCAGGCACTGTTCCAGATCAACAGCATCAACTGATGGAGCAGGAATCAGGCACTGGGTTGCCATTTAAGGACACAACACTCCGCACTTGGATATTTGGATTTGTATATGTGTGATAGCTTAATTCAGTTACATCCCATCTCATAGTCACAATCCATATTATTTTAGCAAACACACTCAGCAGGCCTCAGGCAGTGCAGCATACCTCCTAACATGAGACTATCAGGGCTGTAATTAATGTACGATTCTGAACTATAACCCACAGCAGAAATGGTTCTGTCCCACCTTCTTATAGAGCTACCCAATCAGATGCTGTGACAGGTCTATATATATATAGAACCACATTGGTTCTTGTCTAACACTGTTGTATTATTCAACGAAACAACGTAGATATTTAGATAATAATTGCCAGGATGACAGAAGAGGTGCTTGACAATATTAAAAAAGCACAATGTCTTCCAAAATTTGGAAATAATTTTGTATTGGTATACAATTTACATTGAGACACTGAGGTGTGACCATTAATAAAACTATACACAGTGTCTATGACAAGGAACCCAAGCACCGACTTATTCATACCAAACAAGTCCATACATTACGTCCATACACCCAAATTAGCACACCCCAACAACTGATCCAGATATGTAAAACACAACTGTTAGAATGAGCACAAACACAAGGTGAGAAGTAGCATGTATTAAAAAGAAGCTGGCGTTCAGAGCAAGGCTTGAGCCGCAACACTCTGAATATTCACAGAGGGGCATGCCCTATACCATATAAACGTGGGTTGTTATAAAACGAGGCTTGAATAAAGAAAATTCAGCCTCAACAGTAAAACATAACCAGGGTTTCTAAGCGACGCTATAGCTGCATTGGGATTTATGGTGAAAAACGGGGCAAAGGTATGGTATATTTACAACCGGCTATCATGGAGAAAAACCTGCAGTATACTGGCGATTCTTATTAATTTAAACAAAACCATGTGCGTAAGGGAAAGAACAAAATGAGCTAAAAACAGTCTGGGGCATGTACGTACAAACAGCTATCCTCAAAGATACATTGGCAAACCAGAAAGGTCTTCTAAAAATGTTATTGAAAAGTAGGGGCAATCTAATCAGCATGGACCAGTGTTCGACATGAATCATGAAATACGGCCCAACTAATCATAGAAAAAAAGAGATGAAAACTAAAGAGACCCTTACACAAGGAATAATCTGTAACATGAAAAAAGATAAGTGTCATGCAATTGAGTTAATGATAGAGGGCTATAAAGGAATATTCACTAGTAAGCCAGGGTGTAGCACAAACTGAGGCATATACAAGGTGGTTCCATCATGTAACTCATTAAAATATATCACATACCACATTAAAGGATGATGATATTTGATGCCAGACCCTTAACATAAAAAGAAGCGGTATAAGAAACCTCAATTAATTAATCCCACACATCAACAGGGTTCAGGCTAAAAAATAACCCACAAGGGGCTCGAGATATCTCCTCACAGGACATCGTTAATAGGTTACATGATGTACAGTGTATGGGATTGTACTGTTCAAGTGCAACAGTAATGTCTCTTACTGTAACCAAAATCAATACCCTCATAGAGGTTAATTTCAAACACACCATAACCTTAATAAAGTTGAGATACATCTTGGCCGAAAAGAGAACATCAGATCTCCAGCTCCGATATGTATGTTCGCCATTCCTCCACTGAGTTCAGTTCATTATTAATGGAGTTGCATTGCTCAATCCACCTCAGCTCCATTATCTTCAAAATGTGAGAGAAATCTCCTCTTCTCAATAGTACCAATGCTACATCAATAACTTGCCACTTTAGATCATCTACCGAGTGTTTTTTTCTGGAAATGTGAGACCATAGGAGCTGTAGTCACTGAACACCTGACCCTGCTCCGATGTTGATCAATCTGTGTTTTAATCGGTTTAGTAGAGTGTCCAACATAAATCAGTGTACAGGCACACCATGTAGCATAGACAATATATTTTGTGCTACCGTTAGATACAAACTATAAGTCAATTCAACACAGAACCATGTTAAATTTTTTTGTAAATGTAAATGCACAAGCAACACATTTTTGACATCGGTAATGACCCCTTAAAGGAGGTAACCCCAGAATTGTATCTAATCACAAATTCTTTGCTTGAGGTTGCATGGCTGAGTATATTAGTTGATCTTTAATACTTTGCACTTTTATAAAGTCAAACATAATGGCTTGTAAAGCACTAGTGATATTCTGTAAAAATGTTCCAGTTCTTATTAAACAACTTCCTGATCTTATTAGTTTGTGGGCAAAATGTGGTCACACATACCAATTTCTCTAGAGGAGCCTTAGGTTTAGTACATAAGAGTTCCCCTCTAGGACAATACCAGGCTCATTTCATAGCTGTTAATATTTTCTTGGGATAACCTCTGGACATCAACCTGGCCCGCAATATCTGCCTCCCTTAAATGTCCTCCTTCAATATGCAATTCCTGCGCAATCGGAGGAAAAGGCCAAAAGGTAGACCATCTCTCAGTGCTTGTGGGTGATGGCTCTCATGCACCAGGAGAGTGTTCCTATCTGTAGGTTTCCTGTATAAGCTGGAATACAATGTGCCATACCTGTGTTTTATCATCAGATCCAGTAATGCAATTTCTAAATTTCTTATAAATAAAGAAATGAAGATGTTCTTGGACTTGATGCATGTATTCCACAAAATTATATACTACTTGTTGAGGGCCTAACCAAAGCTTGAAAATATTGTCTACATATAATTTCCAACGGTTAATGTGAATTTTTATTTGTTGGACGACAATAGGATATATCCTTGTTCAAAATCATAGACATAAATATTTGCCAGATTGGGGGCAAAAATTGCAACAATAGATGTGCCAGAGCACTGTTGATAGTATTCATTGCTGTACTTAAAGTAATTGCATTGCAACGCAATACACAGAAGAGCAATAATAAACCCCGTACGAATCTGCAATGGCCTGGGACAGCCATTCCAAAGGTTTTCAAAGGTGGTTATAATGTCTTCTTCTGGAATATTCGTGTATAAGGTGGCTATGTCAAGGGTAACCAACCAGTCTGTATCTGTGTTGAAAAGCACACCTTCAATTAAATTCATCATATAGGTGCTGTCTTTAATATAAATATATCGTAAGGGCAAAAATTCCAGATTTTTTTTTTTATTTATTTCCCCGAAGGTTCCAAGATGGAACCACATCCAGATAAAATTGGTCTACCCGGAGGATTCTCATTCTTTTTATGTATCTTTGGAAGCATATACAACACTGATGTTCTAGGATTATCATTATTCAAAAACAAGAATTATCCTTCAGTGATATATCTTAGTTCATTTCCCTCTAAGGTTAATTCATAGATCTCAGAATAAATCCTATTTAGAGGTCTGGTAGGCAACTTACTGTAGCACTTCTCTTCTGAGATCTGTCCACATATTTCCACATCATATTTAATATAACCCTGTAGAAAAATCCTACCCCTTTGTCTGCTGATTTTATAATTAAGGATGTATCACCTTTCAGCTTGAATAAGGCCTGTCCTTCTTCAAAGGAGATGTTATATGGCACAAATTGTTTACTTGTTTTAATATTCTCAAGGCCTTTCAAAATGAGTTTTTCAAAAATGAGTACCCAGGCCAGCCTTTTTTAGCCCAGGGAAACAGGGGCAAAGTGAAAAACAGAATTTAGTATCAATCCCCAGGGGAAAATCAGACAAGGGGGAACTTTTACATGTGGGGACCCCCCGAACCATAGAAGCAGTGGCTGGCAATAAGGAACTGACAATACCAATTTTAATTTGTCTAGACACATTCTCTCTTCAGCTGAAGTCAGCCTACTAAGTAGCAGATTATCTTTAGTTATCACAGAGAGGACAGATTACTTTGTTTTGAAAACAGAACTGATGTTCTTCTTTAAAATTAGATTTAAAATATTCTTTGTGCATAAGAGTGTCCCTATATGTGATACATCAATGGGCCTTAGACTCCCATCTAATTTTTACTCTCCCAACAGTATGATGCCCCAAAGGTACTAACGTTTGAGAAACTCATTTTGAAAGGCCTTGATAATATTAACACAATTAAAAAATAAAACCAGCAGACAAAGGGGGTGAGATATTTCTACAGGATTATGATAAATATGATATGGAAATATGTAGACAAATTTCGGAGAAGTGTTACAGTAAGTTGTCTACCAATCCTCTAAATAGGAGTTGTGCTGAGATTTATAAAGTAACCTTAGAGGGAAAGGAACTAGGATATACCACTGAAAGAGAATTATTGTTTTTGAATGATGATAATCCTAGAACACCAGTGTTGTATACGCTTCCCAAGATCCATAAAAACAATAAGAATCCTCCAGGTAGACCAGTTTTATCTGGATGTGGTTCCACCTTGGAACCTTTGATGAAATTTATAAACTTTGTCATTCAGGAAATTGTGCCCCTACAAAATACTATATTAAAGACAGCACCTAAATGGTGAATGTAATTGAAGATATGCCTTTCAACATAGATACAAACTGGTTGGTTACCCTTGCAATGGCCTTCTTATACATGAATACTCCACAAGAAGACAGTATAACCATCATTGAAAACCTTTTGAATGGCCGTCCCAGGCCAGTGTGGCTTCCCACAGAGTTTATTATTGCTCTCCTACATATAGTGTTGCAATGTAATTACTTTAGGTACAGCAATTAATATTATCAACAATGCTCTGGCGCATCTATGGGCGCAAATGTTGCCCCCAGTCTGGTGAATATTTATGTACATGATTTCGAACAAAGATACGTCCTATCATCGTCCAACAGATTTAAATTCACATTAACTGTTGAAAATGCTATATAGACTATATTTTCATGATTTGTTCAGGCTCCCAACAAGAAGTGCAACATTTTGTGGACTACATGCATCAGGTCCAAGAACATCTTCATATCACTTTTTTCATAAGAAATTTAGAAATTGCATTTTTTGGATCATATGATAAAACACAGGTATGGCAGATTGTATTTCAGCTTATACAGGAAACCTAAGGAGAGAAAGACTTTCTTGGCATATGAGAGCCCTGAGAGATAGTCTACTTTTTTGTCAATTCCTGCGATTGCGCAGGAATTCCACTGCAAAGGAGGACTATTGAAGGGAGGTAGATATACTGCAGGCCAGGTTGATGTGCAGAGGTTATCCCAGAGAATAATAAAAACAGCTATGAAACGAGCATGGAATTGTCCTAGAGAGGAATACTAATGCACTAAACCTAAGGCTCCTCTAAAGTGATTGGCAGATGTGACCACATTTGGCCAACAAACTAATAAGGTCTTGAAGTTGATTAATAAGAACTATCACAATATCGATAGTGCATTACAAGCCCCTATGTTGACCTTTAGGACAGGACAAAGTATTAAAGATCATTTAGTACACTTAACCATTCAACCCCAAGCAAAGAATTTGTGATTAGATACAATTCTGGGGTTACCTCATTTAAGGGGTCTTTACTGAGATCAAAAATGTGTTGCTCGTGCATTTTCATTTAATACAAAAAAATGTGAACACGGTTCTGTGACAATTGACTTGAAGTTTGTATCTAACTGTCACTCAAAAGATGTGGTACACATATGTACGGGGTCTTTACTGAGATCAAAAATGTGTTGCTCGTGCATTTTCATTTAATACAAAAAAATGTGAACACGGTTCTGTGACAATTGACTTGAAGTTTGTATCTAACTGTCACTCAAAAGATGTGGTACACCTATGTACTGATTTATATCGGACACACTTCTCAACCGATTAAAAGATAGATTGGTCAACATTGGAGAAGGATGAGGTGTTCAGTGACTACTTATCCTATGGTCTCACATTTCCTGGAAAAGGACCACTCAGTAGATGATATAAAGTTGCAAGTTATTGATGTGACATCAGTATCATTGAGAGGAATAGATTTCTCCCGCATTCTGAAGAGAATGGAGCTGAGGTGGATTGAACAATGCAACTCCATTAATAATGGACTGAACACAGCGGAGGAATGGTGAACATACATATCGGAACTGGAAATCTGATGTTCTTGCTTTTTCAGTCGATATGTGTCTCAACTTTAGTAGGTCATGTTGCGTATTACATTAACCTTTATGAAGGCATTGATTTGGGTTACAGTAAGAGACATTACTGTTGCACTTGAATGGTATATATCCCATAATTCCATAGACTATACATCATGTAACCTATTAATGATGTCTCGTGAGAAGATATCTCGAGCCCTTTATGGGTGAATTTTGAGCCTACAATTGATATATGGCACTAATTAATTGAGGTGTATTATACCCCTTATTTTTATGTTAAGAATCTGGCAGAAAATACGTTCATCCTACAATGTGGTATATGATATAGTTTCATGAGTTGTATGTGGAACCACCTTGTATATGTCTTACTTTCTGCTACATCATGGCTTACTAGTGAATATTTCTTTATATTCCCCTACCATTAACCCTATTACATGACACTTTTATCTTTTTTCGCACTACAAGTTATTCCTTGTGTAAGGGTCTATTTTGGTCCTCATCTCTTTTTTCTATGATTAGTCAGGCTGTATGTGGTGATTCACTCCCAACATGGGTCGATGCTGATTAGATTTATCCTACTTTTCAATTTACTTTTTTAGAAGACCTTCCTGGTTTGCCAATGTGTTTTTGTTGATAACTGTTTGTACGTACATGTCCTAGACTGTTTTTTGCTCAGTATTTTCTAACCCTTCCACACACAGTTCTTAAAGAAAAAAAAAGAATTGCAGGTATCCTAATTCTTTGCAGAAGTTTTTTTCAGAAATCACAATGCAGCTATGACGTCACTTGGTAGCCCTGGTTATGCTTTATTGTTGTGGCAAAAGTTTGGTTATTCAAGCCTCATTCTTAACCACCCACACTTGTTTGATATAGGCCACACCCCTCTGCGGATATTCAAAGTGGTGCGGCTTAGGCCTCGCTCTGAACGCCTGCTTATTTTTATGATGCTATACCTCTGCCCCTTGTGTGTGTCTTCACTTTAATGATTGCATTTTACGTATTCAGATAAGTTGTTGGGGAGTGCTAATTTGGATATTTTTGTTGCCTAGCACAGTTTGGAGCCCCACTCTTTTGCACATCATTGCTGAGTTACAAAAACTCTGGTACCTTAACAACAAAAGTGGTCATCTTATGTTTCATTCGGCTTTCCAGTATCGCTTTCCTTTTATCGTGGTTCCCTTCATGGTGAGTAATTCTCCCGGATCCCTTATATACACGTTTTTAGGTTGATATTCACTCAATGTTATTCCTTTATTATAAATCATAAGGATCTCCCCTATACTGTGATGACTATAACTGGTGGTAAGCTAAGTTTTTTTTTTTTTGCATTTCCTATCCCTGTGGATAGGTCAGGGACTTATACTGATGTATCTTCTTTCCTGGTTCACATTTCTAGACCGTGTCAAGACCCCTGTAAGTATTGTTTGTTAGATCACGTACTTGGTGTGGCACACCTGGGTGTGGCTTTCTTCCTTATTAGGTTGTTGTGATTTTTATTACATCTTAAATGGTTTTGTCTCTTGCAAACAAATGATGGACATGCTCCTATCTTTCCTGAGTGTATCTTTCTCTGTTGGTCCTGATGAGACCCCTTATCCCTTAGAAGGTTGAAATGTTGTCAACGTTTTTTTAGTGTGAACCTAATTAGTATAACCCTTTGACATTAATTGGGTTATTCAATATGGACAATTGATGTTTTTTTAGGTCACTTACTTTGAGGATATAGGAAGCCTTAAATATAGACATGCAGTATGGACTTGATTGGTTTTAATAATTTAGTGTTTGGGTTTCTTGTTATGGACACTGTGTATATTTTTTGTTAATGGTCACACTTTATACTCTCAATGTAAGTTGCATACCAATATAAAACTATTTTCATAATTTAGAAGACATTGTGCTTCTTTATTATTGTCAAGCACCTCTTCTGTCATCCGGGTAATTATTATCTACGTATCTATGTTGTTTCATTTAATATTATAACAGTGTTGGACAAGAACCACTGTGTTTGAATATATACTGTATAGCCCAGGTTCTTTGTACCTAGGGTAGCCTTTGTTGTCTGTTGGGTGACAGGTCTTGAAGCCTGTCTTCCTCTCCTTAATCATGACCCTGCCGCTCAATCTGGATCCTCATTGGCAGCAGGGAAGTCCAAGCTACCACTTCCTATTTCTAGCACTTAAAATAATAGTGGAGTAATAGTGGAGTACTGGACTACTCAGTAGTCTGACTCAGCTACCAGCACCAGCAGAGAATTCAAAGTAACAAATGTTTACAATGTTGTTCTGCGAGTATGTGTATGTGAGTGTATGACTGAGTCCATGTGTGTATCTCTAATTGAAAGTGTGTGGGAGTGAGTGGGTGTTATTGTGTGTAAGATTGTGTAAGTGTTTATGAATGTTTGAGTATGTGTGAAAATATAAATGTCTTTTAAAGTCTGTGTGGATGAGTCTGTATGAAGGTTGTGAGTGAATGTGTGTATGTAATACTTTTAAGTGTGTCTCTCCCCGTGAAGTACTGGAGTTAAATCTTGGCTGTATGGTTGGTTACCCACGGCATGTTGTGGCATATGTGGCAAACTGCTTCTTCTTGACATATGTGGACACCCATGGATTTTTGTTTTTAAAATGGGCCATATCCTCGGTAGGGTTGGAATTACTTGGCACGCCATGAAAGTACTGGGCTATTTCAAGAGTAGCTTTTCAGTCAGAGAGTGCAGTCTGCAGTTGCTACAAATTGATATGAACATTTTTTTAGTTGTGCTTTGGCTACATTTTATTTTGTATGTATTATGACCCACAACTTTCAAAGGTTACTGACCACTACCATTTACCTGTCATTTTCACCCTTACCCCCAGCTCCTCCTTAACCACTTTAATTTGTCTATCTCCTTGTTTTATACCATTAACAAATCCGTTTATGTCATAATCAAGTTGTGACTAACCTGTAGAAATGAATGTTGCTTCAGGAACGACGTTGACCTCACCTGTCTCCTTCCCCCTTTGACAGTGCTGAACACATCCAAGACTTGTACTTAATACTGACAAGGTGCAATGGGGATAGGACTATGAGAGAAGGCACACAAGAGATATCATCAGGTTCTAATGAAACAGCTTGCCTCATCAAATGGAGGCTCTCTGGGGTGCTCTGCAGTCTATCACAAGTCATGGCTCTTTTGTACAAAACATAGCATAGAACTACTGTCATTCTGTGCTCTTACATCAATTCAAATTGCATGCAGCTTTTCCTTCACACAGATTTCACATGACTAGTAACATTCTTCAGAAACTGAAAGAATACCCAAGAATCCCTCTAGCAATAGGTACACTACAGTAAGCACTTAATATATCAATGGCACAGTACCTTTATCTGTCCAAGAGAATCGCCTTCAGGCTTGTCTTGTATTGATAACACACAGGCAGTTGTTAAAGCTCCACAACTTGAGACATGATATAGAAACAAAGGTTCACTCAGGACTTGTAAATAACTCTGCAAAGGCCAAAGAGACAGTTGTTACAGCACAACTTAGAACATGTGACCGAGCTCCTGTACCAAGGTGCAAGTGGCAGTTCAGGAACCCACCAGTATTTGAAAAATATAAATAAATACATTTAACTCTCCCTTTCTAATCAGTAGCCTGATGCCTCCAAAGACTATGGGGAAAGAGGTCAAAGAATTCCAAGGGGCTAAGAAAATTCTTTTAACAGGTCCAAGTTTTTGAAGAATGTTTTTTAAATGACGCTGCAGAAGTAGTTGCGATATGCACCACAATCAGTAAATGCCTGGGAAGACAAACTCTGTGACCATTTAAAGAACTCAAGTGAAGAGCAGAGCACAAGCAGTCACTTCCTCTCATTAATGGAAAGGACAGCCAAGCACCTGGCTAGGCTCTGGGTATAACTACTACAGGACGAAGAATCCTCAAATCCTACAGGAGATACTTGAATGCAAAGGTCCTCGAATCCTCCTGGAGATCACTGAATCCCGTTGTAGGCTGCCTTTCAGCTGGGGCATACTGCTGTGGCTGTTAGGGAGCTTGCATGGGGATGGATTGGCTGTGCTCGTGACTGGGGACTCACAACTGGGCATCACAAATGTGGCAGCCACCATCTCGGATGGATATGACTCCTGTCACACCAGCACTTATTACATCCTGAGAGACAATGTACTGAATAAGGGGTGGTATAATGTGTGTGAACAGAGGTGAAGGGGAATGCGGCAAGCACCTTTTGCGAGCCATGTAGTTGAATTTTCCCTTCAAAACCATAGCCAAAATGCTTCTATCCAAGTAATTATCTGGCCAAATCCACAACTCCTTCCGCTTAACTGGTATGAGCTTTACCACATAAGTTCTTCACATACCTTTACCTCATGCTTCCAATGCTATTGTTCCTGAACAGCTGAAAACAACATGTAACCAAGTACTCCACACCTCCAACACTCATATTTACACCTGTATATTGTCCATTAACAGTCTATTTTTTCATAATGCCCAACAGAGACTTCTTTCTACTCCTTGTACCCTATTTATACTTTACACCCCTTCCTGTGTGGGACAATATAAATATGGACAGTGGGGAAGAAGTCATTTGCATTCCAGGTATGAACATAGCACTATATATTGAAGCCAACAATCCATATTTACCTTGTTACATATCAATTTTTGTTCAATGCCCACCTGTGTCCTACATTCTACATCACACTACATACAAAACACTTCCATGAAATCCCCCTATTTCTTTCTAATGATGTCCATACAATAGAACAATGAGCTACCCACTCTGGGATGCATTTAACTAAATCCTGGCATACATAAAAAACATATATATAAAAGGTTTTCCATCATAAATTGTGCCTTGGTGTCCTTGTTAACTCTCTTTCCTTACTGTTACACCGTTTTGCTTTAATCTTCTTATATAGCAGCTTGAATACATCCAGAAGTCTACTCTTCTAAATTCTTTCCTTTGTCAAAGCCATCAAATGTAAACTCATCTGATTAGTTGTGTCCACATATGATAGATATTTAGCATTAACCTCAGCCTTCTGTCCACCTTAACTATCTGTTTTCACAACCTCCCCACTGTTTCATACCTCAATCCCATTTTTCTAACATTCCTGCATCCCATTTAGCCCCTATATGTCCAATCTTCAACCTTCACTTTTATGTATGCTCTGGTGCTGAATCCAAGGGTCTTCGCAATGTTCCTTTTTCTTACCTGCTCGAATGCAATCATCTGTTACTGTTCATTTGTTGGTCTTCCCCACAGCGCTTTGTCTTCAGGTTGCACCACACAATCCACCACATCTGGCTTGTTTGCCATTTCCTACAGTGTGCACCAAAATATCCCCAACTATATTGCCCCACACAGTCCACCACATCTGGCTTGTTTGACATTTCCTACAGTGTGCACCAAAATATCCCCAACTATATTGCCCCACACCACATCTGGCTTGTTTGACATTTCCTACAGTATGCACCAAAATATTCCTAACTATATTAGTATTAACACTCCCCTGAAAGCATGGCTATGTTTTTAACTAAGTTTTCACTTCAGCAGACCAAGCCTTAGAAAAGTGAACTATTTCACTTTTGTTGTTTGGCAATGCCAGTGTATCTTTATTAGTCCACATATTCAGCACTGATGTGATCCCCAGTTAAATACCAGAATCACCACACAGGTATGTAAACTTGGTGTTAGAACACTAATCTCAGATATATCATCATATACCAGAGACTACAAAGCAATTTTCTCCTAATCCAGTGGTCCCCAACATGTGGTCCGGGGATCCCTGGGGTCCGCGAAGCCTTTTCAGGGGGTCCTTGACTGCTTAGAAAATTAAATGATTTTACCAGATTATTAGTATATGTAAATAAAGTGGCTAAATGTGTAAATGAACATTTTAAAACGTACTGTAACTGTCAATGAATTTGAGATTGGAGGCTAAAAATGAAATTATTCACCTCAGATTGATTTGTAGGAGCAGTGCAGGTGCATCAAAAAGAATATAGTATGGACGACGAGTGGCTTCAATTAAATTTAGAAAAGCTCCAACTTTCCTATTAACATTTTTTTTAAACTTATGTTTGTTTGCAAATTAAATAAAACGTATTAGCATTTATGTATGTGTTTGATGAACGCTTGTTTTGTATTTTGTGTGTATTGTTTTGCGGTTCAAATCATCTGGCCCTCGGCTTCCAGTAATGACTCAGTGGCAGGGTCCCCAGATTCCAATAATGATTCATTGGGGGGTTCCCGGGTTCTAGTTATGATAAAGTAGTGGTTCACAGAAGTCAAAAGGATGGGAACCATTGTCCTAACCAAATGATCAATCTCTTCAAGAAATATCTTACTAATGTGCTTGACAAGCAAGTGCTGTGTAAATATAGATGCCCTTTACCTGACAATGTGAGCACATAATATCCTGAGAACAGAAATAAATCAGTATTTAGATCATTGCAAAGAATCTCAATTTTGTCCCAAAACGAAGGCAGGGCACATGAAACAAATGAATAGATATTCATTCATTTGCAACGCAGCTAGAATCGAAGCGACTTCAAACGTCACGAGTGTTTCAGATCTCACAGGAAATCGCCAAGCTTCTCTATCAGCACTTCGCTCTCGATCTCTCTGCGATGAGATAAACAAAAAAGCTATAACAAAATCATCAATAGACGCATCTTTGAAGTATGAGAGGGCGAACCGTCTGCCAGTAGCAAAGTACTGAGACCAACACTTCTGAAACCTGCTGGAAAAAATGACCCCACAACGCATCTTATTAGCTTCGGGCACTTCTTACTGTCAGGCACCCTCAATAACTCAATAAAAGACTGTTTTCCCATAATGCATGTTCAGTTAAAATTCTGAAATAGATACTCGACACGTTAGCACTAATATTGCAACAACTAAACAACTTTTCATCGCTTATAAGCTGAATGCCTCCTGAGATCGAGGAAGCAATGCTATCCAATGAAAATCCCCCTTTAAGATTGCACATACCTTCTAACTTCTGTCCTATTTCTAATTTGTCTTACTTCATGACGTTTACCAGTGGGGTATCTAGGAAGGCACCACAACCTTTGAGGCGGTGGCAGTCATGTTTTCAGCTAAAACTTGACTAGGAATCTGCCTTCTTAGATGTAAGAAAACCACTTTGAAGTGTGGCTGAGGAAAGCAGTGTCTGCATCAAAATCGTTTTGGAAAAAACATTAAATAGCATCTGACACCCTTGATTGTCCTACTTTATGTGCCCATCTGCCAATCTTTAAACTGAGGACCTAGCCATAAACAGACTGATTCAATTTTTAGTCAGAACATAAGCAGTTGATTGACAAGTTATCATTCCTTTCCGAAGAAAAGTCTTCCACGGTGAGGCCCTTAAAGCCACATACTAAACACATCACTCTTTAATGTGTATGTCATCCCTTTAGCTCAATTGATGAGAAGTCATGAATAATTTTTTTCATACAGCTATGAAGTCAAATCCATCATCATTTTGATGAACTCGGTTACTATAAGAGCTGCATTCCAGATGCCCAATGCTTGATTCAACCCAGGGCCAGATGTATCATGAAATGGCCTTAGCGAATCGCAAATAGCAATTTTTAAGAAATCGCTATTTCCGAGTCGCATAGACCATGTATCACCATTGTGAATCAGAAATAGCGATTTCTTAAAATTCGCTATTTGTGGTTTGCGAGGCCCAAATACTGAATCACAATTTGCGTTCTCGCAAATTGCGATTCGCTAATTGAAAATCGCAAATTGCAAGAACGCACACCTGGAGGAGCCTGATGACATCACAAGCAGGAAGTGAGTCATCCCAGGCAGTTTGCAGGTGCCATACCCAAACTAGCACTCAGAGAGAGTCAGCCCAGCCACAGTGAGTAAGTGTCTGAAGAAGGCAGCACAGCAGAACTACCATGGACACCTGTGCACAGGGAAAGGAGAAGGGAGAAAGGAAGCGCAAACTAAGGTTTAGTGAGCAAGAGCTGGAGGTGCTCACAGAGGAGGTGGTCAGGAGCCATGACCGTTTGTTCGGCAAAAGCTCACTCCAGGTGCCTGAGAGTGAAAAGCGCAGACTCTGGGCAGATATCCAGACCAAAATCTGCGCTGCTGGAATAGCACAGTGCTCTGTGGAGGAAATAAAGAAGAGGTGGTAAGACCTGCGGTCCCGTGCCAAGGAGAGGGTGGCAAGACGACCTGCAGGAGGCCAGGAGCACAGGAGGCGGACCACCCACAGAGACACCCTCCACCCCGATGGAAGACCTAGTGGAGTCCACACTCCTCCCAGAAGCAGTCAGTGGGGTCACTGACATTGACACATCTGGCACACCAAGTACAAGTAAAGGTAAGGGCAATATTGAAATGTAACCCCATTTGTGTATGCACAAAAGCCCCTTAGGAATTAGCAAGTAGGGCAAAGCATTGTGAGAAGTAGTCCATTCCACATCTTAGAAGCAGCACAACAATGCCTTATGGGAGTGGTAGTCCACAACCCAGAGCTGAAAGTAGCACATACAATGTAATAGGCAGAGCGACACACAGAAGACCACAACACCCATCACATTGTGATGAGAAGTAACTGTATGTTTATTACCATTGTGTGACCTTTATTGATACATACATAACTGACATGGTGCATATTGTTGTTGCAGGTGGCCCAGGCCCAGCAGCTACAGCATGTGCCATTGCAGGGGAAACAGACACCCAACCTGCTTCTGACTCCAATACCAGAGAGTCACAGAACATAGTGCCCATCCGACGCAGGCCTAGGGGACTGCCACTACCAGAACTGAGCCAGGACTCCGATGAGCAGCAGGATGACTCACAGACACCTCCCCCAAGTGACAGATGCACTCGGATGCAGGAGCCCCGTCCACAGCATAGCACAACATCCCGCAGGATGCCTACGTTTGCAGGCGCACAGGCTTTTGAGGCAGGTGAGAGACCATCACTGTTTGGTGCCCTGGAATCGGCTATGTTAAAGCAGCAGCGCCTGCAAAACAAAAATATCTCTGTGTTACAAAGGCAAATGCAGGCGCACAATACATACATGGGGGGTCTGCATCGCCCGCTGGAGTGTTTCAATGCCAACATCAAACAGCTGCATGAGGGACAGATCCAAGCATCAGAGGATACAAGGGAGTTGACTAGTGCATCGAGGGGACTGTGTCAGGAGCTGCGCCATGACAGGGTAAGCCACCGCAGACAGGAGAGATGTTTCATGGGTATGTCTGTTTTTTTTTGTTGCTCTGTCAATAGGCTGGCAAATTCAACAGCCCTCATATCGCGGCGTGCTGTGGCTGCACAGATAGAGGCAGCGCACAGCAGTAGGGATGTGGCACATGGACTGGTGCAGATCACGAATGTGATAGACAATATCATGGGTAACCGGTCAGCCACACCAAGTGAACTGGGACTGGGGGACACGGAGGACACATCGAACCTCAGCAGCTTAGCTGTGCCCACAACGGATGCCAGACGTCGCAGTGCCAGGCACAGCACTGTCACTAAGGGAGAAAATAGAGGTGCCAGTGAGGCAACTGCGCACTCGAGTGGCTTGCACGGCCGGAGGAAATGAGTGTATTGGCCACAGGGGACTGTAAATGTTTGTGCCATAATGAACTATGAAGGAATAGTGAATATCTATTAACTGCTTTTGTTTATTGTTTCAATTACTTTTGTTGCAACTAGTGGAACTGATATTACCTGACATTAAGGTAATAAATGTACTTACTACAAGTACAATTGTCAGTGGATTTGTGTTGTTCATACTTACATCTGAATGGGTTGTGCGTGATGTCAGCTCGCCTTTGCCTGCCCTCTGCTGCACTGGTCCGGTCTGCTGGCTGTAGGGGTGGTATGGGATCATCATCCTCATCAGATTCTGAATCACATATTTCCACAGGTATGCCCCTGGTGGTAGCTATATTGTGCAAGATTGCACAAGTAGCCACTATTCTACATGTTGTCTCTGGGCTGTACTGTAGTGCCCCTCCACTTTTGTGGAGGCACTGAAAGCGACTCTTCAGCAGCCCAAAGGTGCGTTCCACCACGTTGCGGGTTGCCCTGTGTGCTGCATTGTATCTTCGTTCAACAGGTGTTGTAGGATTTAGGTAGGGCGTCATCATGTAGGTGCGCACTTCGTAGGCACTATCTCCTGGAAGGAACAGAGGGTATAATGAGTAACTGAGCCATCTGACCTCAGCACGCCATCAATGCACCAGTGTACAGAGGGACATTACCTAGTAGATATCCTTCATCAAACTCCCCAGCTAGCAGTCTTGTGTGAATGCCGCTGTGGCGAAAGATGTATGAATCATGTGTGCTCCCTGGGTACCTGGCCACGAGATCAGTTATGATATAGGAGGCATTGCATATCACCTGTATATTCATTGAATGTTGGTATTTACGGTTGCGGTACACATACTCTGTGGCAGATGGTTGACAGATTGCTACATGTGTCCCATCTATGGCATCTAGGACGTCTGCTGTATTTCCTGTGGGGTGTGGGGGAATCTGATGTACTGGTGTATTTTGCTCAGCATTGCGTTGATAAATGCATTGAAAAATCTAGAGAGGGTACTCTGTGAGACCCCTCCAGCTGCTGCTATGACCCCTTGATAGCTCCCTGAGGCGAGTAGGTGGAGGGAGCATAATACCTGCACATGGGTGGGATGCTATGAGTCCTATGTGTTGTGCGCTGCAATATGGGTTGTAGTTCAGCTATCAGGTCAAGTATCATGGCAGAGTTCAACCTGTACTTCTCAAATATTTCCTCCTCAGTCTGGTCAAAAAGTGTAACGCACATCCTGAAAATGCGCTCCTGTCTCCTCCTCCGTCTCCTCAAACGTGCCAAAATCCTCATTCTCCTTGCAATGACGTACAGTGCAGCCATTGTGGAAAAGAGTCTGAGGCATTCTGGGCCTCTTTATATAGGTTGCACCTGGTTACCACCTGTTTTCACTTGGTGGTATTTTGCATGTGCAAAATGCCATTCTGCGAAAAATCGCTATTTGTGGTTTTTTGGTGCATCGAATTGCGACTTGGTTTTTGCGAGTCGCATTTTGCATCTCGCAATTTCCTACTAGAAATACTGAATCGCTAATTGCGATTCGGTATTTCATGTCGCAAATTGCGAGACGCAAAATTTGACTCGGAAAACCAAGTCGCAACGCAAAAAATCGCAATTTTTGCGATTTCTTATTTTTGGTCTGCGAATGCCTTTCATGCTTCGCAGACCACGCTTTTGCATTCGCAAATGGCCATATTTTGCGATTCGCACCATTTGCGAATGCAAAACCGTTTGATACATCTGGCCCTAAATTTCCTCAATTTGATGGTAGCAAGATGGAGATAGTAGAGATTTGGGATTGTATGACAAACCATGCATGCCTTACTCATGCATGTCTTAACAACAAGGTCAAAACCACGACTGCGTCTTTGCCACACATGCCTTTACCAAACATACCTTTACAATGAATTTCGTTGTAAAAGCATGATTGGTAAAGAAATATGTGTGGTACATTGCACCCTGCTGCCCCCTTCCTGCTCTTAACGCCCGACACCCTAGCCCTGCCATCTACCCCACCCAGCCCTTAAACCCACCCTTCCTCTCCCGCCCTGAGCCCTAAAACATACCCCAGCCTACCCTTAAAATTACCTGACCCCCCTGCCCTGAGCCCTAAAATTGTCTCCGCCCTTGAAACTACCCTGTCCCCCTGCCCTGAGCCCTACAACCGACCAACCCTGCCATTAAAACTACCCCTTCCCCTCCCCCTACCGTGAGGCCTAAAACCCTTCCCCTTTCTAGAATGACCCCAACCCAAGCTCCCCCACCCTCAGCCCTAACACTGTCCCCATCCCTGAAAACTGTCCCTTCCCCTGCTGCCCTGAACCCTAAAACCTCACCCAGCCCTAAAAACTACCCCCAACCCCCCACCTTCAGCCGTAAAACCCTGCCCCTGTCAAAATAACTGCCCTGAACTCCCACCCACCCAGTCCTAAAACCGCTCCCACACCCAAAAAAGTACACCCCCAAACCTGACCTCAGCCCTACCTACCTCTCCCGATCCTTCCTGTTCCTCTCTCTGCTCTCTGGCCCCTTGCTAAAAACTACCAAGACCACAGCCCCCCACCCTCAGCCCTAAACCTGACCCCTACCCCTAAAACTGTCCATTCCCCCTTAAAACTACCCCACCCCTGCCCTGAACCCCAAAACCCTGCCCCCCTGTCAAAAACCACCCCAAACCCCCACCCGCTGTGAGCCCTAAAACAACTCCTCCAACAGTAAAACCGAGCCCCCCAAACCCGGCCTCAGCCCCCTTACCTCTACCGATCCTTCCTGTTCCTCTCTCCACCACTCTGTACAACTAGACCTCTCTGCCTTAATAACACATTTGCATGGCTGAGGCAGAGATCCAGGAGAGTCATGGTTTAGGCAAGCGATGTTACGCCTGCGTTGAAATGGCACACATGATAAGGTTTTCAGTGACTTAGGCCAAGTCTTTGTGGACACTGGAACATTTGCTGGAGGTGTTGAGCCCAGTTCATATCTCCATCTAGTTAGTTATAATTTGGAGTCCAGTTGGATATTAATCTTGGATTCAGGGTCCAAATTACCAGAGCAAATAAATCCTGTCACTATAAATTACAGATATTATACAAAATCAAGTTATTCACTTTCTGCATAAATATGTGAGGCATGTGATAGCAACAACCACAGTGTCCTTCAGAACTAAGTGTTCCAGTGGTGTGTATCTCCATTGGCAGCAGTAAAAGAGCATATTCAAATAATCCTTTCCAGTTCTTCACTGGAAACAGCTGGTGTTCCAAGTTATTACCAAATTTCCAGGCAGCTCTACTGGCTCCCTTTGGGACAGCAAGTTTCTGTATAATCCAGATAGAAATCCATGTAAGCAATCAAGCTTGAATGTTGATCCCTTTCCTGTCTGTTTTGTTCAATCAAAAAGTAACTGAAAATTCCCTTCTGGAGATAACATCAGTTATGGTTCAAGCAGCATTATTTTAGAATTCAATGTTAATGTCATTGAAGAAACCACTAAAATGCCTGTCCAGTTATGAAGAAGTTTAGATCTGGCTTTTCCCCAGTGAATTCTATGGGGGAGCACCAGTACTTACCTTCTTGTGTTCCTCTATTGCACATTTAAAGGCATCTGGGTTCTACCCATGAAATCCACTGTTTTTCTCACTTTTGGACCAGTAGTGTTTTGACCTCTGCTGTGGAATAAGACTCCTTAATGGTGTCTAAACGACGGCCATTGCCTATTTAACTCACTGGTGAGCTGCAGATTCCAGTGGCCACCTTTTAAAATAAGGCTCGGATCAGGTTAAGTGTCATGTGTTGACATGTGTGCACACATGAAGCCTTAGTGACGCAGACTGTTGTTTGACTAAGCCTTTCATTTGCATGCAGGTACCACTGTGGCCAATGGATGAATATTCAAAGGAACTGCACCATTCTTTTGGGGTAAAATGTATACTTTGTAATTATTCACTTGGAGGGCTTTGGGCCTTACTCAAATCTACTTGTGTGTAGATTTACACCTAGTTTTAGACTTACGTGTCTCCTCACTATCCAATGAGAAGGTAGCCTCTCCTACAACTGAATATTTGAGTATAAAGTTAGTTTTAGTAACTTTCCATCTCTTAGTTGAGATCAGTCTCTAAGACGTCTCTAAGAGGTCTCTATAGGAAGGCCTTTGAAAAATTTAATTACTTTTTTTTTGTTCTTTTTTTTATAAAACCAAATGTGAAGCAATAATGATTACATTTAAAAATAATTTGAGTAGATTATTTATAAATACTTTTTTTAAACAATAATTTAAAAATAGTAATACACACCCTCACTAACACTTTTATTTTTGTTTCATTTGTAGTAAACTTGGTTAAACATTTAAGGCCTGATTTAGATCTTGGCAGTAATGGGTCCACTGCCACTTTTGGGATGGAAAACCTTACTGCAAACTATGGCAGTCCGACCTCTACACGCGAGTTGGCGGATTGGAGGGGAAATGAGCTAAAAACCTAACTTTTTTCCCAATTCCACTTCCATTTTTGACTGGACACGAGTTGACTAGACCTTCCGTTGCAGCTGCTACTGGACCATGGAGAAAATCTGACCTCACCCATCGCTGGACTCGAGGGTAAGGAATCCACATTGCCTAAGTCCATTGTTTAGTCACTGTACATGAGCTGAGGACCACTGCAGTCATATACATGTCACAGTAATTTTTATGCCAGGGAAACAATTGTGCCCAACATGGATGGGGACACAGTGGTACAAGACACATATTGCACACATGCAAAACTGTCATTATGGTGTCAGTATTCCTTGCCGAATGAATGATGGCTTCACAATAATGTTACATTAGCACTTGTCAATGGTGTCCATGTGTGCACATTGCAAGGGGACCTGTACCTGTAATGTTGTACTGCCAGTTGTGTATGTGAGTCAGTACATGTATGTGTGTGTGGGATGAGACTGGCTGGTTAAGGTGGATGGAGCTGGAGTGGGTGGTGTGTTTGTGTCTGGTATGTGTGCCACTTGTATATGGGTCTGATGTTGTTGTGTATGTTGTGTTGTGTTGTGTTGCTATGTGCAACATTCAGGTTAGTGTTGTTGTGGTCATGATTTGTGTAGCTGTGCTTTTGTGTGAGTGTGTTTGCGTAGATGAGTGTGTCAATAGTGTGTGTCTGTTGTGTTATGGATGTACATCAATGTGTGTTTGCAGCATGTATATGTAGTGGCGGAACGACAATAGATAATAGTGTATATGTGGGGTATTGTGTCATGTGTGATGCATGTGAACACATATGGCCAGGGTACAGTGTGTGTGTGTTTGTGTGTGACTTTCCTCTATTCCATAGCCACTGTCATTTTACGACATGTGTTGGGTCCAGCAATGGCCTCCCTCCATCAGCAATGCAATGGCAGCACACAGCCTGCAGCACTGTAGCATCTAAATATGGCCAGCAGGGACCCGCCAGCCTGACGGCTCGGAAGAGCACTCTGTTGTGGCAGTCGGCACCTCAGCACATAACATCTAAATACGACAGTCGGACCACTGCTGACTTGACAGAGTACACGGGCCAGCCGCCACAGAGGATTGGGGGTAATACCGTCAGGATCTAATTCAGGCCCTTAGTAAATTTAAATAATTTTTGTGAAAATGCTTAATTTTCATAAATTGATTTCATCATTAAAAGTTAAAATTCAATACCTAAGCTTAATTTTTTCTTTCACAACATAAGCAACAGAAAGGGAATTGTTTGCAGTGTTTTTTTATCTTTTTTGTTTTATCACAAAGTGCATCCTCACATCCACAGTGGACGCAAAGACGCATTTTGCACTGAAATACATTGTTGAATGCCTGTTTTGCATGTCATGTAACTAAATGTAATTTTGCTTAATTATTCAAAGTTTCTCATAATAATGCAAAAGCAAGTTACATAAATTTCACAAACCCCTATTATTTGTGTGAAGGACTCCACCAATGTGGTGGAGATTTCTGTGGAGAAAATGTAGGAGGGAGAACTGGAGAACCCCACTGTTTGTAAATTTCATTTGTAGTACATAATTAGTGCTACTGGAGTAATGCTTTACATACTCCAAAGCGAATTGACCCCAGTCTGTTTAAAATCTTACTTTTTTGGTTTGAACATCATACAAAGATAGACCTTGCTATGCATTTTACAGGGGCCAGTGTCAGATGTAACCTAGAAGATATCCTTAATAGAGTTGTGTGACAGCATGCTGCTGTGAGCTGGCCCTTAATACAGTGTGCTCTTTGAGCTCCATGGCTGAGTGAGTTGATTACTGGATTCCACTGCCTGGTATTATGAGACCTCCTTAAACAGTAGGCCGATTGCAGGGTGTAAGAAACTGAAGTATTATTTGTCCTCCACAAATGTGTTGCATGGCCTGCGTTAGGTTTCCATTTGAAATTCACATGCTTAACTTGACATGTTATTCAAATAGTGACTTTTTACATATTTTTCCACTAACATGAGAATTTGCTACATACGCAATTATTCTGGGAAGGCATTGCCGCCGTGTAGTCTGTACATTTAGTCCAAGGACTTACAATCGAACACAATGCATTTGCTTTCCTTTCCTGTGCTCGTTAGGAGACAACCCATTTGTGCTAGACAAACCACAATAGCAGTTAGGCATCTCTGTCACAGTGCGATAAGAAGAGTATTTTATTTTATTATATAAACAGCATATGTGCTACACTTTGAGGAGCACTTCAAGTCAGCTAATCATGATCCCCTTTGATCTGTGACTGAGATGCAGCCCTGCTAACTCTGTCCTCCATCCTGCAAGGGAAGATAACCTGTACACTGAGACCGGTCTCCTGATGCCTAAGACCAAGGTATGTGGGCTAGACTATCCCAACTTATCTACCAGAAGGATACATCGCTATACTCTCTTTAGTATAGTATTAGATGCAGATAGGAGTTAGTTAACATTAGTAACAATTACCATGGTTGAATTGTTTACCATTCTAACAAAGCTGAGTACAGTGACATTTCATCTTTCTAATAATTGCAGTTCATGCTTTTTATGTAAGAATACGATCATTTCAATAAATGTTTTGAAAATACATTTTAGTATCTTTCTTGTGTTTACCTTGGGCTTGCAAGAGTGACCAAGAGAAATGCTTAGATCTGTTTCCATTGAATCCTTGGGGATCAGAGCATTATGTTTGAGGTTACCCACAGCATCTATTTACCCTGGTCAGTTTAGGGGTTTGCATGGGATATTGTGAGCTGGCCAAAAAAACAAAAGTTACTGATTATATAGTTAGACTAAATCCCTATATTATGAAGGTATTGTTGTCAAATACACAGTCCTACTAATCTCGTAGGAACCGTATAACAGGTTGAGAACCCACCGGAAATAATTATCACAATTCGTGTCAGGATGAACCACAAAAGTCACTAATAAACCTGTGCTTAGCTTTCTGAAAGCTTAGCACAAAAGCAGTAGGGCTTAACATAGAGTCAATGTGTAAAGTATTTCTGCAGGACTCAAAAAGTAATAAGTGATAACACGCAACACAAGACAAAATCCATACAAATTTAGAAAAATATTACATATTTTATTAAATTATACTAAAATGACAAAAATACAATAAGTAGGCCCAGTGTTATGAAATCTTAATGTTTAAAGTTCAAAATAGAGGCAAAAAGCATAAAGCGTCTTCAGTGGGAAAGCTCCAAGTGGGAAATATTTGAATTTTATGTGCCCAGAGAAGGTCCCTCGCCAGCCAGATAGTTTTGGCACCTTCACCCAGTGTGGATTTCTACATTTGAACTTAGTCACGTTTTGGAGCTCAGACTTTTCCAGTGAGGCAAGGCTGCATCATTTAGTTGAAGAGGGATCCACATAACTGCTGGATTGGATTTACTGAGGTGGAGAAGAACATTGCAGGTGCCACCAGAATCCATGGCCCAGCAGAAATGCACCTTCTCCGGAACAGTTTGGCAGGTTGGTCCAGGTCCCCCATCAGTTCTTAGAGGAAAAAGGTGGCAAAAATGATCTAAGCCTCAGGTTTTAGCAAACTCTAAGAAGGGTACATTTTGAAACCAGCCAAGGGTCCAGGACCGTGATGGCAGCCCTTGGGTTTGAGACCCACTACAGCATTGCCCAGCAGCAGGGTTCAGGGCAGGTCCAATTGGAACTCGTCAGCTATGCAGTTGCAGAAAAGGCTTCTGGAAGCTTGTTGGGCCTCTGTAGCTCAAACAGGAGGTCAGCCAACTGACCCTTGAATTCACATCTTGGGTTCAAGGCAAATTGGTCCAGTCTTACTCCACATTCCTCATGTTCTTCAGACAGCAGGGTAGTTCCTCATCAGATTCTTCGCAGGTTTAGGAGTATTCTGAAATGGGTACTGTGGATGCCAATTTAGTGCCCAGTGCCAGCCTGGGGGTAGGGGAAATTCCTAGCCACTTGTTAACCATTGGATTAAAAGTTCCCAGAGGTGACCCTACCCACTTTTACAGCACCTACTGTGTGCTTTATTGTGAACTATCCAACAGTTCCCTTCTCCATCTAAAGCTAATGTAATAGAATCTGTCTTCCCCTGGTCAGAGCTCCCTGTGTCCACCCAGAGGTGTGGCTAACATAATGGACAAACTCTCCCTTCTAGTTACTTAAAACCAGTTCTGGGGCAGATGCCCCCTCCCACTCAGTGTGAAGCTCAGGGAGTGGCTGGGCACCCCCCCCAGCCATCCTGCACAATGAAGCACCCAAGTCTTTTATCCACTGCCTGGGCGCAATTCCATCTCGTCACAGGGGAGCCATTTTACCAGTCAGGTGACACTGGGCACTAGCAAAAAACACAATTTACTTAGGCAGAAACAATGACAACTTTCTAAAAGTGTGATTTTCAAAATAATAATATAAAATCTGACTTTTTCATTAAGTTACTATTAAAATATGTCCATAAATCACTTTTCTAGCTGCTCCGAAATTGAAATTAGGCACTATAGGTTGTTATAATGTAACACAGTGTTTCCTTATGGGAGAGCCAGCCTTGTTACAGTCAAAATGACTTTGGAGGTTTTTTACTAGCAGGATATGTATAACTTTAAATATACATGTCCTATTTGTAAATACAATGTACCCTTGCCCTCAGGGCATTCAGACATAAAGGGTGATGTATAAATAGAAGATTTATGCTTGGCAAAAGTTTTCTTTTACCAGGTAAAAATGACAGTTTAAAGCTGCCCACCCAGGTTGCAATAGATGACCTGTAGACATGTTTTACCTTGTTACTTTAGTGGGTGGCAGGACGAGTGCTACAGTTCACTGATATCATTTAATTTACTAACCTTTGCTCTATATTTGATCAGATATTTGGGACTTACACATCAATGAGATGTGCCAATAAGGTATGTGACACTTTTATAATTTTTAAAAGGGAAAGCATGATCCATAGAGGAGATGCATCTGTTCTCTCAGGGATGTGCTGCTCTGGAGATGTGGCAGAGGTGATGTGTTGGATACACTGGCAAGCACCTTAGGCCCACTTCCAAGGGTCCAGGACTGGGGTGGCACTACCTGGCACGGTATACTCAAACTGCAGAGTCCAGATGCAGGTGCTAGGTTGTTGAAAGCCTGTTATACCCCTGAGGCTTCAAATCAGGAGGCCATCCAACTAGCCCTTCGAGTCATTCTGGGTTCAGAAGGTGCAGGTCCAGTCCTTCTTACCCAGGTAAGAGGGCAGTAAGTCATCACACCAGGGCAACAGTTCCGTCAGAGCAGTAGTCTAGCAGAGGGGCAGCCCTGTAGCAGCACAGCAGTTCTTCCTGGCAGAGTATTCACAGGTTCAGAAGTGTACTGCAGTGGCAGTGTCTGAGGTTCTCCTTTTATACACATTGCCTTTAAAGTGGGGAGAAGCTTCTAGAGGCATGCCTTTGAGGTGCATAGATGCCCTGCCGTCCTTGCCGTGGCCCAGACTAACTACAGGGGGGATGCAGCCCTTTGTGTGGAGACAGGACACAGCCTATTGGGAATAAGTGAGGCTGGGTACAACTCCTCCCTTCCCTCCTCCTATCACTGGCTCATTAGCACACGCCAAAGCTCCCATCTTGAATGGCTATTTAGGAGGGACATATAAAACACAACTGCCATCCGCATCCAGTCATGTGACCAGAGACAGGCTGCAGGCACCAAATGGCACAGGAAAGAAAATGCCAAATTTCTAAAAGTGGCATTTTCAGAATTGTAACTTGAAATCTAACTTCAAGCATAAGTTAAGACCTTAAATTAGGATTCCAGAAATTCTAAACATGAATGGTTTATCTCTTCCCCTTTGGAAGTTACACTTAGAAAATGTATTAAGGCAACTCCATTATTATCATATGGGAGAAATAGGCCTTGCAGTTGTGAAAAATAAATGTAACCGTTTTTAAATACCAGGACATGTAAAACTTAAAAGTACATGTCCAACTTTTTAAATACATTGCACCCTGTTCATGGGGCTGTCTAAGGCCTACCCAAGGAGTGGCCTATATGTATTAAAAAGGAAGGTTTGGACCAGACAAAAGATTTATTTCGTCAGGTTGATATGGCACTTAAAGACTGCACATACAGGCTCTTCAGTGGCAGGCCTGAAACATGTTTAGAGGCTACTTGAGTGGGTGGCACAACCAGTGCTGCAGGCCTCCTAGTAGCATTGAATTTACAGGCCGTGGGCACATGTAATGCACTTTAATAGGGACTTAGAAGTAGATAAAATATGCCAATTGGGTATAAGTCAAAGTTACCATGTTTTAGGAAAAGACCCCAAGCACTTTAGCACAGATTAGCAGCTGTAAAGTGTGCAGAATCCTAAGGTCAGCAAAAATGAAGTCAGCAAAAACAGGAGGTTTGAAGGGGAAAAGTTGGGTGAAACCACGCCAAGGATGCCAGGTCTAACAGTGGTAGGGATCAGATATGTCTCTCAGTGTAGTGATGAGTCTCTATTTAGCCTGTTTCTGTCTGCACTGAGCCACACTGGGAGTCTTTGAGCAGTACTCCACTACAGGCATCAAGTTCCAGATGGTATTCTGTGATAGTTGTCGGCTGTGAGAAAGTTCAGAGGTATGATTTCTGTTCAAACCGTGTATTCTCAGGGCTTCTTCATTGTCAGGTCAGCTGAGTTGTCCGTTGCAGTGATTTGGGTCTTTCCCATTTGTCTTGTCCTATGTCCTGAGGTTTCTTCTGTAGGTGATGGCATTGCGAGTAGTCTTGGGCTGCGACCCAAAATCTCCTACACTTCCTCTAATGTGCAAACAGCATGGGTTTTCTGGTTTAGTTGAAATCATACGGTGAAAGTGAAGGTTCATTATTCTCGAATCTGTCTATGGTGCATTTCTACTGTTATGGGAGCCAGAGATACCAATGTAGGTCTATGTTTTGACCCTGAGAGTGTCTATGATCCATCTTTCTTGCCTCTCACATTATTTTGTCTTTCATCAGTAAGGCACACGGTTTTGCAATATTATCTCTTTCTCCATCCAGGAACAGGTCTAGGGGCACCTACCCTACGTGCCTGAGCAAATGGGTATTTCACATTCTAGGTTTCCTTGCTGACATATCAGAAGAGAATCTTACAGACCTGGACCACATCTTCTCCCTTGCGTGCCTCTAATACACTGTGTATGCATATAATTTCTTGTCACCTTCTATACTCTAGGTTTGTGCACATTTCCCACAGCAGTTGTACCGCATCCTCCTTTTTGACACCAGAGTCTTGTATTGTCTCCATTTCCTGACTCATGATAATAATTGTATCCTCCTTTGTGGCCTCTTGATCTCCCAAGGTTTGTAGCTTTATAATGACATCAGAGAGGTCAGTCGCCAGACCAGATTTTAAGGCTTCCATTAGTGCAGTCATCATGTTTGAGATATTATCGTATAGGTCACTTAGGCATGCTTGGAGGTCCTCCTGTGTTATTGGGGCCCCCCTCACTTTTCTTTAAAGACATGGGCCCTCATTCTGACCTTGGCGGGCGGCGGAGGCCGCCCGCCAAAGTCCCGCCGTCAGATTACCGTTCCGCGGTCGAAAGACCGCGGCGGTAATTCTGACTTTCCCGCTGGGCTGGCGGGCGGTCGCCTTCAGACCGCCCGCCAGCCCAGCGGGAAAGAGGCTTCCACGATGAAGCCGGCTCGGAATCGAGCCGGCGGAGTGGAAGCTGTGCGACGGGTGCAGTTGCACCCGTCGCGTATTTCACTGTCTGCGCAGCAGACAGTGAAATACATGTAGGGGCCCTCTTACGGGGGCCCCTGCAATGCCCATGCCAGTGGCATGGGCACTGCAGGGGCCCCCAGGGGCCCCGCGACCCCCCCTACCGCCATCCGGATCCCGGCGGTCGGACCGCCGGGATCTGGATGGCGGTAGGGGGGGTCGGAATCCCCGCGGCGGTGCAGCAAGCTGCGCCGCCGTGGAGGATTCAATGGGGCGGCGGTACACTGGCGGGAGCCCGCCAGTGGTGCCGGTCCGACCGCGGCTTTACCGCCGCGGTCGGAATCCCCATTGGAGCACCGCCGGCCTGTCGGCGGTGCTCCCGCGGTCCTCCGCCCTGGCGGTCAAAGACCGCCAGGGTCAGAATGACCGCCATGGTCTTTCCTTCCTCTGACATGCCTGAGAGTTTGGTAGAGTTTATAGACATGGAGCATTGATTGTGCTGTCAAAGCTGTCTGTCCCCAACAGTCTCCAGTCCTCTTGTTGTTTTTCTACACTCCTCTTCATTGGTGGCTTGAGTAGGGGGATCACTGAGTCATACACCTCTAGCTATTATGTACAGCTTCAATTTCTGCACATTCCTCTCCACTCCGCGACTCAGAGATCTGTTGAAAGCAAGCTCAGATTCAGATGCGCTACTTCATGGGAGGTTGCGCTGTGTAAAGTGCTAAATGCCTCATGTGGCTTCCAAGTGGCTCCTCTCTGTAGCAAGTGGACCGCATTGCTTGACAGGAAGAGAGCTCTCATCAAGTTGGTGGGGCCTCCAAGTTGTGCTGCTGGTTTTGCATGGTGTTCTGATGGCCACGGCCTCTTTACAAATGAGCCAGCAGGCAGGAGTTGGCTTTGTTCTGATGCACCGGAGGAGCTTGTGGGCCCAAAATAGTGGTCTATGTGTTGCGGCAGTGCAGCAGGCACTCAATCACAGACAGTGCTGCCACAGGCCTTTCTGCTCGCTTCAGACCCCATTTACTGCTCACGTTTCCTCTGGGGAGTGAGCGTTTCACCGTGATGCACTACAATGAGTCACCATATCCCTTTCATCTCTTCCAGGGTGGCTCAATAGCAGAGCCCATCGGTCGGATGCCATACTTATCCGGCCACACGCCACACCCGTCCCATGTGTGACTTTTTAATGGGTCTGAGGAAGGATCTATCGACTAGATACAGAGAGCATTTTTTATGCCGGGAGCTTCAATGTTATGGGACTGCTATATCAGGCCCTGGTGTAGGATGGCGCCTCTTGACACCTAACATCTGAAAACCAGAGACCCAAGGAACCTTCACACACATATCAATTAGGAAGCCCAGAAGTGAACACTGAGCTGCTTTATTCAGTTTGCTGGTGCTGAGAAGGGATCAGGAACCAGCAAACTCCCTCCCACCTACCCACCACCAAAAGGAATTTTTTCCCCATCTGGGTAAAAAAAGTTTTAAAAAATGGGTGCCAGGTATGGAGGGCAAAAACCTATATGGCAAATATGCACGTCATAAAGGCATCATGGTCACACCTTTTAATGATGTATATGTTCATCATAAAGGCAGCAAAAGGATATACATCTTACAATTAAATATCTTTGGAATTTTCCAACCTCTATTGGAAAATCAAGATGAAACACCTGTGTCAACAAAGTAAATGTATCTACCGAGAGCTCCTGCCTATTGACTCTCTCAAGAAAATGTGTGATTTAAGCAGCGTTAGAGGTCTACTGAGCATTCTAGGTAGGAGCATGCAACCCTGGACTCCCCTCCATGTCTAGTTTTCAGAAATTGCTGGGTTTATCAGGTTTCCCTGGGTGGTGACTAAGCCCAAGCCCAAATAGTGCAACCATTCAGCATGGCAAATGAGAAGAAATTGAAATGTACTATAATCAGTCAACCCATACATCAATACTATTCCAAGGATAATCTAAAGTTCCTCTTTTCTGATGTGGGGATGGGTTTGACCTGCACCCCAGATGCACAGAACTACAGTTGGAGCCTGAGGGATGGGGATAGGCCCAATGCCAGAGGGGTTCCCACACCCCACAGTTTTTCCTAAAACAAAACAAAATCTTGTGTCTAGTGTGCTTTTCCCCCCACCCCCCAGGAGCAGACCTGTGATAAACTCCTGAATCACTCGTCAGGGAAAGCACAAATACTGCTGGGCTTGTTCTGGGGTTCAAGAACAGCTTAATACCTGGGTTGGCATCTATCACTCCATTTTTGTGACCATTTTTACCCTGGGGTTGGAGGGCTTTCTGCCCTCAGACAGAAAATGGGAGTAAACTCCCTCATTCTGCCCAAAGAGGGTACACACACTTTAGGGCCCATTCTGGGTTGGGTCACACTTGGATACCTGTGTAGGCCACCCCACATCTACCTATTTTCTGACAATTTTCCCCTGGAGACTAGTGGGTTTTCTGCCCTTCCACCTGGGCCTGTTGAGTGGGGTAAACATCCCCTATCATCCTGGGAGGCAGAAGGTCTGTTATGCCTGAGGGTCAGGGAAGCAGATACCCTTGGCCAGTAGGGTCACTCCTCCAAAACAGTAAATACATATATTCCCTGGTGGTCTAGTACTCTTTTGTAAACACCAACATCTGCCCTCTCCATGGAGGCATAGGGACTGGTGTGCCCAAAGTTGTGAGGGTGTCCAACCCCATCCCTAGTGTAGCCAAACTCCCAAAACAGTAAACAAAACATACCCTGGTGGTCTAGTGGGCTTTCCACTCCCTGTGTGGGGCAGGTGGGGATAAAGACCCCCTATCTGCCCACTCGGGGATGAAATACTGTTGTGCCAGAGAGTGAGAGGGAGCAAAGGCCCATCCAGAACACATTACTTAAGCCATTTTCTGGTGCAGGGGTGGCAGAAACACTGTTGTGCCTCAGGGATCGGTGCAGGCAAAGGCCCCATGCAGAGCTACTGGCTTTGCCATGGCTTTTTAATGAGTTGTCAGCATTAACAAAAAGTGAAAAAAATTGTTGAACTCAAAATGCATCTCACACCCAAAAATTACTCGATTGGTCCATTCAGGTAATAATTCAACGTGAAAATGTAATGTTGAGTTGAAGTCCAGATGCTCACAGTCCGGTCAGGTAAAACATCTACCTGAAATAACACTTGTGTTCAAACATTACCCTAACAGTACATTTCACATTCAAATTTCCCCCCAAATTAAATGATGTGGCACAGTCTCTGCAATTTGGCAGAAATGTTGTTACCTTAAATTATGCAAATTACTCCTGTGTAATTAAAATTTTGTCTAAGCCTAACTGGAGTCAGTAGATCTGTTTGAGGTGGGGTGGTGTGGGAGGTTGAGGGTGAGCCTCACTGCTGAGTTTTCTATGGTCTGGAGTGTTGATTCTGTCAGAGAGTGTTGCTGGATTTGGGTGATAGTACTCCAAGTGTTGGTTGGAAGCCATTTCAAGATCTTCTTGAGCATTTTGAGTGTGTGGAAGCAGGAAACAAATACTGTGTTCATGTGGCCGGTTATGGTGAGTTTGTGTTCAATTACTGTTCTAATGTTCTTTGCATGGGTTGCCCGGATTGTGTGGGTCCAAGTTCAGCAGGTCACCAATTAGAGTCTCAGAGCGAGGTATTTTTGCCAAAGATTACTACTTCCATATTGTCTGTGTTTAGCTTGAGGCAGTTGGTTTTTATCCATCTGGCAACTTGCAGGTGGAGAAATTAGTCCAGGTGTTTGGAGTCTAGTCAGAGGGAGAAAGTATGAGTTCGGTGTCATCAACGTAGAAAAGGTTTTGATTCTTAAGGTATGGATGATGCTGGCAAGTGGGGTCATGTAGGCGTTAAAGAGGTGGAACTGATTGAGGGTCCTTGTGGAACTCAAGAGATGAGGTTGATGGCATCAAAGTTGAAGGAGGCCAGGCTGACCTACTTGATGTGGGCTGCCAGGAAGGAGCAAATTTAGCAAAGTGCAGGTCCTTGGATGCTGGCTTTGTGCAGTTGTGTGATGGGGGATATTGTGGAAGCCTACAGAAAGGTCAGGTGAGAGGAGGATTGTATGTTAACTATGTCCATGATCATCTGGGCATCATCCATGGTTGTTGTGAGGATGATCTCTACACTGTGGTTGGGCATGAATCCAGATTTGGACCATTAATTATCAAAAATAATTTAAACATTGCAATAGCATGTTTTGGAAAGGCATTGGCATGGTAGTAAATTACAGCTGACTTTCTGTAAATAAGGTGAACATTTTGACGTAAGAGGCAGGGAACAATAAAGAAACAGGTGTAGGGAGATTTCAATGGTGTGGTTGTAGAGAGGGACAGGAGCAATTGAGGAGCTTATGCTAGGTAGGGAGGAAGAAAATTAAAAGCAGAACAACTGATGGTCTGGGGGAGAAGGGGACAATAGAGCATTTAAGAGGGCAGGCATTTGAGGGGGAAGCAGCACACGAGAGAGAGAGAGAGAGAGAGAGAGAGCAAAAAAAAAAAACATTTTTTTTTTTAGCAAAGGCAGAAAGAAAAATGTAGTTCAATGAATGCAAGTAGTAAAAGGACGCATATCATCCAGCCAGGGCACAATAAAGAAGAATTGCTTCAGGGTGGGAAAAACAAAGAATAATGAGGAAATCAATTGATTAAGATGCAGGGGCAAGAGATATACTGGAAAGTCATTCCATCACGATAAACAGCCTGACCCAAAGCCCTCTAAATGTATGTATTTTAATAATTCAATGACAATAGTTCTTTAGAAACGAACCGCTAAAGCTGTTTATAGGTAAGATCTAAAAACCAGAATCATTTTAAAAGATTTTAATTTGCAGTTATACTTCTGGTAACTACTGCAGAATAAAATTACAGGTCTATAGTTTCCACTCGATTTTTTAATCAAGCTCTGTTATCGTCTTGGTTTATATTGTACTAGAAATGATACATTATTTCAGACCCAGTTTATGATTTACAAAAATGTATTTTTATGGTATAAACATGTAGGTATATTTTATCACAGCACACATGATAAATAGATGTATTTAACAGCAGTACGACACCGTTACAATTTCAGTACGAATTCGTTCCGTTTCAATCACACATCATTACACAAATTATTAAGTATAAAGCAAATAACTCCCTCTTCGTTGCTCACATCTTTTTCTAAAAAATAAATGGAGCTGAGAATTGATTCCTCGAGATAATCAGCTTAGGACAATAAAACAGCAAATGATTTAGTGACACCGTTTTACTTTCTTAGAGTCTAGATATCACATGAATATAATTTTTTAATTTTGTGTAATTCCTAACTACTTTCAGTGCCTGTTCAGTGGGTGTAGGCACGGAAATGCCCATGTACCACCCATGGAATGCCCCTTAATACAAAGGAAGGCATAGCGCTATTTTGCATTGTTTTAGCGCCACTTCACAGATTTTCGCTGGAAAGTCAATCTCATTTCCACTTCACTCACAGTATTACGATGCATGCAGATGCAGGCTGTAGAAAAGGAGCACTGGAGGAGAATGGGGAGGTTGGAATTATACAAACGGTGTAGATTTTAAAGGGATTTACTTGATCTCAACCATGAGCTTCGTCCACCGATGACACATGTCAGCAAAGAAGTCATATGCATCCTATACATATGCAGATGCTCACCGGATTAAGGGCCATATGTACGAACACATTTTCCCCTAGACACAAAATGGGTAAAACCCTTTGCTACAACTGGCCCTGGGTCTACTAACCTCTGGGATGACGGGTGCAATGTTATACTTTGCTGTCTCTCATGCACTGCGCAGATGCACGCATTTCCTGCTCACAGACATTAAGATATACATTTAATTTGCTGTATCCTTCTGGCATTGGACTGTCTGAGAAGGTTCGCTTTTTCAACATTGCACACTTCCCCCAGTGTGACTGCAGCCACTGTTGGTGCACTCATCCTGTTGTTCCCATCATACATCAGAGAAACATAGGTATACATCTAGGAAGGGCTAACACTCTCTGCATGTACGGGGACTTTCTGATGTGAGCCATCTCATAACTGATGACTCTCAGTAGGAGTTGCCCGAAAAATCCGCTTGTTTCTCCTCCATTTGATGTACCCCTAGGATGGTTAAAATGAAGCACTTTTGAGGTGAACCCCGAGGTTCAACTAAGAAATGAAGAATTACTTGCGGAATTGGTAAAGTCAATTCTGATTCCTCTGATAATTCTTCATTTTTCCTCAGACTTTCACACAGAGATTTTGGCTGTTTACTGCAGCCAGCATTGAAGGTTTCAAGTAAAAAAACTGTATAATTCAAATGAGGCTCCAGAATTAAAAGGCCACTTGTAAAGAGGGCCAGAGTGACAACATACCCTAGAAGCACACATGATGCTTATATATTATTGCACAGTGAAATATATTAGCATTTGAAAAATGGTAAGATTAATGGCAAATGGCTGCTTAGTAAGTGCTGATGTGTGATGTCCGTCTAATGTTTACCCACATCTTGTATAACTTTCCCATCCAGGTGACAGTGCTGATGGAATAGGTTGTTGGATCTGACATAAACCTTACATCCCTCACAGTTAGGCATCACACGTACAACTGTGCACACAAATGAACAAAAATGGCAATTGAGCATACTTCTTAGAACCCTTAAGACCTGATTTTGGTATCTTCCCAAATCTGAGCAGGCATTTAAGTATGTTCCCTTTGCTGCATAACAAATTTATAGCCACTTGTTCTACTTTACATAACATAACCATAGGCATGTTAATTGAAAAAAGGTAAATGAGGTAAAGGGCAGTGGCATCGCCCGCTGGCTCAGACCCAGCACCAAAAAAATAAAACGATATTTCACTATTGTTTTATTTTTCTGCTGCTGGTTGAGCCAGCCTGTGCAGGGTGGGGCGGGGCTGGTCCATAAGAAGGTGGAGGGAGATGGTAGGGAGTGGAGTGTGCCCTTAACTGTTCATGTCTGTTTGGCCGGCTGTTCTAGGCTGACCAAACAGACATGCGCAGTAAGGTTTCTCCAACTCAGCTGTATTTGACAGTCGGGTTGGAGAAACAGCACAGACCCTCTGTGCCAGAGCGAGTGGCAAACCAGCAGTCTCAGCCCAATCCCCATGCTGCTCTTGCTAACGCGTCCTTTATGATATTTTATTACACATCAGGACTCGTTTATGGCCAATTAATCTTTTGACCCAGTTGAGAGACACCTTAGGACGAGATAGCTAATCAATATATCAATCAATACATCAATAATGTCATCAATATTTATCACGACAATGCATTTCACTTTAGTCAAAGTCATGAATCAATTCGAAGACGCTACCATGACCTTTCAGTCATGAATAACCACACCTTGTTTAGTAGAATTTTATGAGTTTTATTCCCTATTAATTACAGTCTAATAGCAAATGCGTTAATCTCAACACCAAGAAACATAATAGCATAGTCACAATATGGCAACTTTGATAAGCTTTCATGAAGGTGAGAATCACAAACATCAGAACATAACACGGCGTGAACATAGATCAATTGTAGCAGGGTGTCAATAACACATCAGTCCAGCAAAGCATAGTTTCGGTCGTTTGTCTATTTGCGTCAGTTTGATGAACACCTGTTCTAACCACTGATTAGCATTCGCATGTTGGGCTTCATGCAAAACAACTTAGAACACCAATTTGGAAAACATCTAGCTAAGGTCTCTTTCAAAAGCAAGCAGTTGGCGCCTAGAAAGGAAAAGCAAACAGACAAATTACAAATGCATTGTCATAATTACCCTCCAAGGATTAGGTCAGCGCACAGGTTCAGTCTTCGTCTTCAGGACATCAGTCAAATCGCCATCAGTCAGAACTCAGCTCTGGGGCAAAAGGGCACTTCCCTCATAAGGAGGTAAAGTGTAAATGGACAATTCTAAGGGCAAGGATGGTTTAAGTAAACCACCAAATCACCAAACAGAGTGACAGAGTTTCTGGATAAAACCAATAGCATTCCCTACCTAATTCTAAATGACTTCTCGAGACATGGGTTTTTATCTCTTTTTCGATGTACATTCCCCCAAAATTCTATTGGACATTTGCTATACCCCACTATCTTTAACCTATCATATAACACATTAGGTAATCTAACTCTTCACCCCATATTATTTTACAAGTTTTTGATTGATCTTCGTAATTGACGTCTTCAGAGGTGGCACGTCCAGTGTGATTTCATCCTTCTGTAATTCCTTGCACATCTTTTGGTCAGCAGTTCCATTCTCTTCATCGGTTTGAATGACCTTGTACATTACATTAATCTACATTGTTTCATTTAATTTTTAACATTTAGATCCTCATTCTGACCCTGGCGGTCCTAAACCTCCAGGGCCGCGGGCAACGGAAGCACCGCCAACAGGCTGGCGGTGCTTCATTGCCCATTCTGACCACGCGGGAAAGCCGCGGTCAGAAAAGGGGATCCGGCGGTTTCCCACCGGAATACCCCTTGCAGGGCTGAACCTCCATGGCGGCGCTGCAAGCAGCGCCGCCATGGGGATTCCGACCCCCTTCCCGCCAGCCTGTTTCTGCTGGTTTTGACCGCCAGGAACAGGATGGCGGGAATGGGTGTCGTGGGGCCCCTGGGGGCCCCTGCACTGCCCATGCCACTGGCATGGGCAGTGCAGGGGCCCCCTAACAGGGCCCCAGCATGATTTTCACTGTCTGCATAGCAGACAGTGAAAATCGCGACGGGTGCAACTGCACCCGTCGCACCCCTGCAACACCGCCGGCTCCATTCGGAGCCGGCCTCTGTGTTGCAGGGCCTTTCCCGCTGGGCCGGCGGGCGCTCCTTTGGCGGGCGACCGCTGGCCCAGCGGGAAAGCCAGAATGGCCTCCGCGGTCTTTTGACCGCGGAGCGGCCAAATGACGGTGACCACATGGCGGGCGGCGCGGTCAGAATGACCGCCTTAGTCTGTGGACGAGGGGAGATGGTGAGAATGGATCTAACATGGTTACATTCATCTTCCAAGTCGAAGAAAAAGAATAAACAGGGTCATGGCCCCTTGTGAGTCAGCACACTGGAAAATAGAAAAATGCATTTAATATGAGAGCCAGGCAGCTAAGCTTCGGCTCATGCTAACTTAAGGCCTATGAGGTTTTCAATACAGATTTATTAACACAAATGTTAGTATAAACTTATTTAAACGTAATGAAAACATTTTGATTATCATTATTAGTTTGCGTATACATTGGTGGCCAGTCATTGTGGTCACTATTCAAGAGTACGTCTAAGCAAAATTAGCATTATTATAGTTTCTATGTGGCAGGATCACACCTTAATTCATAAACATTTCATGTTAATATAGATTATATAAGCTACGCTCTCTCAGTCCCTCCTCTGATGACGTTCGTCATCACAAACCTTTCCTTTAACCTTTCACTTTCCTTTTTTCACTTTACGCATAATGCACATTTCAACATCTTGCCCCTTGTGTGAACTTTCCCAAATTTCATTAAACATTTTCTCCCTTTCACTTCATTTTTTCTGGTCCTCTTTGCCCAATTTCTTTTAATTGTATCATTTCTTTTGCATGCTCCCCATAATATTAATAGACAGGCTAGAACAATTAATAGACCCCCTAATATTTTTGCAAGTACCCCATTCCAAATATTGCTAAACCAGCTCCCTACTCTGGCAATTCCCTTTCCAAATTTCTCCCATACTCCAGGTTCCTTCAAATCTTTCAAATTTGCACTATCTTTAGTTAGGTTAGTAAGCATACCCCTAATATTTTTACTATTGTATGGTATAAATGAGCAACAATGACGCTCGTTGAGCATCTTGCAGACCCCCCCACTTTTTGCTAAAAGAATGTCTAAAGCAAGCTGATTCTGAAGAGTCATAGCTCTTTCCGCAGCAAGTTCAGTATCCATCAGGAGTATAGCCCCTGTAAAATTCGTCAGCATGTTATCCACAATAGTAGACAACTTTTGAATCTTTATGGAGTTTAAAATAACCCCTACTAAAGGAATTATGGCTCCAAATATGTCTCCAACGACAGCAGCCGCTGTCTCTCATTTTTGTCTAGCTATTGCAATTCAGACGTTTTAGGTATTTGCTTTAAGTCATCAATTTGATTAATCTTTGGGAAAACTATTCCCAAATAACATGTCCCGTACCATCACTTAGGGAGACGGTAATAAGCATTAAGTCCACAGATATAATAAATCCCAGGGATCGCTGGATCCTGTCCATTTAACATGAATGTCCATTTACTCTGAAACAAAAACACATGTCTGCATTCACTCGTTCCCACAAATAAAGTGTCGTGCTCAGATTTTGGCCTATATATACAAAGCCTTCCTACATGTAATGCATCTATAGCTAGTTTGCCTTGTGTCTTTATTGCAGTGTAAGCATAATCATTTGCATATGTGCGTTTTTCTAACTCTTTTTCTAATCTTTCTTTCAATGCTTTGCATCTATCATCGGTGTGATCTAAGAAGCTTTTCTCTACAGGTGTCAAAAGCAGGTCAGATTGTTGCGGTGTGCTTAAGCTGTCCCAAATGTAAGCGTTGGTTCAAAGAAACCTCTCACTAATTTTATACTATGCTCTTTAGCTAGCTTGTTCAGAAACTCAATCACAGGCACAAAAGAAAACACAACATCCAGATTTGAATAAAAGTATTGCACATGCTCTTGATTATAGAATCTTGTTAATAGCAAGTTACAGCTTATCCCGTATGTTAGTGGAAGGCTATGGTAGGTGACCCCTTCTTGCACTGATGAAGGAATATTTGTGCACACATAACAGTTTTTCGCATCCATGGTCTCAACGTACTCATTCAACAGGCGACAGAAGACATTAGTGGAAAGTTCCCCCTTTGAGTTAGTTCCCTCATGCAAGTGTTTTGCATCCTGCTCAAACTTTTCCCACGGTGTTAGTGTTGTAGTTTCAGGTTTTGAAGCATGGTTAGTCACTTTCTTATCCAACCATGGCATTCCCACAAACACTCCCACAATTATTATTGCACACACAATACCTAATATAAGACTCAACCAACCACACACCTTACTCTTCTTGTCACTACCTCTATTATAAGCCATGTCTGTAAAGAATCAGATAGCAGAATAATAACCAACTTGAGGACGATATGAAACTCTCTTTTTTTTTTTTCTTGATTCAAAAGTCTCTTTCTCTCTGCATGTATTTACAGCGTTTCATTCACTCCAGGACCCCATTGACAAATCAGGTTAGCAGCTTGTCATAATCAGGTTCTCAAAGTCAAATCAGGTTATCAGTGTCGCATTCGGTAATTCATAAGTCTCTTTTCTTTAGTTTTTCAGTTTTCGATTTTTAACAAAGTCTTTTCTTTGAGTTACTTCAGGTACCGTAGTATTGGCCTGGTACTTCTCGATCAAAACAGAACGCAAACAATTCTTGTTGCCATTCAGATGTTGTTGCATATGCCCATTCAGGACCTGCATACCTTCTATTTGCGGTTCTTTTCCTTTTCAGTCTGCGTTCGCCTTGCAATTCTCCTTCACTCAGATCTTCTGTTCTTGTGGTGTCGGATTCTTCTGTTATTGTTTCACCTGGTACGCTTCTTGCTTTTGCAGCCTGTTTCTCTGGCCAGTTATCTCCCTTATGCGTCTTCTTCCAGTTTGTCTTTTCAGGACGCTGAACAGCACCCTCCTCTTGTAATATGGTGTTTTCTCTTGATGGACCTGCAACTGGCTCAGGGGACGCCGGTGTACTTTGATCTCTTTCTACTATTTCGCCTTCTTCTTCCTCTTCTTCTTCTGGATCTGTAACGGGTTCAAGTTCTAACCCGTACCCGTCTGCTTCTGGGAGAACCTCTCTTTGACTTAGTTCTCCTGCTGCCTCTACTGAGAGAGGCACATTGTCACCTCTCTCGAACTCATCTACTGTTTGAGGGACAAGGCTGTTCTCAGTGGGCTCTCCTGCAGTCTCAGACCCCTCTCGGCTGTTTTCGGGCCCTAAAACCTCCCTCTCTGGAACTGTTGAGCCAGAAACTTCAAGTTCCTCATCAGTTGGACACGTTACCTTCTTTGTGTGACTGGCATGTATCCAGTTTGGAACGCCTGCACATTTCACAGCAGTGGTTGTTGTCAATATTACTTGTTATGGCCCCTTCCAGCGCGGCTCCAAACACGACTTTCTCACGTGCTTTTTGACAACCACCCAATCACCAGCTTGCAGGGTGTGACCTGGATCACCGATCGGTGGCAATGTGTTAGCTTCCACCTGGTGAGAAAAAGAGCGAATCACATCAGCCAAGCCTTTGCAGTAGTCCAACACCATATCATCCGTGATGTTCACAAGAACATTTGCAGGTACTGCGGGCAGCCTCATAGCTCTACCCATAAGGATCTCGTGTGGTGATAGTCCTGTCTTCTTATCAGGGGTGTTCCTCATTGACATCAGCACTAAGGGCAATGCATCTGGCCATTTCATATTGGCAGTTACGCACATCTTCGCTATTCTCGATTTTAAAGTACCATTCATTTGCTCTACTAGTCCTGATGCTTCGGGATGGTAGCTACAATGCAGCTTCTGTTCGATGTCTAATGCAGCACACAAGAGCTTAATCACCTCATTGTTGAACTGTCTGCCCCTATCTGATTCTCTAGAGACCGGAAACCCGAACCTAGATATTAATTCCCTAAGCAGCAGTTTTGCAACTGTGAGACTGTCATTTCTACGTGTGGAGTAAGCTTCAATCCAGTGGCTGAAAACACACACAATCACCAACACGTACTTCAATCCTCCGCAAACAGGCATTTCAATGAAATCCATTTGCATCTTGCTAAATGGACCACCAGCTCTCCCTAAGTGGCTCACAGTTACCACAGTCCCTTTTCCGGCATTCATCTGCTGACAGATGATGCACCTGTGACAGGTAACCTCTGCGGCATGTCTGAACTTTGGGTTAAACCAATCGATTTTGAATGACCTGATCATTGCATCTCTTCCAAGATGAGCCTGTCCATGATAGAGCCTAGCAAATTGTGACAGAAGACTATTTGGCAAAACTAATTTCCTGTCCTCTGAGACCCACAAGTCGTCAGCCCTCTGTACACATTGCATTCTTTGCCAGGAGCATTTTTCCTCTTTGCTAGCACGACTCTGTAGTGTCTTTAGCTCATCTAATGTATCGACCACCCTTAATGCAAGGTTCAAGCATGTGTCATTTTCAGTTTGCGGCATCAATTCCCACTGATCCTTGAACGATATACAGTTCAATGTGCAAAACCTTGCGACTTGATCTGCATAGCCGTTTCCCATGGACACAAAGTCTTGTGACTTAACGTGAGCATTGCATTTCACCACGGCAATTTCAAGAGGTAACTGAATCGCATGTAACAAATCCTTGATTTGTTCACCATTTTTCACAGGAGAACCAGAAGAGGTCATGAAACCTCTCTGCGACCACAATTGGCCAAAATCATGTACAATTCCAAATCCGTATCTGCTGTCAGTATAGATAGTGACCCTCAGATTTTCAGCTGCATGGCATGCTTTAGTAAGGGCAATTAGCTCTGCCACTTGTGCGGAATACACTCTCTCAAGCCAGGAAGCTTCGATGATACCAGCTATGGTACATACAGCGTAACCGGCTCTCAGCATTCCGACTGAATCGCTCAAACAGGATCCATCAACAAACATAATGCAGTCATTTTCTTTTAACTGCGTATCTTGAATATCAGGTCGGGGCTTGGTACATAGTTCTGTTACCTCAAGACAGTCATTCTCCACTTCCTCTTCGTTATTAATCGCAGTATTCTCAACAGGAAGTAGAGTTGCCGGGTTCAATACAGTACATCTCTTCAATGAAACATTAGGTGACCCCAATATAATTGTCCCATATCTGGTAAGACGGGCATTTGTCATGTGCTGGGTTTTGGTTCGAGTCAACAAAATCTCAACTGAATGAGGAACCATTGCGGTCAAGGGATGTCCCATCACTATGCCTTCACACTGCGTGAGGCTTTGACCAACTGCTGCAACTGCTTGCAAACAACCCAGTAAGACTGCTGCGATGGGGTCCAAGGTAGCTGAAAAATATGCTACAGGGCGGTTTGCACCTCCATGGACCTGTGTTAAGACAGACAAAGAACAAGCATCACGTTCATGACAAAACAGTAGAAACGGCTTTGTATAATCAGGCATACCCAAAGCTGGTGCCCTGCACATGCACTCTCTCAATTCCATGAATGACTCAAGCTCTTCCTTGGATAAAGCTATGGTATACGGCTCATCCTTGATCTCTTTGGCTGTCAGCTTTATCAATGGTTTTGATTATAATCGAGAAGTTGGGTATCCACTGGCGACAGTAACCCACCATTCCCAAAAACATCCTGACATCTCTCTTGGTTGGCGGAGGGTTCATTTGCAAAATAGCAGTCACCCTTTCCTTCGATATTCTCCTGGACCCTTTCTCCATCAAGTGTCCTAAATATTTGACCTCTTTCTGACAGTACTGCAGCTTCTTTGGCGACAATTTATGTCTGTTCTTTCCCAAATGATTCAGTAAGGCAATTGTATCATATTTACAGTCATCTTTTGTCCTGGACGCAATCAGAAAATCGTCAATGTACTGCACTAGAGTTGAATTGAAAGGCAGTACCAGGGACTCTAAGTCCTTTTTCAATATCTGATTGAAGATGAACGGTGATTCAGAAAACTCTTGAGGAATTCTGCACCAACTGTACACTTTGTCCAGGAATTTGAAACTGAATAAAAACTGGCTGTCTTCATGAAGAGGTATTGAAAAGAAAGCTTGTGACAGGTCTACCACGGTGAACCATTCAGCATCACACGGGACCTGAAACATAATCACTGCTGGATTGGGCACTATGGGGCAACATTTTACCACAATCTCGTTTATTTTTCTTAGGTCCTGCACAATTCGAACCTTCCCACAAGGCTTTTTCAGACCCATTATCGGTGAATTACAAGGGCTGCTCAATACTTCCTTCAGGACTCCCTGTTTTACAAAGTCCGCAATTATTTGTGCCACTTGGATAAGAACATCTTGTGCCATGTGATATTGTGGCACCTGGGGAAACACTGCATCTGGCTTCACTTGTACTTAACTGGTTCCACTCCTTTTATCAGTCCCACTTCTTTTCCTGTCAAATCCCACACTTTCTCTGTCACCGTTCCCTGTAATTCGGCAGGTAGGTCAATCACTGTAAGCATCGGGAACAATGTAATCAAAGGGTAATCTTCATTTGCAGTTCCTGTCTCTAACTCTGAAAACTGACCATCATCTCCTTCATCATCACTGTTTGTCTGCACCTCAATTCCGTCATTGGAACATGTAATCGAACATTTTGTCTTGCACAGTAAGTCCCTTCCCAGTAGGGATACCGGACTTGAGTCACAGACTACAAACTTATGCAGTCCCTGAAAGTTGCCGATCTCAACTTGTACTGGATCTGTAATCGGATTTGTCAGGTACTGGTTTACTACTCTGACCACTCTTATGGTACGCCCTGAAAGTGGTAATTTCTGAACCTCTGCACTTCTGACTGTAGAGCGTGTAGCTCCGGTATCAACCAAGAATGAAACCTTGTGACCCATTACCTTTCCCTCTACATAGGGTCCCCACTGATCTACTTCTAAGGACGCTGCAAGCCTGCACTCTTCGCTGTCTGAGCTGTCATCTGACCATTCCTCATTCATTCCATCTTCACCACGCAATGGGAATTGCTGTACTGTATTATTTTGGCTCATCACTTGACCTGTGACCTGCTGAGGAAGCATCACCTGCTGCTGATCCATTGGAGCTAATGGTAATTGCATTTGCTGTCTAGGTACCATGGGAACCTGCTGTTGTACTTGCTGCATTTGCGCTGGCTGAACACGCGGCATTTGCATTTGCTGCATGGGCTGTAACCCTTGCATCTGAACCATGTTATTTTGGAAGTTTGGGTTTTGATTTCTCAACTTTGGGCCTCTCATATTTTGCAATGTACCGATATTAGTGCTTTGTTGAACGACACCATCCTGCACCACATTCGGGCATTCCCGCTTCCAATGCCCCACGCCCCCGCACGCGTGACATGGTGACATCTTTTTCAACCCTTGCATGTCATTTTGAACCACAACCGTATTTATGTCTGGACCGCGATTCACAAAACCTCGACCTCTACCTCTCGGTTGTGCCTGAAACACACCATTCCCTTGCGGTTGCTGCTGTATCATCTGTTGAATTCCATTTCCCTGCATACCAGCCTGCGCTGCCCTTATCTGCATCACCATCACTTTCTCCTTTAACTTTTTCTGCTTCAGCTCAATTTCGTCACTACAGTATTTCGCATATTGCAACACCTCATCAATCGGCTTCGCTTGCCAACAAATCAAATGATTCTTAATCATCTGGCTAACTTCTGGTCTCAACCCTTCAACAAATCTGAACACAAGATGGTTCATGTCTTTCGGCTCAATGGTCTCAGTACCACTGTAATGTTTGAATGCCTTCAACAATCTCTCATAGTAAGCATGTATTGATTCCTTAACCTCCTGTGAGGTCCGGTCGATTTTCTGCCAATCAGTCACTTTCGGCGACACTTTCTGCTTCAAAAACTCCATCAATTTATGATAGCACTTCATTACCTCCTCAGAGGGTGCTCCGGTCACCTTATCCCTTGCCAGCTCTTTCGTCGGCCAGTCTACCCCTCTCTTGCACTCGAGCTATAAGTCGGGCAGGACAATAATCTCAAACAAGGTATTCAAGTCTTCCCAGAGACAATTTGCAAGCTTCACAAACCTATCTGTTTGTTGGTACCACTCAATCGGTTTCTCCCTCAACCTGGGATGATCATTAGTAAAAGATAGGATGTCTTCTCGGGACCATGGTACATGAATTAAGACCCCACCAGCTGTTTCTCTCATTGGTAGTATCTTTACTGATTCCGTGTCTGGTATAGCTTTGGCTTTACTAGCTCCTGGGCTGTCATTTTTTTCCTTGTCTCTTTTCTTAGCCCATCTGCCTTCCCACTTTTCTAACGCTCCCCAGATTTGCGCACTTTGCAGTATTTCTTTTAAATGCGCTTTCATTCCGGCAGATCTCATATGCTCGAAGTCTTTTGAATCAAAGTCTAACCTGTAACTTCTTTTCAAATGTTTAGTGTTCTTAATGTCAATATCATATTTGTCTGCCAGGTTCGCTAATTTCTGATGCACTTTGCCTACTTCTTTAGTAATCTTAGGGCACAGGTATCTCAACTCTGCTTCTGTGTATGATTCTAGCCTGTTCACCCCCATTGTTCCTTCCACTAATTCAGCAGCTTCCACATCCAGTCTCACAAGGTTCAGGTAATCATCTTTCTCTGACCTTTCCGGTTCTACTGCTGTTACTGTAGTCTTTTGCATAGCATAGGTCTTTTCTAACCACTCATTCAACTGTTGTACTGTAAAACCTTGCAGTGAAATGTTCCCCGCATGCATCATCGGCGACTGTGAAACGTTCGTACTTATTGTCTGTGGGGTTAACACCCCTAGCCCTGCCTGTCTTATTGCTTCCAATGGTGCTTCAACTGGGCTAAGGTCTATCAAGGACCTTGGTTTTACAGCCGCTTGTTCTCCTGGGGCCGTTAACTGAGGGGTTCCTATGGACCCTCCTATTAGCACATCTTACTCCCTGATCACATACACCAGGCTTACCTTGTGCATACAATGGCACCGGTGGACCAACAGTAATTGGCAATGATATTGCAGCTGGTGTCTGACCTGGTCCCAAACCTCGTGGAGCAGTGACTCCAAAGGTCTGATCTAGTGAAGCCGGGGCAGGTATTAAGGGAGGTCCAGCTGCTGGGTTATATCCCGGTATCAGTTCTGGCTGCGGCTGGGGCAGCAATTGTGGGGTTGACTCAATCTGTACTAACCTCGATTTTGTATATATCGGGTCTGGCGGCACTATCAGATATGTAGTAGTCTCTAGTACCGGGATGTCCGGATAGATTCTCTGTATCTGCTGTGGAGGTTGCAACTGTATCTGCATGTCTGGCGCAGTGGGTACACTGATACCATTCTGTATCAAAGCCGTATCACAAGTCTGTGCTGTATCAGTAACTTCCTTCTCCTGCGTCTGGTTCCCAGGACCCGTACTAGTGCTTGGGACATTATCGCTTACTGCATAAGGTGGCGGGCGATCATGTAATATCCGATCCATAAATTCTTCATCGTCTGAATCATCTTCTTCTTCCCAAGATCTCTTAGTTTCTTTAAGCTTACTAGAGTCTTTGTCTATTTTACAGGTGGCTTTCTTTCCCTGTGTCTCATCTCCCTGTGTAATAGCTGGGAATAATTTTAACCCATCAACTATTCCCCGTCTCCACATTTTGCTTTCATTATCCCATCTAGCTTCCGCATAAGTTTTTTCTGCCCTTTTTATTCTTCTTTGGAATTTCTCTTGTCTCTGTTTAAGGGCCATTAAATCCCAAATCGCTAAAGCCTCATACTGAGCTGGCCTCGGAGGTGGTTTCTGTACACTTAACATCCACCTCAGATTTTCTAGCACTCTTGTATTGAACCTCCCATGTTCTGGGAACGCCAAACATCCCTCTTTTTCTGTCACTTTGCGCCACTGTTTCATGCATAAACAAGGCGTGACACCTTTTTCCTCCATAACTATGTAAGCCGGAGTTCCGTCAGGCGATGTAGGCTCCCCTTCACTCGCCATAATGTATGCATCTCCTTTCAAAGCACTCTTAAAAGCCTTGACAAAATTCATTTTGCGTTTTCTCTTATTTGTATTTAAACAGAAAGTGACTTTAGTTCCCAGGACACTCTTCACCCACCTTCCTCAACCTATTGCCTCTCACGGATGGCAGCCAATCCGTGCGCGACCCCTCTCGACAACTGACCTATCTCAGCGCGGCACCACTGACGTCACACTCACACACTGTGACTGGCAAAGTCTTGCGGCTCGTCCGCCTCTCACTGAATCCACACCAAACTAATGCAAAAATTACTGCGAGCACCTTAACAACAACACAAAATTGCCAGTTTACTACAGGAAGGGTAACACATTCGCTTCAGAACTTTACAGAGATTTCACTTGAAGCCTCGGCCGCTACTCTCTCCTTCTCAGTTCCCGCACCCGCAAGCAGAATTTGACCCACAAATCCTACTCTCGACTTGTCAATGGTTCGTCCAAGTGCACTTTAGAACTTGCCAAATCTCCATCGAAGGTTTCATACATGCAATTTGACTCAAACTCGACTTGTCATCCACGCCCGATTGACCTATTAAACCACACAAATTACAACATAAACCCAAGTGTCTCCTACACTTGTCAATATACTCCGGAGTCTTAGACCACAACGGGTCCGTACATGAACAACCACCCACGTGTATAATTTTGAGCACAAAGCGCCACACTTACATGAAGTACGCCGACTTCCCTACTCTCATACTGCGGAGTAAGCCCACTCCTACTAAAACAACATTACCTGGCCTAAATACACACAAACTTCACAATTCACCTGCAAAATGCATAAGCTGAGCAAGCGCAAATCCTACATCACACATGCTATGATGCCGAGAACATTCCAAACTCACTTAGGCAGGCTCCGAGATCCCGGGAAAGTCATGGTGAATTTAGAAACACATCATACCTCCAATTTGCATTATCTCGGAAAAACAATTTAAACAATGATTCTCCGTCCTAGGGCCCCAAAGGGCCAAACCGTCGCTCTGCTGCCAGAACTGCTAACACGGCCTTTATGATATTTTATTACACATCAGGACTCGTTTTAGGCCAATGAATCTTTTGACCCAGTTAGGGTCAAAGACGAGATAGCTAATCAATATATCAATCAATACATCAATAATGTCATCAATATTTATCACGACAATGCATTTCACTTTAGTCAAAGTCATTAATCAATTTGAAGACGCTACCATGACCTTTCAGTCATGAATAACCACACCTTGTTTAGTAGAATGTTATGAGTTTTATTCCCTATTAATTACAGTCTAATAGCAAATGCGTTAATCTCAACACCAAGAAACATAATAGCATAGTCACAATATGGCAACTTTGATAAGCTTTCATGAAGGCGAGAATCACAAACATCAGAACATAACACGGCGTGAACATAGATCAATTTTAGCAGGGTGTCAATAACACGTGAGTCCAACAAAGCATAGTTTTGGTCGTTTGTCTATTTGCGTCAGTTTGATGAACACCTGTCCTAACCACTGATTAGCATTCGCATGTTAGGCTTCATGCAAAACAACTTAGAACACCAATTTGGAAAACATCTAGCTAAGGTCTCTTTCAAAAGTGACAGAGTTTCTGGATAAAACCAATAGCATTCCCTACCTAATTCTAAATGACTTCCTGAGACATGGGTTTTTATCTCTTTTTCGATGTACATTCCCTCAAAATTCTATTAGACATTTGCTATACCCCACTACCTTTAACCTATCATATAACACATTAGGTAATCTAACTCTTCACCTCATATTATTTTACAAGTTTTTGATTGGTACTCGTAATTGACGTCTTCAGAGGTATCACGTCCGGTGTTCATCTTGCACATCTTTTGGTCAGCAGTTCCATTGTCTTCATCGGTTTGAATGACCTTGTACATTACATTAATCTACATTGTTTCATTTCATTTTTAACATTTAGTCTGTGGACGAGGGAAGATGGTGAGAACGGATCTAACATGGTTACATTCATCTTCCAAGTCGAAGAAAAAGAATAAACAGGGTCATGGCCCCTTGTGAGTCAGCACACTGGAAAATAGAAAAATGCATTTAATATGAGAGCCAGGCAGCTAAGCTTCGGCTCATGCTAACTTAAGGCCTATGAGGTTTTCAATACAGATTTAATAACGCAAATGTTAGTATAAACTTATTTAAACGTAATTAAAACATTTTGATTATCATTATTAGTTCGCGTATACATTGGTGGCCACTCATAGTGGTCACTATTCAAGAGTACGTCTAAGCAAAATTGCCATTATTATAGTTTCTATGTGGCAGGATCACACCTTAATTCATAAACATTTCATGTTAATATAGATTATATAAGCTACGCTCTCTCACTCTCATGCTAGGTAAAATGCTGGGACAGGAAGCAAAGGAGCACGAGGTGGCCAACAGCACCAGGCAAATGTTTTTTTCTTATTACCCCTCCCCCACACTCACCCCATGCTCTCCCCCCGCACCCTCACCCTCTACCCCACCACTTTTAATTTATGTCCGCCGCTGCTGGTAAAGGGGTTGAAATGGAAAAAGCTGAAAATGGCCAAGCACCGGAAATGCAGGATGGTGTTGTAGCAAGTGTTCATGTTGCTAAGAGGAATAAAGCCATCCAACATTATCTGTCAAGTATGCAGAGAAGCAATGTATGTTTTATTTTACTAATTCTGTCATATTTTTTATATGGGATTAAAAATTTTCTCCTAGTAATGCATACATGTACAACAGTATCCTCGGTTCAATTAAACATGAACTCAACGTTAAATGCTCTTTAAGTAAACATTTACATAAGTTTTATTTTTGCGAAATTAACTATAACTCTTTGTAACATGTAATTGATTATATATGGTATTAATTATTTTTTGGGATTGGTTTACAGGGACAACATCTCCGCCATGGATCTCAAGGGTGTGGGCCCCTATAGCCCCTTGTGCTTTGCTTTATAATGGGGTCAATATTCCAATTGCTTATCTTTCACTTCCAGTTTTTGTGGCTTAAATTGAGACATTCTCACTCATATTTGATTAAAATCAAGATGGTTGTCTTTTCTCTTGTTCTTGGATGCTAAACAGTAGTGCTCCTGATTATCAAACACCTTACATAAACATAAATTATTTGAAGGTCATGGGTATTCTCCTCTTGACCCGGAATACATAATGACTCTCAATTAGTTTCATCACTATATTTAGTTTTTATTTTCCACCTCCTTGTTTCATTTGTAATTACACCGATAATTTCAAAAGTAATTCAGTCCACGACCCCACAGATCATTTTCTCCAAGGCACCTAACAGTTTGCATATACTGTGAGACCAATCGTATTGAAAATAAGGAAATATAAAACTAACTTCGGGGAAAAAGACTTGAAAAGTCACCAATAGTGGGGCATTTATGGAACAATATCATCAAGTGAAACAATTGAATTTTCAAACACTAAAGATATTTGAGAATTGGAAATTAGAAGTGCTTAAGAGTGGTTTTAACACTGCCCCTCAGGACTATTGGGAGACTTCAGAAATACGAAGTTCCTTCACCTCTTCTGAACCCTGAGGTGAGATCTTGGAGCAGACGTAGATGGAAGAAGAATTGCACATTCACAAATTGAGACCATTCAATTTGGTCCTATTGCAGTCAATGATAAGAGAGTTTGAGTTCTATTTCAAGGATTTATTGAAATCTTTAATTCATCAATCTTCTTTCTTAGCAAATCATTAAATCGCAATGCAAATTACAAAACAGAGCATTTAGTGTGTCCAATAAAATCTACTCCATCTTCTAATCAAAATTTTATAAAGGACAGAGAACATAAATATAACCCATATAGAGCTCTCATCTCAGATGTGAAAGTATAAAGTCTTCTAATTGAGTTTCCTATAAAGAGGAGACTAAGGTTTTTTGTAGAATCTTTCAGAGAAGTTAAAGCATGATAATTGACTGTCTCAGAATTAATCCAAAACACATCAGCAAAGAGAATAAGACAAAATGTGCCAGAGTTCTTTCTCAGAAGAACTGAGCCAAGCCAAGCTGAATGAGTCAAGGGAGCTGAGAATTTAGGGCCAGATGTAGCAAACGTTTGCGACTCGCAAACGGGCCGATTCGCAATTTGCGACAGTGCAAAATCGGAAATGGGATGCAAAAAGCCCATTTCCGACTCGCAAAAAGCGATGGGACCCGTTTGCGAGTCGCATCCGTTGCGACCCCATTTTGCAAACCGCAAATTGCAAGTCGCAATTTGCGAGTCGCAAACCTTATGCAATTGCAACTCGCAAATTGCGACTTGTCGCAAAAAGCCCAGTTTGCAAGTCGCATTTACCACTAACTCAGAGCAGGTGGTAACCATTACCAAAGTATAAAAGGAGACCCAGAAGGCATCTGGGTCACTCAAGATGGCGGACATATACCTGATAGCAGTGAGGAGGAGAGTCTACGCAGCCCAGCAGAGGAGGAGGAGGGGCCAGAGACAGGAGAAGATATATAGAACAAGGCAGACCCTTTTCCAGCAAACTGAAGAGGAGATCTATGATAAATACCGCCTTAGCAGCGCTAACATTCTATAATTAATAGATTTACTAAAACCACAGCTAGAACACAAGACTCTGCGTGGCTGCGCCATCCCTACGCATGTGCAAGTACTATGCGCACTGCACCTCTTGGCCTCAGGGAGCTATCAGGGGGTCATTGCCGTGGCAGGTGGGGTATCCCAAAGTGCAGTGTCAAGGTTCCTCAGGGCATTCCTAGATGCCTTAGTAGCGCACAGGTCTCAGTTCATATACTTACCAAGGAATGAGGCAGAAATTAACAGCACGAAGCTGGACTTTTACCGCATTGCCCACTTCCCCCATGTCATTGGATGTGTAGATGGGACACACATTCAAATATGCCCCCCCGCTAATCTGGAACATATTTTCCGCAACAGAAAGTGTACCCACTCACTCAACATACAGGTTGTTTGTGATGCCCATTACGTCATCACGGACATCGTAGCTAAGTTTCCAGACAGTACCCATGACTCATACATTTTTAGACATAGTGGGATACATCAACACCTGGAACGTGGGGAGTTTGGAGACGGATACCTCCTAGGTAGAGCTGCATACACCTTGCAGACATACACACAGGTCACTGTGCACGACTATCTGGACTTACTAACAGTGTACTTTTGTGCCCAACAGGTGACAGTGCATATGCTCTAAGGCCATGGATCATGACTCCATTTTTAACACCCAGCAATGATTCAGAGAGGCAATACAACAGTGCGCATAAGAGGACCAGGAACCTCATAGAGCGCACCTTTGGACTCCTGAAGGCAAGATTCCGATGCCTCCACCGCAGCGGAGGTGCCCTCCAATACACCCCCATTACCGCCTTCAAAATTGTGGTCGCATGCGCCATCCTCCACAACATAGCCACCAGACGTGGGCTACCTCTCACCCCTGCAGACCCAGATCCTGATGAGGAAGAGCAAGAACAACCACACCGCCATCATGGGGATAGGAGTCTAGCTAATCAAGGCAGACTGAGACGGGAACACATTGCAACGCAATATTTTGGACGGTACGTGTAAACTCCCACCATACTCACCCATTAACCAAACACTCCTTTTGTTAAGTGGAAGAAAAATAACTGTTTTAATAATGTAATGCATGAACTATATACAAGATGAAATTGTCCATGGGCAGGGAAATGCCAACCACTCATGTGGCACATTAAAGCCATGTGCCACATTTGTTTGTCCGGGCTGTTGGCTAACTTCTCCTGCCCCTCCTGCCAGCCTGGCTGGTCCCAGCCGCATCTATGGTGCTCTGCCTCCCACTCCTTAGCACCCTACTGTCAGTGGCAGATACACTGCTCACTGTGGAGCCCTCTTCACTATCTTGGGGTGTTTCCCCGGTGGCCCTCGACATCTCACGTGTCTCCATTAGTTCTATGATATGTGTGAGACGTCCCAGGCCCCTGGCAACATCCCCAGCAAATTGGCCCATCTCAATTTGCAGGCCAACTGTCCTCCTCGACAGGCCTGTTGTGTTGATGGCTAGCCTGCCGATTGATGTGGCCATCCTGTCCAGTCTTAACATAATCTGGCGATCCCTGCGCCGCCCTGCCTCTGCCTGACCCAGCAGTCCGGCCGCCAGTTCCCTGATGGCAGAGGCAATGTCCCCAGTGTTCTGGCACATCAGGTCCATCCGCCTGTTGAGGTGCCGCATGCTTGCATGGTTTTGTCTTTCAATGCGGTGCAGCACCCCACTGATCCTGCCCAATATTGTGTTCTGCAGGCGCTGACCCCGCAGCAGATGTGCCTCACTGCTGGTTGGAGGATGAATCCGGAAATCAGACGCTCTTGCCCTGCGACGCCTGCGCAGTGGTGGCTGCCCTGTCCTCGCACCTGTATCCTCCCTGGCTGTTGTTGGGGCAGCTCCTGCCGTTGCTGTTGCAGCAGGCGTTACAACTGCAGGAATGCTGCTGACTGTGCATGTGGGGGTGCTGGAGGGTCCTGGGGTGTCCTCCTGGGCCTGGGTGCTTGGGGTGTAGGGGGTGTCTTCCTGGAGACCTGTGGGACATGGGGAACACACTGTCAGTGTCTAGTATCTTTTGCGCAATTCCTAATAAACATTTGCCTATGCACTGCCTATTGGACTACATTTCCCATAATGCATCATTCTGGCTTTTTCTACCCTGAAATGGAGCTAATTTGGTTGTGCATGCACATGTGTACATGGTGGGTGGGGTATGACATTGATAGGGGTACAGGCTTATCACATGGTACTCACCGGTTGATGTGCTGGGCTCTGAAGTGTCCAGGTCCCCAAATCCACACACTGCCTCCGGCTCAAAGGTTTGCTCAATCCTGTCTTCAAGGGGTGTGAGTGGTGGCACAGATGATGGTCCCCCTCCAGTGCCTCTCATCTCCCGGAGCCTTTCTGCCACCCTCTCCTTGGTCCGGGAGCAGAGGTCATACCACCTCTTCCTTATGTCCTCAATTGTCCTTTGGATCACCCCCAGGGCATTGATTTTCTCTTGCATTTCCTGCCAGATTTTCTTTTTGGTGGCCTCTGGAACAGTGAGGGCAGCTCTCCCAAAGAGCTCATCATGGTGCTGACAACATTCTTCGGTCAGCACCTCAAGCTCCCTCTCAGAGAATTTCATTTTCCTTTTTCGGGGGGTTCCCTCCATGGCTGCTGCAGCTAGCTCAGTGTGAAGACTGGCAGTTGTAAAAGGGTGTGGTCCAGCCTCCTCCCAGGTGTATTTGTTAACTTCCTGGCTGTGATGTCATCATCATGTGCCAGGAAGTGTTTCCAGAGTGTTTTGGTGTGCTTTCTGGAGTGTTCTGCTGCACCTGCAAGCAATTTTGAGGGAACTCGCAATTTGCGACTCCAACTCGCTAATTGCGAGTTCGTTTTTGCACACTCGCAAACAGCTACCTCGCAATCTGCGGACTCGCACACAGCGTTGCGAGTCCGGATGAGAGTCGCTAAATCGGACCGGTTTATTTCCTGGCATACCAAATTGCGAGTCGCATTTTGCGAGTCGCATTGACTCGCAAAATGCGACTCGCAATTTTTATTTTTCCTACATCTGGCCCTTAGAGTTTAGCCTGTATCTTAGTCTGGGGACACATTTTTATACACAGTACAACAATATAACAAATTACAAGTCTTGCGTAGATAACTTCTGGTTCCAACGAATCAAAATCAATGTCTTAATGTGAACAGGACAGTTTCCGTGGATATTGCAAGTTTTAAAAAAAACATTCTAAACACAAGATATATTTAATTATTATCTAGATCAGTATGAAACATCACTGTTTCTTCTCACCATTTGCTTGCTTATAAGGCAAAAACAGTCAAGGTAAGTACAGTACATTTTGAGATGATCTCACTCCCATTCGATTTTCTGACAGTGCCTGTTCATAAAAAAGTTTTTAAGATTTATTTAAGGTTGTACTAATTATTTGCATAGGTTAAATGGTGAGGATGCAAAGTTTTAGCACTCTCTCAAATCACTTACTTGCCACCATAGAACATTTGCGTCATGAAATGTTATACTAATGACTATGACACAGGTCAAAACTAACAAAGAAGAAAGGAAGAAGGAGAGAAGAAAGCAAGAATGTGTCCTTGTTAGCAGCTCAACTCAATGACATATCGGTGTGCAAGCTTAAAATGCAAAGTCACTTTTAAATGCAGTATCTGGTTAAGGCCTATAAAAACTCTTTTGTACAGGTCAATAATATAACACCTTTATTCTTATAGAAGACTCTCTATCAGAAGGTAATAGGGAAGAACATATGCTGCAATGAGAAGGTCTATGTACTTAGGCATTGGATATGGTACACATAAGGGGTTACACAAAAGGTTGGTTTTGTTATGATTCCTGTAAATGGAGGTAAAAAGGGTGGTATGCATATTTTACTTTCATATACAAGGAGTGGGACGTTATTGAACTACTACATGTGAAAAGAAAATGACAGCTACTATAGTAAAATAAAAAGGGAAATCCTGAACTTAAGGACTGGAAAATGACCAGTTTGCTAATGACAGAGGGGTGAATGTGCTTGAATGCCAAACACACTGTGTCTCTGAATGTGAAATTCCATCCTGAAAATCAGATATTTAAAATTAATTGGTTGATCATTATGTGTGATGCAATGATCCTAGAGCTACTGTGTCATCTGGAAAATTGTTGGACTGTGTTTTTATATGTACCCTTGTATTTAGCTTCTGGAGAAGAGAAAATGTTTCCCCAGATATATTAAGCAGATCATTTTCAATCTAGGATTGTGGTTTAAATTAATTTGAAAATTAATGATGTCATTATATTTGAAACCTATCAAAGACTAAAATACAAAAAAAAATTATGCATGAAACTATTTAGTAATGATTTTGAAATCAAACTTTGAGTGCACACGAGCACGAGGGGAAAGCCTTCCTCCTTGTCACCATTCATGTTTGCGCTCTGGAAATAATGCAAAACATATATTTCCTAATAAGTAAACAGGTTTTAATGAAGAGTCTCTAGCTTACTTTAAGTAGCTTGGCACAAGCATCAATGTCTTTTTCAGAGAGGGTTGCATGGTATATTGAAGATCAACACCAAAACAACACTACAGTTAAGGGACACAAAACTAAAAATTCTTAGGCCAGTTTGGTTATTATGAACAAACTGTAATAATTGAATTGACGAGACAGAAGCTATCAAAAGGACGAATTTGAATGCTTTTTAAATTAAAAGTAGTCCTCGGAAGTAAAAAGTTAAACGCAGCACATATGATGGTTGTAGTTCTCTAAAACTGCTAATACGGGGCATTAGTGCATTGATTTGTTGCACTGAAACAAAAACATGCACTGGCTTTGAAAAAAATATTTTTTGAAAATTTTGGTTCACCTATCTTGAAGCAATCGATGACCTTACTTGAAAGTAGCTATTGAGATCTTCAAAACTGATTCTGTAAATCTCTTTCCAAGTGTTGCAAAAATCTGCAAACTTTCATGGAAGAATCACTGGACGGCAGGACATGGGCCACAGCCAAAGTTCCAGTACAAAACTGGTCTAGATGGTTATATTCCAGCCAGACATAGTTGTCTTTGTTTCGAGCTACAAATTAGACACAGAATAAAACCACCATTCGCCAAGAGGTGGAAAAAGTCCTAGCTCATTATGTATGAGATTGTTTTCATTTTAGTGAATAGGTCTATATGCATTTAGGACGTCCTTTGAAACACAGCAGGCACCATCCCTACATTCGCATAAGCAGAATGCCTGCTTTTTTCCTTTCTTTCTTTGAAATTCCAGTCATTTCCCCCCAGGGGGCAGTGGCCGAAATAAAAATTGAAATAGGCATTTTGTGAATGGCATTAAGGCGAGCATGCAGTTGGCCACTGGACCACTTCCTGCTACCCTGATGCTCTTTGGAGTGATTTACAGAATACAGAAACGAAACTGTCGGTCAAGGACAACTTCCAAAATACTGGTAACCAAAAAATAGTTTTCAGTTACAATTGTGGTCACAAATTATAGGGATATTGCATTGTATATTGAATTGTGGAGGACACCACCTCTTTTGCATCCCCTCCACCTTCCAATTCACAGAGAATCCTAAGGGTACTTTGCAAAATGGAAAGGAAATTTTAACTCTCAAAGAACCTTTTGTGCATTGCAACTTCCTGAATTGTTCTTGCAAAGTCTGTGATTTTGTGAACTTTTTGCCCAATCTTACCTATCCTTCGGAGCTAATTTTCCAGTTCCAGGTAGTCAAGGGAAAGCAAGTGACTTCTTCCATCTGTCATTCACCAGGCAAGTAGGACCACTGTCCCTGCCTAGGTTTTACAACACTGTAACACAGTTCATGTCTCAGCATGCTCTCTGTGGTAATACAAAGTGGTTCATCTAAGTCTCACTGAGATTTCTCTTAATTTCTGACCCACTCTTCCCCAAACCAGCCCACTCCGCTCCTAGAACATCAAAGAATATTCCTACCGCTCTTTAGGAAATCTGCTCACATCCCATGCAGTGAAAGGCTCCTCTTTGTCTTTTGACTTCTTTCAGCAGGTCAATATGATAAAAAGACATAGGGCCTGATTTAGGTCTTGGCAGAGAGAAATACTTCGTCACAAACATTACGGATATCCTGTCCACCATTTTTGATCCCATTATCTCCTACGGGGATCATAATACGGTGGACGGAATGTCCATCACGTTTGTGACAGAGTATTCCCTCCGCCAAGATTTAAATCAGTCTCATAGTTTACAAAGAGTGCCAAATAGTCAACTTAGCTCAAAGAATAGGTGACCACAGTCACCTGCCAGTCCCTGAAGATTCTCCCACAGTAAAAGAATTGAGGGCCAGATGTAGGAAAATCCAGAATTGTGACTCGCAAATTGCGAGTCAGAGCAACTCGCAATTTGCGAGACGCAATTCACGATGCAGGATGGTGTCCCTGACACCATCTGCGACTCGCAAGGGAGTCGCAAAGGCCCACCTCATTAATATTAATGAGGTGGGTCGCAATTTACGACCCCCTTGCGTTTCGCAGCACTCACAGAGATGGTGGCCTGCTGGAGACAGCAGACCACCATGTCTGTGACTGCTTTTAAATAAAGCAGTTTTTTTTTGTAATGCAGCCCGTTTTCCTTAAAGGAAAACAAGATGTATTACAATTTGAAAAAATGAAACGTCTCAGTTTCATTTTTTCAGAGCAGGCAGTGGTCCATAGGAATGGGTTACCACCAGTGTGACAATGGTGGTAACTTCGATTGCTTTGCGACCGCGTTCGCGGTCACAAAGCACTGCAGCATCGCGCTGTGACTCGCAAATAGGAAGGGGAACACTCCTTCCTATTTGCGACTCGCAGTCCCGTTTTGCGAGTCGGTAACCAGGTTATCGACTCACAAAACGGGAATGGGGCATGGCAATGTGGGTTTTGCATGTCGCAAACAGCGAAAATCGCTGTTTGCGACATGCAAAACCGTTGCTACATCTGGCCCTAAGCTACCTGCACAAAAGGGCCTTTTAAACTCTGAAATAAAATATTTTTACTAAATTCACCTTAGCAGCATACATAATAAAATACCAAGTCTACTATTTTTTTGCTGCACTTCACTCAGTAAATGCTATAATGATATACTACTACCTATTTACTAGCTGGGGAAATCATCATATAGGTTTTAGCAGAACTGACTGCGTTAGAGGACGTGCTTGTCACAGCAGAACATTTTGATCTCATTCTACTGTGTATTTGCTGTCATCTAATGACCTCGTGCATAGGCTCTAGAGGTACAAGAGGGAGAAGGTTGATTGTAGAGCACTGCTTGTAATTCCAAATTGACATTGTCCCTTGTCTCGCCCATTTTCTGGGGCATGCTCGGGAACGGGGCTAGTGTGTGACGGTGAACATTAATGACAGAATATTTAAACACAATCATTCATTTGTAATATCTGCATGAACTAATGTTTAGACCACTTCTGTTTAAGATGTAATTAGTATTTCACTGAAACCAATGTAATGTCTGTAACATTAGCTTTCTTAAGATTGGAGCCTGACTTTATCCGAATGTGTTGTTCTTGCAGAAACGTATCCCAAATTCAGTTTTACTTTTACAAACAGATTTCAACTGCTTGATAAAGCATGTTTTTCAAAACATGTGATGACATTGCTTTGCAATACCTTTGGCATATGTTGTCCTGATGAGACCGTACGGGGTCTCCTCCTTAGTCACCTGGACCTCCAGCATGCTTTAGGTCGTATGTGTCCTCAAGAGTAAGCCTCAAGACTGCTGTAGGTATCAAGGTACCCTGCACCATACCCTAGGTGGATGTGTTTGTAACCTGCTGTGAGAGACCATTATCTTTTCCATTATTGGCATACACAATGGTGGTGACATAGCTTTGGGATGTCTTCTTAGGTCACGCCACCCCTTTCACAAATCATGCACTTAACCTGTGTGATTGCAAGGCATTCATTTTCGTGAGGACTGTTAACCAGATTTTTAGTGGTCATATACACTCATAGACGGGTTTGCAAAAGTGTTTGTCATTTTTTAGGTTCAGCTTTTCCAGCAAAATATTTGAATTCATCCCCATGAGATATGCTTGAACTCACCACTGTCACAAAAGGGGCCAAGTGACGCAGAGTGTGTTATTTAAAAACTCAAAAAAAATAACGCAATAAATAGAGTTCAAAATAAAAGATGTAACATCACTTGCCAAACAGTGCTTAGCACACCAAGCCTTATTTTGTATTTATGCCTTTGAGCAAAACAGCCCTGAGACATCTTCAAACACTGCAGTTACGGATGAAGGGGGATTCAACAGAACAACGAAACAATGCTGAAGACAATATTGAAATTGTACTGGCTGTAATCACCACCCACCTCTCCTGACATATCCGTGCCTATTGCAGTTGACACGAATAGTTCTATGTTCAGTGGGACTACCCCTGGCCTTCGCCCCATCCGTATCCAGATTAAAGTGAGTTAGCATGGGTCTAGTGATATGTCATTGGTCTCACTCATGGTCAGGAATGATTGTACATACTCAGCACTCCCATAAGACATCAGAAGGGCCTGTGTAATCCTTATCTCTAAGTCCCAAGAGCCATTCCATGAGCTGATGCCACACCTCCACCTTGCAGCAGCCCCCAGATCCTGCAGTATTTATAATTATCTGATTGCCCTGCACTTGAATAGTTGTAGCATTGGCCTGGTCTGGATTGTCCATTGACATTCAGATTGTTACTAGTCTGTTGAGTTTCATATTGTGAAACATTAGGCAGATTAGCAGCAAGTCTCCAGCCACACTTGATGGACCCCATTCAGATAAATGGTTCTGATTGACAAGTTACACCCCCTGTAACTTTCTGATGAGAACAAGTAGCATAGACCACGTACCATCTTCTTGTCACTTGGCATGGTGTACATTGAGTTCTTCTGTCACTCAGTGTATGGCATGGCCAGGCATAGCAGGTTGAGATAATGCCATTAGTGAGTCGGAATTTCAGCAACATTCCATATCATTTGAGTCAAGGAGTGGCCTTCTTTGCAGGGGCCTTCTTTGGCTATGGGCTCCTGTCCTCTATTAGTGTGTGAGTTGAAGCTGCATGACAGTGAAGTGGGGCTTTTGGTGTAGGTTGTCTGCATCTTTATGGTCCATAATGTTCCGTTTGGTGCAATAATTTGGGTGTAGGATGTTCATGCTGGCTTCTGTGCTTTTATGGGGGTTGTCCATATTTGTGACTAGTAATGCCTCAGCCTCTAGCTTTATTAGGTTTTTTACATTTATGTGCATACTGCTTGCTGTGCATCACCTCCCTTTGTCATAGTAAATAATTAGTGTGTGTTTTATTGGTAGGGTGTGTTTATTAACTTGTTTTTCATGTGATTTTCATTTTTCTGATGTTCTGATCTAAGTGTGCTCATGGGAAGTAGATGTTTTCTTTATGTCTTTATTTGCTGTTTGGCAGCTTTTCTCGGTGGCTGTGGGCACATAAGTATTTTGTTGTATATTTATCGTCTTGTAACTTACCTTTATGCCTGTGCTTGAAAATGCTCTACAGCTGGCATACTTCACAGTATGCACGAGATGATTTGACAGTATTTATGACTACCTCAATTTATTATTTGCGTTTTCTCGTCATTAACGCTTGGCGTAATCAGGCAAATTCATCTTGCAGATCACTTCTGATGAGCTAGATCTACTTGGGTGAAACGTCCACTGACTCCACATGCTCAGTATTTCACACACCTGAAACATTTCACTAAATCCTGATTCTATTTTCTGGGTGAGGCGGATTCAGGTACACCCCTGAGCCTCTGTACTCATATCAGCAAATTTCCAGTTGACTAGAATTATATATATATATGTTAGTAAGGAAAGAGTGACCACATAAATTGATGGAATGTTTCCTTTGGGAAATTGAATTCCCACCACCTCTAAACGGAAATAAATAAGTACAGAAATACTCTCAGATGTTGGCCTAAGCAATACTTTAGAGTCTTTGGTTTGAGGATTCCAGCTTCTTTGCAAAGTCTAAGCACATGGGACATCTCAAACAATTCAGGCCACATTAATTGATCTATGTAGAGGCATACGTATCCCTTCATTGGACACTTTTAAGCAATTTTAAAGCAGTGTGCAGGGGAATAAGGAAGTCTGAGTGACCAAGAAGCAACAGACCAAGGGATGGGCCTAGGTTAATGGTATTTGGAAATAGAACTAACAGAGACACGTGTTGTGCATACGTCATGCAACTTTACATAACAAGACATTAAATAGCCTGGAAGCAGTGATATAGGAATTGCTTACCCCAAGGACAATCATCCTTCTAGAGGACCTCCAAATTTGGTGCGGGAACATCTGTGATGGGTTTCAAGGTCAGTGGATATGCTCTGTTGGACCAGGACCAGAGACTTTTATCACAACAAACATTAATTAGGTGGGAGATTGCCTGACTTATGGATGGTGGTATCTGGGTTTCATTTTTCGAATTCAACAAATGTGTACATTTTCTTGAAGAGAGGAGGACACCACATTCTCAAACGCCATGAGGCCCATTAAGATCTGGCATGAACAGCTGGTGGAGGGCTTCAAAACTGCAGAATGAGCCCTTAATTGATTGTCAAAAGAGTGGAAAACAGTGCAACAGAGCTTCCTTCACACAGAGAAATTCAGGCAGCCAATTGCCTGAGTAAGGGTACCTAGCCTTCAGTATACATACTCAATGAAAGTCTGTCTTCTATTGGGATAGGGAAGCTGAAAAGCTCCACGTCATGGGAGACTTCTGAGATGTGCGACAGAACCCCTTGTAGTACTGACATAGAGTCATACTTATAGATAACAGAGGTTAATTTATCCAATCTAAAATGGAGGTCTTGTAATTTGAAGAGGTTTTCGAGAAGAAATTAATCATTCTCTATAAAACTTTCTGACAATTAATTAATGCAATCATCAACTTTGAGAAAACAGAAGTTCAATATTTGAGAAAACAGTAGTTTAATATATATTGAAATACTTTTGTTCGCTCAGACATAATTGGATATATCTGAAGCGTATTTGAAATGCAGGCATTTGGATCCTTTTTTTGCCATCTCTCTCTGCAGTCGAACAAACATGGGAAGCTGCTAATCTTTTTTTGTGACTTTATTGGAAATTGTGTTTTGTTGTAAGGAAGGAACCCGTATAGTGAAATCTGTGTTTCATTGATGATTTGAAATGGCGGTGACAGTAGACTGGCCTGTGTGGTGTTGGTTCAGCCTGGGTAGTACATTGCTTTATATAGCTTACATCAGGAAGACTGGGTGGGTTGTGTAAAAGTTCCCTTATTAGGTCAGTAACTGAATGTTTTTTTTGTTGTGTTTTTTTATTTTTTTAACTTCCTGCTGCGGCAATCCAGTAAATCGTCCTTTTGTTTTACTAATGGCTGCAAAATATTGTTAAGGGACAACTGCGGAGAGGGTGTTCTAATCATCTCATTATTTTCCCTACAGGTACCAGGACATTTTTCAAACCGAATAAGTGGGTTAATTGATGTGGGACTAATAATTACCCTGCAAACTATTTTGATTCACCCCGATGAACACTTCAAGTTCTATCTCTACCATTTAACGCTGCACACCAATTCCCAGAAACAGCCAGAAACTCTGATGGTCCCGACTACAGTTGTTGTAATAAATCATTTTTATTTTAAAAAAATTGTTGATTTGCATAGTGTATGACTCATTGAAAAATCTTTATTGAGTTTACAAATCAACCTCAACCTCCCATGCATCAGCCAGCGTAATCGTACCTCAATCACGTCAGAATCCACCCTATCGTTACCCGGAGTTTTCATTTTGTATTCACCTAATCACCTCACTCGTAGGGTCCATTTCTCCAACAACCTCGGTTACCAACCACCCCTGTTCCGTTTCCAGTTTCAGCAGTATGCCACTCATGGTACCATTCCCATGTGTAGGAGAGTACCCCTTGGATTACAGCCTCTCAGACAGATCGTCCGGGTTCGTCTCATAGCTCAGGGGCTGGTTCTGGTATAATATACTCTATGGGGGAATATCAGTTGTATCAGTCGAAATCCTGTTTTAATGGCCCTGGCCCCAGATAGCTACGTGCTGTTCACCACTCATTGTCTTTTAATGTTCACAGTTCCCTTTACCACTTTTCCCTCAATGCTGTCAACGGGCCCGGCTGTTATTCAGCAATGTACAGTAAATCAGGGATATTGTATGTTGGTGTAGTGGTGCCCCCAGAATCCGAAATTCCAATGCGTTCTCGTCAGCAATCTCCTGTGTGGGTGTGATGCAGCCCCGTAAAATATGCTGAACTTGTCTATAGTGGAGGTACTGCCTCTGGAGGTCTGAGAAAGTTATAATCTCAGTTGCACTCCAGCTAACCCACAGTTTAGCCATGCCCAGCAGGTCCCACAATCTAGATCCCTCTACCTCTCTCAGTGCGCTAGAGTGGCTGTCTCTCACGGGGAGAGGAGAGGAGGGGTTCAGTGTCAGCATATCCACAAAAAAAACTGCACGCCTCCAAAATGTTGGCCACCACCACTGTCAGATAGTGCACTCTATCCAAACCCCAGCAACCACAATCCTCGCCAGGGCAAGGGGGTTTACCCTTCTTAACAACACATCTACATACCTTAATATATTTATATATTAGGGTGTGCAAAACTTATCTAATTTGATTTCTTATAATTATGTGAAATTTCACCAACATTATGCATAATTATGTGAAAAATCATCCATCACTCCGTTCTACGTTGTAGCATAAAATGCGTCCTTCTAACATTTCTTTACGCGAGGACACATTTCATGCTAAAACAGAACAAAAAAAACAAAAGCCCCACTCATAACAGGTGTTAGTGTTCTGTTGCTTCTGTGCATTCAAGTTGTAAATTCTTACCACAAAAGCCTTTACCTTGACAAAGTCATGCAATTATATGAAGTGAAGTGCTGTAATGTAAATTGTTCGAGGAATTTTGCATAACAAGCATAACTCAAAATTCCATATAGATTAAGTATCCAAAGAAAGCACAAGATATTAAAACCAATGTCCTGGTAAACGCCATGCATCTATTTTGTCATTCGGCAGATATGCCTTGTTCACAGGAGACCAGTTGCATTACACACAAGTGCATGTGATAATTTATATTATATATGCCATGCACCTGAAGCAATATTTAATAAAGATATCTGTGGTGTTGTGACCCCGTTTAAGCAGTATTTAATAATTGCAGCACAGAACGGAGATTGTGGCACTAGTACAGGTGCATTATGGAAGCTGAAGTACTGACAAAATCACATGACACTTGCGGATAAACAGCACGTGAATAATGCAACTGCTCTCCTGTAAACAAGGCATTTCTGATGAAACATGTCTGGAAATAAGGATGCAGCCACTTTATGACAAAATAAACGTATGGTGCTTACCAGGACAATGCTATATATATATATATATATATATATAGAGAGAGAGAGAGAGAGAGAGAGAGAGAGAGAGAGAGAATATTAAGGTACGTTATATGTGAAGTTAAGTATAGTAAACTTATATTTACCTATAGATACATACATTTGCATTATTTTTACTCTGGATCGTTAGGCTGCCTATTTTGGCCCTACTATACTTTTTCCTCCATATTCTGATGGAAAACGAGCTCATTTACAAGTGGGAAAAACTGTGGCCCACATTTATGGAAGGTTAGCGTTGCCTTAGCGCCATTTATTTTGACGCTAAAGCGGTGTTAACTTAACTTCATATTTATATTTTGACTCTAGACCTGTCTAGCATCAAAATTTTGGAGTTAGCGCCATTTTTAGGAAGCGCCAATCCACCTTGCATTAATGAGATGCAAGGTAGGCGTTCCCTTCCTAAAAATGATGCTAGCCCCCAGCGCCACATTTAACATCCGGTTGCTGAAACGACACGCAAGTGGGAGGCAGACCTAAATATTAACGCCTAGCTTGCTTAGCTCAATTATTTAACGCCTGGTCAGAGCAGGCGTTAATATGCAGGTAGGCCCATTTCCATGGGGAAACACAATGGGATGGGCACAAAGATGCCCACCACAACCCCCAGCTTCACCACCATCCACACCACAGGGACACTACAGGAGGAGGGAGCCCATTCCAGGTAAGTTGCAGGTAAGTGTATGTGTGTGGTGTGCCATTTGGGACACTTACATGGGGCCCCCTGCCTTGCACTGGGTATGTAGGGCTTGCCCAGGGGACACTGGTCCCCTGTGGTGGGCAGTAGGGTTGTGGTAATGACTCCTGTCTGTACTCAGACAGGAGTCATTACTTGACTGCTTGTGCATAACAAAATGACACTCTGCTGACTAGGGGCAACTATTTTGCCGCTAATCAGCCTATCGTCATTTTTGACCCACTAGCACCATTTCCCCTAATGCCATTCCTCACCGGCTAGCGTCTTTTATTGAGATGCTATCCATTCCTTAGCGCCATCTTTTTATAAATATGGCGCGCGGATGGCATTAGGGAATGGTGTTAGGTCACGTTAAGAAAAATGAGGCACAACTGCGTTAGCGCAGTTGTGCACCATTTTTCATAAATACAGGCCTGTGTTTCTAATGGTTGAGCAGCAGTCAGCATTACCAAAAGAAGTACTCTCAGCAACTAATTTGGGGCTTGCCGTCCAAAGCTATGTTTGGTCTACTTTTTACCTGTTTGCAACTGCCATGCAATCCCCTGCAGAAAAACAGTTCACAATATACGCAGAGAAATCTGAGAGCTCGTCAGGGACACTGCTTTTTGATTTTCAAATCAGCCTCACTTTGAGAGTTTTCCTTTCGAAAAAATAATTTGATTGGAACGCTGTTTTTCCAAGATATGGTGTAACCTGCATTAGATGTATTTGCCAAAACTGCTACATATTAACAGGAGCCGTTACTGACTATTCCCCACTGATGCAGTGGATAGGGTTAAAAAGAGCACATTCATCACCACTTGTTCCCAGGGGCAATTATCTGGCAGTCAATCTGGTTAATAACATCCTATTTACAAGTCTTTATATGTAACTGCTTTCCTACCTCTCTGTCTTTCTGAGTCTGCATGTATAACTAATTATTCTCACATCCTTGCATCTCACACAATAACATAAATAAACAAATACATCAAAGAGTGAGTGAGTGTGTATGTGTGTCTCAGTGAAAATAAACATGGCCAAAAACATTTGATATTTAGAGTAACTGTATAATAAACACACATTTACACATTTATTACCAAGATGCAAAGGACAAATTCAAGTTTAATCTCACAGAACAACAAAATTGGCATGAAAAAAACATGTTTTAGTGCTGATCAGATTTCATGTAATGTGCTAATTTAGCATTGTTGAGGGAGAAGCAGTGCACCTTGACTCACTCAAGGCTTCAGCATTATTGATTGATTGCATAACTTATAAAGCACATAGCTTCCAACAGGTTTCCCCAGTGCTAACCAGGATTGCTGATAACAGTGTACCCAGCGCCTTCAAGAACAGAGATTTTTAAACCTGCAGGGTGGAACAGCCAACTTTTCAGCAATTTACAGATTGGTAGAAGAGAGTTACATTCTTTCAAGGTTATCAGGAGATTATTTCAGAGTTTTGATCCCAAAAAAAATGGAAGGACCTCCCTCCTTGACAGACTTTCCTTATTCTGGGGATGGCAGCCAAATTCTGATGGCGAGACCTGAGAGTACGCCTTCGCGAATACTGGTAACTAAGGATCTCACATACCCAGGTGCAGTAATATTTCTGCATAAAGCAGAGAGCCTTAAAATGCACGTGACTTTCAGTGGGCAGCCAGCTGAAAGATTTTAACAGGCTGGCGAAGCTGGTGAACTGAGGAGGATGAAGCAGCAGAATTTTGTACAAGTTAAAGGCGTTTAAGTAAGGCTTTAGTCACCCCTAAATATAGAACATTCCCATAGTCCAGCCTCGACATAACTAAACCTGGTACTATGGTGCACTGAGCCATGAATAGGATACAGTAGAGGATTTTCTTAAGCCCTTCCAAAAGACCCAAACAGGGGGCTGCCACCTTAATGATCTGTTGCTTCATAGTCAGCTCCTGGTCCAAGACTCCCAGATTTTTTACGAATGTCGATTCATCAAAATGCCAGGGGTAATGCAAGTGACATCACACAACCTTTGACCTTAATGACATCACAGAAAGTGGCATCATATGACCTTTAATCCTAAATGTCCTCACGAAGTGGTGTCACATGACCTTATCTCTGAAGACATAGCAAGAATTTGCATTGCTGAATGCTGGACCCGGCCCTTTTTGCAGGGTTATCCCCAAACATTGTGCCTTCTTTCTCCTATTTCTTCTGACCTGATTTTGTTGACTTTAGGACTCTGGGCACTTTACCACTGCTAATCAGTGATGAAGTGTGTTAGACTTTTCATCCTTGGAGTGGTCTCCCTTAACTTTTTGCGTCTGTTCCCCAGGTTGTTGATGTGTGCTGGACTCTGATTTTACTGTTTTTGTTACTCTGGGCACTTTACCACTGCTAACCAGTGCTAAAGTGCAAGTGCTCCTGTTTAAAATGTGTACGTAATTGGTTCTCCATGATTGGCATATTTGTTTTACTGTTAAGTCCCTAGTAAAGTGCACTAGAGGTGCCCAGGGCCTGTAAATCAAATGTTACTAGTGGACCTGCAGCACTGGTTGTGCCACCCACACAAGTAACCCTGTAATCATGTCTCAGACCTGCCACTGCAGTGTCTGTAAGTGTATTTTTACACTGTAAATTCGACTTGGCAAGTGTACCCACTTGCCAGGCCTAAACCTTCCCTTTTCTTACATGTAAGGCACCGCTAAGGTAGGCCCTAGGTAGCCCCAAGGGCAGGGTGCAGTGTATGGATAAGGTAGGACATATAGGGCCTCATTCTGACCTCCGCCGTCCGCCAGGGTACCGCCGCTGAATGACCGCACCGCGGTCAAAAGACCGCGGCGGCCATTCAGACATTTTCTCTGGGCCGGCGGGCGCTCTCCAAAAGAGCGCCCGCCGGCCCAGAGGAAATGCCCCTGCAACGAGGACGCCGGCTCAGAATTGAGCCAGCGTAGTTGCAGGGGTGCGACGGGTGCAGTTGCACCCGTCGCGTATTTCAGTGTCTGCTTAGCAGACACTGAAATACTTTTCGGGGCCCTCTTACGGGGGCCCCTGCCGTGCCCATGCCATTGGCATGGGCACGGAAGGGGCCCCCAGGGGCCCCGCGGCACCCCCTACCGCCATCCTGTCCGCCAGGAACAGGATGGCGGTAGGGGGTGTCAGAATCCCCCATGGCGGCGCAGCAAGCTGCGCCGCCATGGGGGATTCTAAGGGCAGCGGTAAACCGGCGGGAGACCGCCGGTTTGCCTCTTCTGACCGCGGCCGAACCGCCACGGTCAGAATGCCCTGCGGGCCACCGCCGGCCTGTCGGTGGTGCTCCCGCCGACCCTGGCCCCGGCGGTCTTAGACCGCCGGGGTCAGAATGACCCCCATAGTAATGTGGTTTATATGTCCTGACAGTGAAATACTGCCAACTTCGTTTTTCACTGTTGCAAGGCCTGTCTCTCTCATAGGATAACATGGGGGCTACCTTTAAATATGATTAAAGTGTAGATTCCCCTAGAGAGTAGATGGACATGAGGAGTTTGGGGTCCCTGAACTCACAATTTAAAAATACATCTTTTAGTAAAGTTGATTTTAAGATTGTGCGTTTGAAAATGCCACTTTTAGAAAGTGAGCATTTTCTTGCTTAAACCATTCTGTGACTCTGCCTTGTTTGTGGATTCCCTGTCTGGGTCAGTTTGACAGTTGGGTTGTTTTTCACCTCACACCAGACAGTGACACAAAGGGAGCTGGGGTGTAACCTGCATTTCCTGATTAGCCATCTCTGCTAGGAGGGAGGGGTGGAGTGGTCACTCTCATCTGAAAGGACTGTGCCTGCCTCTGACAATGCCGGCTCCAACCCCCTGGTGTGTGTCTGAGGCCTTGCCTGGGCAAGGCAGGATTTCACAAGTAGGTGTGAGTCCCCTTTGAAGAAAGGTGACTTCAAAGACTAAAATGGGTATAAGAAGGGCACCAAATCTACAGACTTTAGAAACACTTCTGGAACCAAGAGGAACCTCTGCCTGGAGAAGTGCTGATAGCTGAGGAAGAAGTGCTGCCCTGCCTGTGACTGTGCTTTGTGGAGCTTTCCTGCAGTGCTGCTTCTGCCAGAGTAAGAGGGCAAAGACTGGACTTTGTGTGCCTTCCATCTTGTGAAGAAATCTCCAAGGGCTTGAGTTAGAGCTTGCCTCCTGTTGTTTGAAGTCTCAGGGACAACAAAGACTTCTCTCTGCCAGCACCTGGAGTCTCTGGAGAGACTCCTGCCCCGACAAGTGGTGCCCTATCCAGTCCCTGGGCCCTTGAAAGGAAAGCTGGTGAAATCCAAGGAAATCGACTTCGGACGACTTCGGACCTACGCCGCTGCTGAATCCGGTAACGCCACCTGCACCTGACGCCGTGACCTTCGCTGGAACGCGACGCTCTCCGCAGGCCCGATGCCGCAGCAGCCCCGCTGAAGTCCACGACTCCATGGAAGTCGCCGCACCACGTCGTGACCGACGCCGCTCGAAGTGCACGGATTCAACGTTTCGCACAGACGCCGCGATCCCCGACTTCGCGCATCGGCATGTTTTCTCTCTTCACCAAAGGTACTGTACTTGGGGGTCTACACGACTCCGTGTCCGGCGCCGCTGGTGTCGGCTTGTTGGGAACAACTCCATCACGACGCCGTGTTAACATCTCATCGAAGCATTTTTGTTTCTAAGCGCTATTTTTTAGTTCAATCTCTAAGAATTCATAACTTGACTTGTGTATGTCAGATTTTTGTCATTTTGGTCTTGTTTTGTTTAGATAAATATTTCCTATTGTTCTAAACCGGTGTTGGGTCATTTTGTAGTGTTTTCATTAAGTTACTGTGTGTGTTGGTACAAATACTTTACAGCTAGCGCTCTGAAGTTAAGCCTACTGCTCTGCCAAGCTACCAAGGTGGTAAGCAGGGGTTAGCTGAGGGTGATTCTCTTTTACCCTGACTAGAGTGACCACACACTGTGCACTGTACTAGTGACTTACTAGTAAATCAAATATGACAATCATGTAGAAACCAATCACCAACACATTTTAGACAGAGAGTATATGCACTGTGTTAGAATGGGGTCTCTGGTGGGCAGTCAGGTTACCCCCTGTGCAAGCAAGGACTTTCACTCTAGTCAGGGAAAAAAAGAATCACCCTCAGCTAACCCCTGCTTACTCCCTTGGTAGTTTGGCATGAGCAGTAAGCTTAACTTCAGAGTGCTAGGTGTAAAGTATTTGTACCAACACACACAGTAACTTAATGAAAACACTACAAAATGACACAACACAGGTTTAGAAAATTAGGAAATATTTATCTAAACAAAACAAGACCAAAACGACAAAAATCCACAATACACAAGTCAAGTTATCACTGAAAATGAAAAAAGAGTCTTCATGTAATTTTAAACACACACTAACACTGTTAGCGTGAAAATATAGCTTGGGCGTGTCAAAAATAACCCGCAGAGGTGAGTGTGTGTCAAAAAGGGCTTGCGATGCATCAATTTCACTCACGAGAGAGACCCTGCATCGTTTCTCCTTTCATTGGGTCGGTGCACGTCATTTCTTCACTCCGCAGGAGAGCGATGCGTCGATCTGGTCAGCACTCTCGGGTCCCCGCAGGCCTTGTGTTGTTTTTACATGCCCAGCGGTGTTTGCATCGGAAATCCAGCCGCACGATGATCCGAAAACCACGCAGCGTGGGTTGCAATCACACCACCCTCCGTCAGCGATGCTGTGCGTCGTTTCTCCAGCCCTGGGCATCGATCTTTGGGTCGTGTTGCAGGCGAGTGTTGATTTTCAGCTGCAAGGCAGGCAGCGCATCGATTTTTCAGCTGCAGATTGGAGTCGCGTTGATCTTTTCCCCACACGGTGGTCGGTGCATGGATTTCTTCCTCCTAGGCTGCCAGCTTCTCATTTCAGGGTCCCAGGAACTGAATGGGCACCACTTGGCAGGGTAGGAGTCTCTCCAGAGACTCCAGGTGCTGGCAGAGAGAAGTCTTTGCTGTCCCTGAGACTTCACACAACAAGAGGCAAGCTCTAAATAAAGCCCTTAGAGAGTTCTTCACAAGATGGAAGGCACGCAAAGTCCAGTTTTTGCCCTCTTACTCTGGCAGAAGCAGCAACTGCAGGATAGCTCCACAAAGCACAGTCACAGACAGCTCTTCTCCAGGCAGAGGTTCCTCTTGATTTCCAGAAGAGTTTTAAAGTCTGTGGTTTTGGGTGCCCTTCTTATACCCATTTTCTCCTTTGAAGTAGGCCTACTTCAAAGCAAAGTCTCTCTTGATTGTGAAATTCTGCCTTGCCCAGGCCAGGCCCCAGACACTCACCAGGGGGTTGGAGACTGCATTGTGTGAGGGCAGGCACAGCCCTTCCAGGTGTGAGTGACCACTCCTCCCCTCCCTCCTAGCAGATATGGCTTATCAGGAAATGCAGACTACACCCCAGCTCTCTTTGTGTCACTGTCTAGTGTGAGGTGCAACCAGCCCAACTGTCAAACTGACCCAGACAGGAAATCCACAAACAGACAGAGTCAAGGAAATGGTTTAAGCAAGAAAATGCTCACTTTCTAAAAGTGGCATTTTCAAACACACAATCTTAAAATCAACTTTACTAAAATATGTATTTTTAAATTGTGAGCTCAGAGACCTCAAACTCCATATGTCTGTCTGCTCCCAAAGGGAATCTACACTTTAATCATATTTAAAGGTAGCCCCCATGTTAACCTATGAGAGGGACAGGCCTTGCAACAGTGAAAAATTACTTTAGCAATATTTCACTGTCAGGACATATACAATACATTACTATGGTGGTCATTACAACCCTGGCGGACGGTGTTAAAGCGGCGGTAAGACCGCAAACAGGCCGGCGAAAAAAAAAAGGGAATTATGACCGTGGCGGAAACCGCCAACAAAGACAGCCACTTTAACACTCCGACCGCCACGGCGGTACAGACAAACAGCGCGGCGGTCACCGCCAACAGACAGGCGGGAGACAAAGTACCGCCCACAGTATAACAACCTACCAATCCGCCACCTTTTCCGGGGCGGATTCACCGTGGATAAAAACACGGCAGATACAGCCATTTCAATGGGAAAACGCTCACCTCTACACACTCCACGAGGAACGAGGACACTATGGAGCCGGAACTCCAAATACTCCCTGCGATAGTCTTCCTGCTCCTGTTCGATCATCATCAACGCCGGCGCCGAAGACAATGGTGAGTACTGCACCTACGACATAGGAGAAGGGGGAGGCAAAAGTCAGGGACACACACACGCAACACCCCCGCCCCCACCCCGACCCTCACCCACTACAACACACACACCAATGCATATCCAAACATTACAGTAACAACCCCCAAACTCCCCAGAAGAATGCAAAGACAAAAGGAAATGAGTGCAACCATTGTAATATATCAAAATACAGTAACCAAATATATACAGATATATATACACATTCAACAAAATATACATCATGATTAGTAGTGCAGGTAATGCACCATTCAATGTCCGTGGACCACTGGGCCCAAAATGCATGGGCGAGGCCCACACACAATACCTGAGCAAAACGGAGAGAACACTGCTGGGGCATCAGATAGAAATACAACAGGCACCTCAGGGGGAAGGGAAGGGGGGGCACCTTAGCCGGATGACAGCACCACGCCAGATCCACGAGGGGGCTCCATGCCCATTGATGTGTCCTGGGGAGTGCAAAGCCACAGTCTCTCAAGTCTCTACAGTGGGTGGGTTGCCCACTATTCAATCCTGGGGAGTGCAAAGCCACAGTCTCTCAAGTCTCTACAGTGGGTGGGTTGCCCACTGTACCATCCTGGGGAGTGCAAAGCCACAGTCTCTCAAGTCTCTACAGTGGGTGGGTTGCCCATTGTTCAATCCTGGGGAGTGCAAAGCCACAGTCTCTCAAGTCTCTACAGTGGGTGGGTTGCCCACTGTTCAATCCTGGGGAGTGCAAAGCCACAGTCTCTCAAGTCGATAACAGTCTCCACTCGTTCTAGAGGGGGACTAGTGCCCAGAGTGCTTCATCCTGTTAAGGACAGACGGAGTGGATGCTGTTCTCCACTGGTTCTGGAGGGGGACTGGTGCCCAGAGTGCTTCATCCTGTTAAGGACAGAAGGAGTGGATGCTGTTCTCCACTGGTTCTGGAGGGAGACTGGTGCCCAGAGTGCTTCATCCTGCTAAGGACAGACAGGGTGGATGCTGTTCTCCACTGGTTCTGGAGGGGGACTGGTGCCCAGAATGCATCACTCTCCCCGTGACGGTCCCAGTTCCGTCACTGCCCCTGCCGCACATGGGCTAGCGGTGCTTGAGTTGGCGGTGCTTGCACTGTTCAGGGGTGCTTGCCATGGCGGTCTTTGCCCTGTTCAGCAGTGCTTGACTTTGCTGTCTCTAACTTGTTCAGCGGTGCTTGCCATGGCGGTCTTTGCCCTGTTCAGCGGTGCTTGACTTTGCTGTCTCTGACCTGTTCAGTGGTGCATGCCATGGCAGTCCTTGCCCTGTTCAGCGGTCTTTGCCCTGTTCAGCGGTGCTTGACTTTGCTGTCTCTGACCTGTTCAGCGGTGCATGCCATGGCAGTCTTTGCCCTGTTCAGCGGTCTTTGCTCTGTTCAGCGGTGCTTGACTTTGCTGTCTCTGACCTGTTCAGTGGTGCATGCCATGGCGGTCTTTGCCTTGTTCAGCAGTGCTTGCCCTGTTCAGCGGTGCTTGACTTTGCTGTCTCTGACCTGTTCAGCGGTACATGCCATGGTGGTCTTTGCCCTGTTCAGCGGTACTTGACTTTGCTGTCTCTGACCTGTTCAGCGGTGCATGCCATGGCGGTCTTTGCCCTCTTCAGCGGTCTTTGCCCTGTTCAGCGGTGCTTGACTTTGCTGTCTCTGACCTGTGCAGTGGAGTTTGCCATGGCGGTCCCTCATTGCCCAGCGGGGCTGTGGCTGCCGGAGCCCTCCATGGGACTGCCCTCCTGGGCACTGAATCTGGCGGTGGCCTCCTGGCCAGTGACGATGGGGCTGGCGGTGGCCTCCTGGTCAGCGGGGATAATGGCGGGCTTCTCTGCCGTGCTGCTCTTCCCAAACTTTGGCGCTTTCTTCTGCCCCTTCCCCACCTTGGGAGGAGTCACAGCTGAGTGGACAGTACCCCCGGGACCCTTGTGAGCGGCTTTGCCGGCTGGAGTCTTCCCCCTATCCCGTCGGGCACTGTCCAACTTCTGGTGCTTCACAGGGGGGGGACTGGCTGTGCTGTGGCTCCGTGTCACACTGACTGCTCTGGTGCCCGGTGCACTCCACATACCTCTAACAGGCACCACTGGTACCAGAGATTTTTTGGCTGAGGTGCTAGTACGGGACCTATGAATTGGAGGGGGGGGTGGGAAAGAGGTCAAGGTTGCTCAGGAAAAGTTTCTTACGAACACTGGGACGGGTAGCTGGAGGTGGTCTGGAAGTGGAGGAAGAGGAGGTGGTTGTAGGAGGTGTAACTTTTGTTGATTTGGGTGCAGGTGCATGTGCTGGAGGCTGTCGTGAGGTGGATGGATGTTGGGTGGGTGTGTGCCCGCGTTTGTGTACTTTGGGAGGGGCGTCACAGACACACTGGGAGAGGACACAGGAGGCATGTAAATGGTAGTGGGGGTGGTGAGTGCAGGTGAGCTGGTGTGGTGGTGGGTGTGCCGGTGCGGGACCTAGTGGCTGTAGTGGTAGTGCATGCAGGTGAGCCTGTAGACAACACTGGGAGGGAGGAGGGAGATGACGAGGAGGGGTACACAGTGGAGGCAGTGGATGTTGGTGTGTCTGCATGTGTGTTGCTTGCATGAGTGCCTGTGGGATGTGTGGTGCTTACGTTTGCCTGAGCTTCCCTTGTGTGTTGACGTGTGTGCAGGCTGGTCTGATGGTGTGCTTGGGATAGGCTGGGGTACAGGGGATTGGGTCTGGGTGGAGGAAGTTGGAGGGGGAGGCTTGAGACAGGGACAATGGCTGCCATCAGTGCTGAGGCCAGAGATTGCAGGGTTCGATGAAGGGCAGCCTGACCAGAATGAATGCCCTCCAGGAATGCATTACTGTGTTGCAACTCCCTTTCTACACCCTGGATGGCATTCACAATGGTAGACTGCCCAACAGTGAGTGACCTGAGGAGGTCAATGGCCTCCTCACTGAGGGCAGCAGAGGTGACAGGGGCAGGGGCTGAGGTGCCTGGGGTGAAGGTGATGCCCACCCTCCTGGGTGAGCGGGCACGGGGCGAAGGCTGAGGGGCTGCTGGGAGGGCGGTGCTGGTTGGGGGGGTGGCGGCTGTACCTGTAGAAGTGGGGGGCACAGATTTTGCCGCCACCACAAGAGAGCTCCCATCGGAGGACGAGTCCGTGTCGCTGGTTGCTGATCCTGCCCCCGCTGTGTAGCTCACCTCGTCCTCCGTCCCACTGGTGTATTCAGAGTCCGTGGTGTGGCCCTCCATGGCCATGTGGGATGCAGCTCCCTCGTGCTCCGGTGCCACTGTACCTCCGCTTGATGATGCTGATGCACTAAAGAACAGGGAGAGCACAAAAAAGGGGGGGGATGACAGAAGAAAGACAGGTTGAGTGCATGGGTTACCGCTACTGTTGGCGAACAATACAGACACAGCAGCCCCCTGCACTACGCCGCTCTGTTGGGCTCTACTGATGCAGTTCCTGGGATATGGTCTACATGGCTATGGTGGACATTAGCACACATAGATGACACAGGGGCATGTATACCTGTACTTGTCACTCTACAGAGGTGGGGTGGAGTGCCACATGGCCTGCATTACGGAGGGGCCTAGCCTATGGAACTCGCCCTGGCCTAGGGAAACCCACAGCCCTCCTCCCCCACCCAGACACCTTCACTGCACGCAAAGTCAGCTGAATGATGTTGTACTCACCCCCTTGTGTCTGCTGTGAGGCCCTCAAGCGCCCATCCAACTCAGGGTAGGCCACCGCCAGGATCTGGAACATCAGGGGGGTCATGGTGCGATGGGCACCCCTCCCACGTTGGGAGGCCATCCCCAGCTGAGCCTCCGCCGTCTTCTTGCTCCAGCGGCTAATGTCCTCCCATCTTTTATGGCAGTGGGTGCTCCGTCTCTGGTGGACCCCCAGGGTCCGGACGTCCTTGGCGATGGCACGCCAAATATCCTTCTTCTGGTGGGTGCTGACCTACATGACATGTACAGGGGAAGAAGAGAAGTCATTACCAACTGCACCGTCGAAGTGAGTGGCCCACATCCCTACCCTTGCCATGTGGCACATGCATTCACAGTCCTTCATGCTCCCATAACTCTGCCCCCTTCCTTCTTACAACCAGCCCTCTCCACCCAGGCATAGCCCATACAACTTGCTCCCTGTGTACTCACCTATTGGTCTGGAGGACCGTAGAGTAGCGTGTACTGGGGGAGGACCCCGTCCACGAGCTTCTCCAACTCCTGTGCAGTGAAGGCAGGGGCCCTTTCCCCAGACGCACGAGCCATTGTCTCTTCCAGACCGAGGTCACAGCAGCATTTGCAGTATAGGTCCTCTCCTGTCGAAGATCAGGTATCGAGTGATTCAACAGATAGAAAATGGCGGTGACGTCCGCGGCAGTGACGTCCGCTGCGTGCGTATCATCACCGCTGGCGCACTTCGTCATTGGCTCCTGGGACCCATAGGGTCCAATGTTAACCAATGCAGCATTGCGCAGCGGTCTTCGACCGCCTACCGCGACGGTGTACAACGCCAGCGCAGTTACCTCACATCCCATTGTCCCAGTTTAGAGGTCAGGCAGCCGCCATTTCAGGGGCCCACATGGTTTCATTTTCAACTGCGTCACACATACCTAGGCCTGGACTCAACACACATACAGACAACTTTTTGGATTATGTTTCGTGTTCTGTGTAGCTGTGGGTACATACCTCTGAGTTGCTTGACTCTGTGGTCGCTGTTGTCCTTCCTAGGCACCGTCAGCTGGGACATGTGAGGAGATGGCGGAATCCTCCGGTGTACCGACCGCTGGTGGACCTGTTGACAATGGAGGAGCGACATTTAATCATCACCTACAGGTTTGACCGTGCCACAATCCAGGAACTGTGTACCCAGTTGGAGCCTGACATGATGTCAGCTATCCGCCATCCCACAGGGATCCCCCCTCAAGTGCAGGTGCTATCAGTGCTCCATTTCCTAGCAAGTGGGTCTTTTCAAACAACAGTGGCCATGGCATCAGGGATGTCCCAGCCTATGTTTTCCAACATGTTGTCCAGAGTGTTGTCTGCCCTGCTGAAACACATGAGGAGCTACATCGTTTTCCCTCAGGTGGAGGATTTGGCTACTGTTAAAGGTGACTTCTATGCCCTTGGACACATCCCTAACATCATAGGTGCCATTGATGGGACCCATGTGGCTTTGGAACCCCCCCACAGGAGTGAACAGGTGTATAGAAACCGGAAGAGTTATCATTCCATGAATGTACAGATGGTATGCTTGGCAGACCAGTACATCTCCCAGGTAAATGCTATGTTCCCTGGCTCAGTGCATGACGCCTACATCCCGCGGAATAGCAGCATCCCTTATGTGATGGGTCAACTCCAGAGGCACTGGGTGTGGCTATTAGGGGATTCTGGTTACCCCAACTTGTCATGGCTACTGACCCCAGTGAGGAATCCCAGGACCAGGGCAGAGGAATGCTACAATGAGGCACATGGGCGGACTAGGAGGGTGATGAAACGCACCTTCCTCCTCCTGAAGGCCAGGTTCAGGTGCCTCCATATGACAGGCGGTTCCCTATTCTACTCACCTAGGAAGGTGTGCCAGATCATTATCGCCTGCTGTATGCTTCACAGTCACAGTGCAAAACTGCAATTTCCTGTACAAATATTGAGAAGTGATACAGAAGAATATGGCTGACACCACATTTGGCAGAAAGATGGATATTTACTCAAAGTGTGCATTTTGTGATTTGGTGAACATCTGTTCAGTCAGTTTCGAGAAATTAAAGGTCAAACAATAGTGGTATCCGGACAGTTGGTAATAGGGTAGTCCCATGGTAGCACAAATTAAAAAAATAAACCACTCTGAGTGGCCAATGGGGCTTTTTTCCATGTCAATTCCTTCAGTCCCACGGAACCAAGCAATTTGATTGGTCACCCACAACATCAACAGAAGTGTTGCGGCCACCATTTCAGCACTCCGTTCCCATGTCCTGAGTTTCAAACAAAATTATATACCAAATTGCAGAGGAGTGACACACTGACTCATTGACCCTTTGAGGGGATCCCAGTGTGGGATCTTGCTGGGGCCAATGTAAAAAAATGTGTCAAGGATCCTATGATACTCCCACAGGATTCAGCGAGGTCTCACTTGAGGATGTGTGGGATTCCCCATGACTGGCAAGGTCCTCCCGTGTAGTCCCGTAGTATTACCACAGGGCATTGTGGGACCATGTAAGAGTTAAAATGTAAAGTTGCATTATTTCATGCCACCTTGGAGTGCCAGTTTGATGACAGTACCTCAGGAGCACAGCAGTACAGAGGAAAAAAGTTGAATGAACATGGGGTGTGGCAAGCAACAAGGATTTGGCTGCCTGCAGGGTCTGGCCACTGTTTAATTATTCTATAGAGTTGCCATAGGAACAGTGTTTCATACTGTTTGAGGAATGTTCGCATAAGGGCTGAATGGAATTACCCTAAATTTGGCAAAGATTTTGAACTTTACTCCGAAAACATGCTTTTTCTGACAGGGACGTTATAGTTAGGTTCTGAATTTATTCGCCCAAAACCATAGAAATTCAGCAGGTATAGCTATGGTTAACTCAAGTAATTATAACTTGAGCTCTAAGATAACTATAACTCACGCCCTCGCCATGCACTGCTAATTATCCCACATATTACACCAGTCATTACATTTTTTATGACATCATCGATAATATCACTACAACAATTGCAATAAAATTATTGATGAGAAAACTGTGCATGGCAAGGGTGCAGGTTATAATAGGGTTTAAATTATAGTTACTTGATTTAACCATAATTAGAACTGCTAAATTTCTAGGGTTGTGTATGAGTAAATTCAGAACCTAACTATAACGTCCCTGTAACCTTTGTTTTTTTAAATGATCAGATAGATAGATAGATAGATAGATAGATAGATAGATAGATAGATAGATAGATAGATAGATAGATAGATAGATAGATAGATAGATTTTCATAATTACTTAAAAAAAGGTTACAGGGACATTATAGTTAGGTTAAGATTTTACACACACATAACCTTAGAAATTCAGCAGTTATAGTTACCTGAGCCTACTATAACTTACGCCCCTGCAATGCACTGCTTATGACCCCACATATTTACATAACTGATGGCGTGGTTAGTTATACCACTGATAACATCTTAAATGACATCACTAATGACATCATCCAGAAAAGTAAACTTCAATGTACTCCAGAAAATACCATTTCATTTTTTTTAAATTAGAAGATGACACAGGTGAGAGACGTACAGCACGGAGCTCACTGTAACCTTCTCAACTACTACACTAACTTATCACATAAGACACAGTTCTTAGCGGACAGTCCTGTATTTCTAAACCCCTACTGTAAACACTAATGACCAAATTTTATGACAAGACCGGAGGCTCCTATTATGCGTTTCTTTTCTCACTTTAATAAACAGCAGCAGTCAAGAAACATACTACAATTCCCAGAAGGCCAGAGAACCAGAGCCAATGGGAATAAAAACGTAGTCCACACAATGTTCACCAATCATATTACGCACATATGTATTATGACATCACTTGACTGCGAACAGTCCTCTTTTCTTGCTGCTCTCAGTCAAGTTAAGTACCCTTTTTCACTTGGGCATATTTATATTTGTGGTATTTCGATGTTATATATTTTATTGGTGTGAATATTTGGTTTTATTTATTTAGCGTGTTCTAAGCGCTGTTCTTGCGCGTTCAGTTAATTTTTGCCCAGTTGGCAAGTTGCTGCATCGTGTTGGCGCGCGGCACCTCGCGCGCTTCGGTTCCAACCGCCTAACATTTCCTCTCACGGCGGTTGGTCTGAAGCGCCTGAGGACTCGTTTGGTGTGTTGCTCGTTCCTCCTGCTCGGCGCGCACCTATTTCTTCTTCAGGAAATACCTTTTTTCCTTTAGCTGACTATCGGAGCCTTCGAGTTCACGTCCTGCTGTGGCCCTCGCTCTGCTTCGCCTGGGATTTTCTGCTTCCTGCTTTGCCGGCGACGCCCATAGGCGGGGCCTTCAGCTGCTCTGCACCCCTTTTTTCCATTAACCCCTTATTTCCCAGTTCCTTTTTTCTATTATGGAGCCAGATAATTCTCCCTCTTTGCAGGATGCTGATGACATTAGGCAGGAGCTCTCTGCCTTTATTAAATCATCTGTCCAGCAAGCAGTAAATTTTTCCATACAAAAAATTACAAAACATTTAGAATTTTCATTCTCGGACATGATTTCTAGATGCATGTCGGCCCAGGCTGCGGGGAAATGCAGTCAGCGCCTCTCTCCCTCACAAAAACCCCCAAAATTACGGAAAATGGTGCAAAAGAGAAGTGAGGCTTCCTCACATGTGGCAGAGGACGCGGTTCCTCAAAAGGCTCCCTCAATACAAATAAAAATAAAAATTTGGACATTGGGAAATCAAGTTTGAAACACAAATTCAAATCAAAAAATATTATTGCCCCTTTGTTTATTTCGTCCATCCCTGATACGGACAATGATGTACTTGATTTGAACTCTGACTCCAATGTTTCGGACGTTGGGGATGATATTTCTGTCTCCCCTCCTCCCCCAAAGAAATCCAAATTGACCTCCCTCCAGCCTTCCATCCCTATTTCCTTTCTAGACCCTGAAGGTTTCCCAATGTTTGACCCTTCGAATATCCTCCATCCCAACTCTACTGAGTGGGTTCCCACTGATCATGTTGCCCAATATGTTTCCGCCAAAATCAATTGCCCATTGGACAAACAAACTAGAGCTAAATTAAAATCAGCATGTCCCCGTCCCTCCCTATCCCTTCATCTCTCTGTTACTCCTTCCATAGATCAGCCCCTCCTGACATTTTTTACTAAAATGGGCAAGGATCCACGCAAGGGAGTGGATAAGGCGTGGGCCTCTTGCCAAGATAAATTGCTTGATGTTTTGGGTCCCCTAACCTGTATTTTCGACATCGCAGAGGCAGCCAGGATTGATGGCTCATTTATTGACCCTGAAGAACTCACCCTATGGGTCCAACGTACCTTTTGCCTTCTGGGAAACGAGAATTCCGCGCTCACCCATGAGAGGTGAAAGGATTTACTACTAAAGCCTGATCCGAAGTTGGTTAACCTGGCATCTGTCCAACCCAACATCCACACTGATGTTGCACTATTTGGAGATTCTTTTATCAAAGTTTTAAGCAAATATGTGGCAACCTTTACTTCATTGTACACAGCTCAGCAATCGCTGAAAAATATGTTTTCCCAATAGGTTTTTGCAAGGGCCGGCAGAGGAAGGAACCGCTTTGCCAGCCTTTCCTACCTCAACCAAGGTTCCAGAGGATACCATAACGCCTACTACCACGAGTATAGGCCACAGTTCTATCCTCAAAGAAGCAGAGGTTTTTGCTCCAGAGGCTTCAGGAAAGCAAGATCTTCTACTCAATCAAGTAAGTCTTTTACTTCCTTTCATTCCCATAGGTGGGCGTCTCTGTTTTTTCCTAACAAAATGGGAGGAAATCGCTGCAGACCCCTGGAATCTCAACACTATTCAGGGTTATTCCATAGAACTTTATTCAACCCCACTCCAAACCCACACTCCCCCTCTTCCTCGTTTTTCCTCAGACATGGCTCTCCTTATTTCTTCAGAAGTGCAATCCCTGTTGCAAAAACAGGCCATCTCTTCCACCTTTCCCGACCCATCAGGCTTCACCAGCTCCATTTTTCTGGTTCAGAAGAAGAACAAAAAGATGCGTCCTGTGATAAACCTCAAAGATTTAAATAATTTCATAGTATATCACCATTTCAAAATGGAAACCATCCTCCAGCTAAGAGACACTCTGCTTCAGCGGGACTGGATGGTGCGATTGGATCTTCAAGATGTGTATCTAGTCATTCCAATCCACCCTCATTTCAGAAAGTTCCTCCAATTCCAGTGGTCAAACCAGTATTTTCATTTGACCTCTCTACCCTTCGGGCTATCATCGGCTCCATGGTGTTTCACCAAGCTCATGAAACCGGAAGTAGCCTTTCTCAGGGCTCAAGGGATCAGACTCATCATTTACCTCGATGGCATTTTATTAATAATGAGCCAATCTCCACATTCTCTCTCAACTCACCTATCCATAACGTGCTCCCTTCTCTCGGAGCTAGGTTTCATCCTAAACAAGGAAAATCCATCCTAATTCCTTCTCAAACTATAGAATTCTTAGGTTTTCAGATAAATTCAATTTCAGCCACTCTCATGCTTCCCTCGGCAAAGATCAAGACCATAAAGTCGAAGATTCTTCAAATCCTACGCAGTTCTCAGATCTCTCTCAGAATGTTAGCGCGAATTGTAGGTCTCCTCTCTTCATCAATTCAGGCCATTTTCCCTGGTCCCCTTCACTACAGAGCACTTCAGAGGTTACAAATTGATCCCACTTGCTTGAAATTATAAAGTAAGGCTTGAGCACTACTCTTAAGGCGCTAATAGATGGCACAGATACGCTTTTATACGAATGTTCTTCACTCAAATATATTAATGTGCTGTTGTTCTTTTGGGCTGGCTAGATACCAACTTGACAGTAGATGCGGCAATCTGCAAGTATTACTAAGTGTAACAGAAAAGGTATGACTAACAGCTCCTTACCTGTGGTGGACACACTATAATGATGCATGCTCAGTAATAACATAGAGCACATGATCTGTGGTTGTCTTAGTGCACTGTTGTAACTTGAGTTTTAGCTTTCACCCTTGCTACACGGTGGTGTGAGTAGGGATTATTTAAAATGTATTGATAAGAAATTTCAATGATGGGATATAGATGGGTTTGGGTGAGACTGACACTGACGCATATTGCATTTGTATACTTGTTGCATTGATACCATTCGGACTATCATGATTTTAGTTTTTCTGTTAATTTTTTGTAGAGTTGCCATTGCCCCCTGTTAGTCCTGATGAGGCCCTGACTGAAGAGGCCGAAACGCGTCGACACATCTTTAGCGAGATTGAGGGTTTTGAAGTCAATTAACTCAAACAACATTTTTTTTTTTAGGCACTACATAATACCTTCGAAAATAAACATATAGGTATTTGACAACTGGGTGCAGTTAAAACCTTCAATCATCACATTCTAGCGGATTACAACTACAATTCTGTAACAGTGACCACAATGTAAAGGAATGGGGGTGGGTATAACCCTCCTTTGGCACACTGCCATTTCTGAGATTTGTATTCTGTCATAAATGTCTGTGATGTTATGTATATATCTATGTTTTGTATATAGCTATGGTATAGTTTGTTTAACGACGAGCTACTGCTGACCTTTTATTAAAATTATTTAAATAAATAAGGGAAAGGAATTGACCCATGAAATCAGGAGTGAGTACTGGTTTCTTAAAATAATGGTTGAATTTGTCCCTACCTGCTGACCATTTGTGTTTTTGGCTACAGAAATTAAAGGGGAGCATGAGTGGTTCCTTATTGGATGAGCAACAAAGAAGCTAAGTCTTACCCCTGTTGAACTTGAGGGAGTTAGAATTGAGCCACTACATAATCTCATTTATACAGTCATGAAAGGTGGTCAGCTGCTGGTTTCCTGCCAGCGACAGAAACAGTTGGGTATCGTCAGTGTAGTTAACTAGCTGCATGTTGTGTGATTTAACGAGTGCGATCAGAGAGGCCATATAAATATTAAAAAGAATTGGGCTGATCGAAGATCCTTGAGGAATGACATGTTAATGGCCCTGAACTCCAAGCGAAATGGGGAAGAGCAACTGCCTGACTTCTGTCTGATAAATAGGAGCAAAACCAGTTCAAAGTGGTCCAGCTTACCACAATCGCAGCCACTGAGACAGAAGCATGTTGTGACAGACCGTGTTGAATGCGGCTCACAGATCTAATAGGATCAGGATTACCAACTGCCCCTCATCATCCCTCATTCTGAGCTCATCCATTGCCATGAGTAGTGCCAACTCCATCTCCTGGCCTGGCTGAAAGCCAAATTGCTCCTCTTCAAGCAAATTATTGGCTTCCAGATATTGAGACAGTAACTTGGTTACAAACTGTTCTACGATTTTAATGGGTTAAGGCAGCAGAGATATTGGTCTATAGTCAAACAGAATAGATGGTCCAAGGAAGACTTTTTCTGAATAGGAGTAACAATATCATTTTTCCAAATGGAAGATACTGAGCCTGTTTGCATAGACTGACAGCAAATTTGCCAGAGCAGTGGGAAAGGTTCCTCTGACTGTTCCTTCCAAATATGATGTGTCAAATGATCCAGAGGCGAGCCTGAAGAGGTGGCCATGGCCATAGTGCAGAAGCCTTCCTCTGAGAAAGGTTAAAAGTGATCACGTTTACATGAACACATCCTACTCTCAGTACCAGGAGACATGGGAAGATTGGACGCCTCTGCCCGACCCTCCAAGGAAGTCCGACTAGGGTTTGAGAAACTGATACCTTTTAAAATGGTATTGATTTTATCCTCAAAAAATACAGCTAGATCATAGCAGAGAGCCTGTGAGGGTGCTATCTCCTGAGTCAGGCATGCCGGATTGGACAGCTCTCTCGTGATCTCAAGTACGTCATCAGTGATGTCACTGACCATGTCATGAATGATGTAATATGAGGTCATAAGCAGTGTATTGCAGGAACGTAAGTTATAGTTAGCTCAGGTAACTATAACTGCTGAATTTCCATGGCTTTGTGCCTGTAAATCTGAACCTAACTATAACGTCCCTGTAACCTTCGGTTTTTTAAGTGAATTTTTATGTTTTTCCTTAATTCTATTTCCTAACTATAGGGTCCCTGTAACCTTTGTTTTTGTCAGTGATTTTTCATGTTTTTTTAATGTTAAGTAATTTTATTACTCTACTTTAATCTAACCACTGCTGCACATGGCCTTCGTCTGTGCACAGCACGGGTTGGCCGCAGGGCCTACCCCCTATAAGCTCCCAACCCCACACAAAGCAAGGCCTTTGACTGTGCATGGCAGGGGGTTGGCCTACACTGTAGAAGCACTCAAACTCACACCATGCACGGCCTTCAAAAAGAAAAAAAAAAAGGGGTAGAGTAGTAATGCCCTGACCCCTTAGCCCAGTTGAGGAGGTCCCCAACATCCCCGCCAGGGCAAAAAAGCATATTTTGTAAATTTTTGGTGAAATTCACAGTGGATCCGCGAATCCAGCAATTTTTTAAAAAAAATAACATGCGGGGTCACCCATGTTTGTTCAGTATAGTCTCTGGGTGGGCCAGGTCCTGGGCAATTAACCATAAAAAAAAGGACAGGGGTGCACGGGCTTTAAGAAAATATTGAAGGGGGCTGCGCAGATTAGGCTCTTATGAACCCCGGGGACCACCACCTTCCCAGGCATTCTTTTAAAAAATGAGGGGGGATGAGTACCCCCTCTAGGGGCTGTTTGAAATGCTGGGGTTCACCATCTCCCTGGGGCTAAATTAAATGCATTAAAAGGGGTCACACAGACCCTCTAGGTCCTGGGGACCACCACCTCCCCAGGGCCTATAAAAAATAAGAACTGGGAGGGTCTCCCCAGACCACTTTTGGCCTAGGGGACCCCATACCCCGAGGCCTGGCCCCATCTACCTGTGTGCTCAGGCCCCACCCAGGGCACCTAGTTAGCAATGATGGGGGTTTTGGGGGGAGCCTGAAGGCCCCCCAGTGTCCTAGCCAGCTCCCGCCTCCTGCAGGATCCGGCATTGCTGCTGCATGCAGGGAGCTGGTAAATATGTAGCTCCCTGCATGTAGGAGCAATCTATCATCTGTTTCTCTGCCCGCATGGCATCAGGTAGGCAAACAGATGAAACTCTGCTTCCAGCAAACAGGAGCAGTTTTTCTCCTCCCACTTGCTGGGATCAGAATTAGTGTTTGCTGTCACCTGGTGGGAGCTTTCACGGCTCCCCCCAAGTGAAAGCAAACAGCTATCTCCTGAGGCTGAGCACCTCAGAAGATAGCAGGAGCTGGCACTGAGGGGTAGGGGTCCTCAGGTCCATTAATGGCTCCAGGAGGGGAAGCCACGTGTATTCCTACCCTACCCCCTTTTCTTTTTTTAGCTTTTTGTTTTGGATTCGGCTGAGTCCGAGTGACAGAATTGCTACTAACACTTCATGGTTGAAGTGTTGGCAGTCAATCAGATCTCTACATGAGATCAGGACGATTCCTGAGGGGTTTGCAGCTCTAAATATACAAATTTAGTTTTCTTTTATAGCTCAAAAACTACTGAACAGATTTACACCAAATACCAAAGAGCGCACTTTCTGGACCTCAAGCAACCGTTCTGCCAAATTTATTATCATTCCGTCCAGCTGTTTTGGCTGTAGCCGTGTCTAAAATCCCTATAGGAAATTGCACAGGCAAAAAGTGTTTTGAGACCCCCCTTTTTTTCAGCCCCTGCATGACGAATCACCCCAAAACTTTCATGGCAGCAGCTAAAGTGAGTCGCAAACTAGTTTTGAAAAGTTCGTGAAGATTTGCTGAATGGCCCTCACAGTTATTGGCAAAAAAAAAAAAAAAAAAAACAACTATGGAAACTAGGTCCTAACTATAACTAGCCATTAGGTTTTATATGTATATATATATATATATATATATATATATATATATATATATATATATATAAATTCACTAAAAAAAACAAAGGTTACAGGAACCTTATAGTTAGGTTCTGAATTTACTCATACAATACTACAGGAATTCAGCAGTTATAGTTAATTTAATTTAATTTATACTTGTGAGGACATTATAGAAGTTCTCATGACTGCTGTAATATCTAGGGTAGTTAGCAGTGCATGGCAAGGGCGCAAGTTATACTTACCTTAAGGAGCGATTTATAGTTACTTACTCACAGCTCTCCCTCACTGCGAGCAGATTGTTTGTTGTGGCTTGGCTGCAGCTGTCAAAGCTGCAGCCAAGCCACAGCAAACAGCTATGTCCCGGGGGTGGGCACCCCAGGACATAGTAGGAGCTGGCCCTGGGAGGTGGCGGTCTCCAGGGCCAACAGTGGCTCCTCAAGGGGATCCCCCTCCAACTAAAATAGCCCTGGGGAAGTGTTGGTCCCCAGGGCTGCTGGGGTCTGAAAAGGACCCAATTTTTAAAAAACTTTTGCCCCGGGGAGGTGGTGGTTCCTGGGGCTGCGGGGGGCCACGCGCCCCACATACAATTTAAGATGCCCCGAGGAGGTGGTGGTCCCTGGTGCTGCGGGGGTTGAGTTCCCCCCCCCGCATGCAATTTGAGCAATGACCTGGGTATGTGGTGGCTGTGGGGGGGGCCAAGCGGACCACCCTCAACGTTTCATTTTTTAAAGCCCCAGAGACGTGGCAGTCCTCTGGGCTGCAGGGGGA